>NC_090934.1:1234083299-1234403876 GCF_040938575.1 Ambystoma mexicanum | reverse complement strand
TTGGTCATCAAAGGAACTACACCCCCCAGAAGCCCTAGGGATTGGCTCTGCTTCCACCAACTCAGGAACAGAGAGGGAGGTGGCCGATTGTCTGCAGGTGTGCTTAGCCAGGTGCAACCAATTAGCCTGCCTCTGTGCTGGGCTAGGCAGTATAAAAGGCTGCTGCCTGCAGTGGCTCAGCCTCTTGCATTGAGAGACCTTCCTCCACCTTTCGTGTCTTTCTACGGATCTTTGTATGCTGTTTACCATCACTCCTGCTTGGACCCTGCCTTGCAGCTTGCTGCACCCTGCTGCCTACAGCCCTAGCCTTCTGGGCTCCCTGCCTCAGTCCAGCTCCTCTGGGCTTCCTGCCTTGCAGCCTGTTACTCTTCGCTGCCTACAGCCATAGCCTTCCAGGCTCTCTTCCTCACAGCCCTGCTCCTCCGGGCACTCCACATTGCAGCCGATCACGCTCTGCTGCCTTCCAGCCTCCGCCCTTGCCCTACCGGGCTTTCTATATTGCAGCTGATCACGCTCGGCTGCCTTCCAGCCTCCGCCCTTGCCCTGCCGGGCTCTCCATATTGCAGCCGATCACGCTCTGCTGCCTTCCAGCCTCCGCCCTTGCCCTACCGGGCTTTCTACATTGCAGCTGATCACGCTCTGCTGCTTTCCATTCTCAGCCCTTGTCCTCTGGGCTCCCTGCTCTGCAGCCTGCCTCACTCCGGCTGCCTACAGCCCTTGTCCTCTGGGCTTCCTACTTTGCAGCTGATCACGCTCCGCTGCTTACTACCTACCTTTTTCCGCTGGGTTCTCGGCCTAGCAGCCCTCTACAGTCCTCTGCAACCTTCTACGGTCAGCGGCCCTGCCCCTCAGGGCTCACTCCTTGCTGCCCGGTCCTTCTGGGTTCCTTGCCGTGCAGCCTGCTTTACTCTGCTGCCCTAAGCCCTTTCCCTCTGGGCTCTCTACCTTACAGCCCTGCTCCTGTGGGCTTGCTCATTGCTTTCCTGCTCCTCTGAGCTCTCAACCTTGTTCCTTACTGTCCTCTGCTATCCTATCCTGTTACACGACTTTCCCTTCATTTCCTTCTGCTAGTTTGCTATCAACCTCCTTTTCCTGGATTTGTCTGTAAGTATCTTCTCTTGTCCTGTTTGTAGACCCTTTTGTACAGTGCTTGTCTGTTGGTTCCCATCAGTCAACCTCTGCCCTTTCCCTTGTCTCGTTTCTACATTACAGACACCCATAGCTGCTGTTCCAAGTCATGAGCAAACAGCGTGGGCCTCTGTCATAGCAAACTGTGCAGAAGGTTTGAGTATTTCCTAAGGTTCGTGGAATACTCTTTTCCTATATCTGCATACACCCCAAGAGGGAATTCATTCTGTACCTTTCCTTGCTACTCTGGCCTACTCTTCGTTCTCTTTCCTTTCAGCTGCGTGTGTGCTTCTCTGTCCACTTTATTTAGGCACAACCACCCAAACCCTTTTTGGGTGTCCTGTGCCACTCTTAATAGAGTGCCATCCCTGACAGAATGCAAGAGCCAAACATTTCTTGTTCCATAGGCCGGAAAGGCACACACAGACCAAAGATGCTTTCCTTTCGGGTTAAGAAACCTTTGCATAAACCTATGATTTCCCTAAAGACAGCAAACAAGAGCCTTAGTCTAAAGGACAGTCTCGCCTTAGTAAACAAAGATTTACAAGCACGGTACTATACTCACTGGCTAGCTGACCCTTCTTCCATGTACAATTATTATGACATTTGCGACTATGACCCGCAGTCCTTATCTGTTGCAGAGCTACAGCAAGATAATGAATTCTTACAGATCTTGTTAAACCAAACAGTGAAAAACACTCCTGCGTCTTCTGACAAGCCTTCTAACACCGCAACAGCCAAGGATATAGCACTCATTGTGGGAGACTCTAAACCAGAATACGCTGTTGCCAGAGTGATATGCGCAAGATCAGCTTGGCAAGCTTTATTTGACAGGAAAAGGCAGTCATTATCCTGAGGTTTGTGCATCTGGTCCTGGGTACAAAAGACCTATACTAACCATCGGTTGTCTTAATGCTTCCACAGTATCTACTAACCACAATAACCCTAAGGTCAGTCTTCCCATTGCTACAACCAAATTTTCTGCCACACCAGCTTCTGAAGATCAAACTAATGATACTTACCTGCTACACAAACAACTCCTACGCCTTAAAAGAAAGACCGAAGAACTCTATGATGACTTTGTTTATTTGCATTATAAGAATCTTAGGAAGGGACACAAGTCACCAGACCATCTGACACTATGTCCAACACCTGACATCTTATCTTTAGAGATCGACATGATAAGGCCTGGAATTGCCACGCAGAAAAGTATACAGACTTATACCAAGCAGATGGAAGACCTAAATATAGCATATGTATCCCTTCTAAAGACTGACACAGCTCTTTCACCTTCCAACCACAGAAACTCAGGTTGTTGTACTGACAGAAAATAATTAACTCCTCCGGTGGGTCAAATCACTCACACAGCCATTACACCACAAAGCAAGGGTGGTCTTCTGATTGGAAATCCCTCTGAGTCAAAGGATGGTTCCGCCCTCACCCTTGCCTATTGTCCAGTACTCACACTTACAACCTCTTCTGGAATGACAATGTCAGCTGAGGAGACTGGCGCAGTTCACACCGAGCATGCTGAGTTGGCAAGCAGGGCTTGCCAAAGTGTGGCTGTGCTATCAGACAACACTCCTGAACAATCAACATCTCCAGTTTCTTCGATACCCCCTGAATCGCCAGTGGTTGTGGTACCCGATCTACCAATGGTTGCAACACCTGAACTGTCTGTAGCTGCTACAGCACCCGTACTTCCAACTGCAATTCATGATCTTCCTGATGCTGTGGCTCCTAAACTCCCTGCCACATTTAAGTCTTCTGAAGTCCCTGCTGCAAATCTTGAGGTTGCTATAGCTACTGTGATTCCTGAAGCTACTGCTAATTCTGATGCTCCCGATGCCCAGATTTCTACTTCCTTCGCAGCTGTGCTAGCTGCAGCAGAATCCTCTGCTACACAACCTGATCCCGCAGCACCTTCTCTTCCTGATCCTACATCCACCATGCTAACTGTTGCAAAGTCAGCGAAGGGTTTCCCTGTTAAGACTACTGCTCCAGTTGTTCCTGCTGGTGTATCTATAGCACTAAGACTGCCAGACTCTACTCTACCAGTTTCAGGTGCGTTCCAGCCCGCTGGTTCTTTCATGGCACCCACACACCCAGTTGCTACAGCCCCGATACTCTCTACAGCCATTCAAGATCTCACTGCTGCTGTAACCTCTGAACTGTCTACTAATCATGGGGAAACCGCCGCTGTGACTCCTGAACTCTCTGCGGCTAACCCTAACGTTGTCATGGCCGCTCCGGATGTCTTGGAAAACCTTCCTAAAGCTACCAACTCTGCTGTACCTATGTCTTCACCTTCCAGCACCATACTATTGCCCGTCAAAGGAAAATCTATCATGGAGCCTGCAGCAGTTTTTCGCAGTTCCTCTCTTCATGCACACACAGTTGGGGTTTGTGTTCCAAAGACTTCGTCTTTTCTGATTTCTACATCTAAAGTTCAGAACATTTGTACTGTCTCCGTCATTCAAGACTCTCACCTGGCAACCTTAAACCGTTTCTGGTGCTTCATGATGTGCCTTTTTGGATTAAGACTCTTGTACGGTGTGACAGACATTCTTCTTGTAGGTCGGTCTTCAGGGAGCCTGGAGAGGGGCCTGGAGAGGGGCATACTGTCATGCCTGCGCCATGGGGGCATCCATTTGGGCTCAATATGGACTATTTGTTTATCATTTATTTACAACAGACTCTTGGATCAATCTATATTTACTTTGGGGACTTTATTTCCCATTTGCGAGACTTTGGTGCTTTATTATTTTTTCCAACAAACTACGCATACCACAATGCACTTGGCTATAAGCATCAATTCCTGGCTGTTCCTATTGGTCATCAAAGAAACTACACCCCCCAGAAGCCCTAGGGATTGGCTCTGCTTCCACCAACTCAGGAACAGAGAGGGAGGTGGCCGATTGTCTGCAGGTGTGCTTAGCCAGGTGCAACCAATTAGCCTGCCTTCATGCTGGGCTAGGCAGTATAAAAGGCTGCTTCCTGCAGTTGCTCAGCCTCTTGCATTGAGAGACCTTCCTCCACCTTTCGTGTCTTTCTGCGGATCTTTGTATGCTGTTTACCATCACTCCTGCTTGGACCCTGCCTTGCAGCTTGCTACACCCTGCTGCCTACCGCCCTAGCCTTCTGGGCTCCATGCCTCAGTCCAGCTCCTCTGGGCTTCCTGCCTTGCAGCCTGTTACTCTTCGCTGCCTACAGCCGTAGCCTTCCAGGCTCTCTTCCTCACAGCCCTGCTCCTCCGGGCTCTCCACATTGCAGCCGATCACGCTCTGCTGCCTTCCAGCCTCCGCCCTTGCCCTACCGGGCTTTCTACATTGCAGCTGATCACGCTCTGCTGCCTTCCAGCCTCCGCCCTTGCCCTGCCGGGCTCTCCACATTGCAGCCGATCACGCTCTGCTGCCTTCCAGCCTCCGCCCTTGCCCTACCGGGCTTTCTACATTGCAGCTGATCACGCTCTGCTGCTTTCCAGTCTCAGCCCTTGTGCTCTGGGCTCCCTGCTCTGCAGCCTGCCTCACTCCGGCTGCCTACAGCCCTTGTCCTCTGGGCTTCCTACTTTGCAGCTGATCACGCTCCGCTGCTTACTACCTACCTTTTTCCGCTGGGTTCTCGGCCTAGCAGCCCTCTACAGTCCTCTGCAACCTTCTACGGTCAGCGGCCCTGCCCCTCAGGGCTCACTCCTTGCTGCCCGGTCCTTCTGGGTTCCTTGCCGTGCAGCCTGCTTTACTCTGCTGCCCTAAGCCCTTTCCCTCTGGGTTCTCTACCTTACAGCCCTGCTCCTGTGGGCTTGCTCATTGCTTTCCTGCTCCTCTGAGCTCTCAACCTTGTTCCTTACTGTCCTCTGCTATCCTATCCTGTTACACGACTTTCCCTTCATTTCCTTCTGCTAGTTTGCTATCAACCTCCTTTTCCTGGATTTGTCTGTAAGTATCTTCTCTTGTCCTGTTTGTAGACCCTTTTGTACAGAGCTTGTCTGTTGGTTCCCATCAGTCAACCTCTGCCCCTTCCCTTGTCTCGTTTCTACATTACAGACACCCATAGCTGCTGTTCCAAGTCATGAGCAAACAGCGTGGGCGTCTGTTATAGCAAACTGTGCAGAAGGCTTGAGTATTTCCTAAGGTTCGTGGAATACTCTTTTCCTATATCTGCATACACCCCAAGAGGGAATTCATTCTGTACCTTTCTTTGCTACTCTGGCCTACTCTTCGTTCTCTTTCCTTTCAGCTGTGTGTATGCTTCTCTGTCCACTTTATTTAGGCACAACCACCCAAACCCTTTTTGGGTGTCCTGTGCCATTCTTAATAGAGTGCCATCCCTGACAGAATGCAAGAGCCAAACATTTCTTGTTCCATAGGCCGGAAAGGCACGCATAGACCAAAGATGCTTTCCTTTCGGGTTAAGAAACCTTTGCATAAACCTATGATTTCCCTAAAGACAGCAAACAAGAACCTTAGTCTAAAGGACAGTCTCGCCTTAGTAAACAAAGATTTACAAGCACGGTACTATACTCACTGGCTAGCTGACCCTTCTTCCATGTACAATTATTATGACATTTGCGACTATGACCCGCAGTCCTTATCTGTTGCAGAGCTACAGCAAGATAATGAATTCTTACAGATCTTGTTAAACCAAACAGTGAAAAACACTCCTGCGTCTTCTGACAAGCCTTCTAACACTGCAACAGCCAAGGATATAGCACTCATTGTGGGAGACTCTAAACCAGAATACGCTGTTGCCAGAGTGATATGCGCAAGATCAGCTTGGCAAGCTCCCCAGAATGCTGGAAACCCTTATTTGACAGGAAAAGGCAGTCATTATCCTGAGGTTTGTGCATCTGGTCCTGGGTACAAAAGACCTATACTAACCATCGGTTGTCTTAATGCTTCCACAGCATCTACTAACCACAATAACCCTAAGGTCAGTCTTCCCATTGCTACAACCGAATTTTCTGCCACACCAGCTTCTGAAGCTTTAGATCAAACTAATGATACTTACCTGCTACACGAACAACTCCTACGCCTTAAAAGAAAGACCGAAGACCTCTATGATGACTTTGTTTATTTGCATTATAAGAATCTTAGGAAGGGACACAAGTCACCAGACCATCTGACACTATGTCCAACACCTGACATCTTATCTTTAGAGATCGACATGATAAGGCCTGGAATTGCCACGCAGAAAAGTATACAGATTTATACCAAGCAGATGGAAGACCTAAATATAGCATATGTATCCCTTCTAAAGACTGACACAGCTCTTTCACCTTCCAGCCACAGAAACTCAGGTTGTTGTACTGACAGAAAATAATTAACTCCTCCGGTGGGTCAAATCACTCACACAGCCATTACACCACAAAGCAAGGGTGGTCTTCTGATTGGAAATCCCTCTGAGTCAAAGGATGGTTCCGCCCTCACCCTTGCCTATTGTCCAGTACTCACACTTACAACCTCTTCTGGAATGACAACGTCAGCTGAGGAGACTGGCGCAGTTCACACCGAGCATGCTGAGTTGGCAAGCGGGGCTTGCCAAAGTGTGGCTGTGCTATCAGACAACACTCCTGAGCAATCAACATCTCCAGTTTCTTCGATACCCCCTGAATCGCCACTGGTACCCGATTTACCAGTGGTTGCAACACCTGAACTGTCTGTAGCTGCTACAGCACCCGTACTTCCAACTGCAATTCATGATCTTCCTGATGCTGTGGCTCCTAAACTCCCTGCCACATTTAAGTCTTCTGAAGTCCCTGCTGCAAATCTTGAGGTTGCTATAGCTACTGTGATTCCTGAAGCTACTGCTAATTCTGATGCTCCCGATGCCCAGATTTCTACTTCCTTCGCAGCTGTGCTAGCTGCAGCAGAATCCTCTGCTACACAACCTGATCCCGCAGCACCTTCTCTTCCTGATGCTACATCCAGCATGCTAACTGTTGCAAAGTCAGCGAAGGGTTTCCCTGTTAAGACTACTGCTCCAGTTGTTCCTGCTGGTGTATCTATAGCACTAAGACTGCCAGACTCTACTCTACCAGTCTCAGGTGCGTTCCAGCCCGCTGGTTCTTTCATGGCACCCACACACCCAGTTGCTACAGCCTCGATACTCTCTACAGCCATTCAAGATCTCACTGCTGCTGTAACCTCTGAACTGTCTACTAATCATGGGGAAACCGCCGCTGTGACTCCTGAACTCTCTGCGGCTAACCCTAACGTTGTCATGGCCGCTCCGGATGTCTTGGAAAACCTTCCTAAAGCTACCAACTCAGCTGTACCTATGTCTCCACCTTCTAGCATCATACTGTTGCCCGTCAAAGCAATATCTATCATGGAGCCTGCAGCAGTTTTTCGCAGTTCCTCTCTTCATGCACACACAGTTGGGGTTTGTGTTCCAAAGACTTCGTCTTTTCTGATTTCTACATCTAAAGTTCAGAACATTTGTACTGTCTCCGTCATTCAAGACTCTCACCTGGCAACCTTAAACCGTTTTTGGTGCTTCATGATGTGCCTTTTTGGATTAAGACTCTTGTACGGTGTGACAGACATTCTTCTTGTAGGTCGGTCTTCAGGGAGCCTGGAGAGGGGCCTGGAGAGGGGCATACTGTCATGCCTGCGCCATGGGCGCATCCATTTGCGCTCAATATGGACTATTTGTTTATCATTTATTTACAACAGACTCTTGGATCAATCTATATTTACTTTGGGGACTTTATTTCCCATTTGCGAGACTTTGGTGCTTTATTATTTTTTCCAACAAACTACGCATACCACAATGCACTTGGCTATAAGCATCGATTCCTGGCTGTTCCTATTGGTCATCAAAGGAACTACACCCCCCAGAAGCCCTAGGGATTGGCTTTGCTTCCACCAACTCAGGAACAGAGAGGGAGGTGGCCGATTGTCTGCAGGTGTGCTTAGCCAGGTGCAACCAATTAGCCTGCCTCTGTGCTGGGCTAGGCAGTATAAAAGGCTGCTGCCTGCAGTGGCTCAGCCTCTTGCATTGAGAGACCTTCCTCCACCTTTCGTGTCTTTCTACGGATCTTTGTATGCTGTTTACCATCACTCCTGCTTGGACCATGCCTTGCAGCTTGCTACACCCTGCTGCCTACAGCCCTAGCCTTCTGGGCTCCCTGCCTCAGTCCATCTCCTCTGGGCTTCCTGCCTTGCAGCCTGTTACTCTTCGCTGCCTACAGCCATAGCCTTCCAGGCTCTCTTCCTCACAGCCCTGCTCCTCCGGGCTCTCCACATTGCAGCCGATCATGCTCTGCTGCCTTCCAGCCTCCGCCCTTGCCCTACCGGGCTTTCTACATTGCAACTGATCACGCTCTGCTGCCTTCCAGCCTCCGCCCCTGCCCTGCCGGGCTCTCCACATTGCAGCCGATCACGCTCTGCTGTCTTCCAGCCTCCGCCCTTGCCCTACCGGGCTTTCTACATTGCAGCTGATCACGCTCTGCTGCTTTCCAGTCTCAGCCCTTGTACTCTGGGCTCCCTGCTCTGCAGCCTGCCTCACTTCGGCTGCCTACAGCCCTTGTCCTCTGGGCTTCCTACTTTGCAGCTGATCACGCTCCGCTGCTTACTACCTACCTTTTTCCGCTGGGTTCTCGGCCTAGCAGCCCTCTACAGTCCTCTGCAACCTTCTATGGTCAGCGGCCCTGCCCCTCAGGGCTCACTCCTTGCTGCCCGGTCCTTCTGGGTTCCTTGCCGTGCAGCCTGCTTTACTCTGCTGCCCTAAGCCCTTTCCCTCTGGGCTCTCTACCTTACAGCCCTGCTCCTGTGGGCTTGCTCATTGCTTTCCTGCTATCCTATCCTGTTACACGACTTTCCCTTCATTTCCTTCTGCTAGTTTGCTATCAACCTCCTTTTCCTGGATTTGTCTGTAAGTATCTTCTCTTGTCCTGTTTGTAGACCCTTTTGTACAGAGCTTGTCTGTTGGTTCCCATCAGTCAACCTCTGCCCCTTCCCTTGTCTCGTTTCTACATTACAGACACCCATAGCTGCTGTTCCAAGTCATGAGCAAACAGCGTGGGTCTCTGTTATAGCAAACTGTGCAGAAGGCTTGAGTATTTCCTAAGGTTCGTGGAATACTCTTTTCCTATATCTGCATACACCCCAAGAGGGAATTCATTCTGTACCTTTCCTTGCTACTCTGGCCTACTCTTCGTTCTCTTTCCTTTCAGCTGTGTGTGTGCTTCTCTGTCCACTTTATTTAGGCAAAACCACCCAAACCCTTTTTGGGTGTCCTGTGCCACTCTTAATAGAGTGCCATCCCTGACACAAGGCCTCCCTGCTGGTGCATGATGGTGCAGTCACAGGGTCAAGGACAGCGACATGCACAGGCCCCTCCGCGGTGACCTGTGCTGCCTCCTGACCCTGGCCCTGGACTGCACCACTTGCACCAGTGGTACTACCCCCACAGGCCCCATGTGCGGCTCAGTAGCAGGCTCCTCTTCCTCTGTGGAGACCACCAACCTGGATGTCTCCACACCGTCTTCCGCCATTGGAAGCACCTGTGGGGGCTCACCCGGCCCTTCCACCACAGCCGTTGTGGCAGACGCGGCACCAGCCCCCTCGCTCCCGGATGATGGTAATTCCTGGGAGGGTGGCTGGGCCATGCGTCGCCGCCCGGTGGAGGCATCCCCGCCGCTTGGCTCCACAGCGCCGTCTCCGCCCTCTTCTTCACTTGACGCTGCGTAGAGGGAGACATAGAACACAAGCATCAGGGTACAGCACAAAATACCCTAGACAGGAAGCAATAACACATGAGTGGCACTGTCAAATGTCACTTCCATCCTGTCCTTCCACAACACATGGGTCAATTCATGCAACATACATGCAGAAATACTCCCGGCGCCTGCAATCAACATCAACACCCATGTACAAGGGCCCCTGTAAACCAAGATGTTGCCTTCAAAGTCACATGCATCCATGGCGTTTCAAAGTCAAACACACACTTCGAAGGGATTGTGTCCTCCGACGTATTCCTTATCTTAGATATCTCTTTCCAGCATTGCTGGCCTCAGAAATTTTTTCTCTAGAGGGCGCTGCGCGTCGACGTCCGCCGAGTCGATGTCCCTCGACAGCCGCCGTATCGACGTCGACGTCATCCTGTCTTTAAAGGCCGTGCGCAGCGTCCATTGCTCAGTTCCGTTTTTCCGCGTGTACTCAGTGCCTCGGAATATCGTTGCTCAGTTTTCGTAGAGAATTCATTTTCCTCGAGATATTCGATCCATACTCGATGGCTTCCTCGTCGGAACCGACGACCCCTCGGTCCGGCTTTAAAAAATGCCAAGACTGTGGAAAAAAGATGTCGCTGACTGACCCTCACAGAGTTTGTCTGTGGTGTTTGGGAGCTGAACACCATTGTTCGGAGTGCGAGGACTGTATGTCCATGACAGCTAAGGCCCTGAAGGAGCGTAGGGGGAAGCTGGAAAAAGGTAAGACTTCTAAAGCTTCTTCTTCCTCGACGAAGTCGAGACATTCGTCTCCTCATCACCATTCGCGCTCCAGGTCTCGAAGCGGGTCCCATCACTCCTTGAGATCGAAGCACTCGAAGAGGAGACGTCGAAGATCCCTTTCTTCGTCCTCCTCTTCCTCTGTTTCACCTAAGAGAATCCCTTGCCCCACGAAACATAGTTCCCGGGCTGAATGGGAGGAATTCTGAAAAAATATGATGAGCGTCTTCGAGAAAGCGGCCTCGACCCCCTCGAAGACTGCTGAGAACGATGCTCTGGTCGAAAGACCCGAAGGTCCAAAACGCTGCAAGTCGCAGTACCCGGCGAAGGAAGCTTCTCGAGCGCGTGACGAACCCTCGAGTAAAGCTAAGACCTCGAATCCTTCTTCGAAGGTTCCGTCGACGCTGAGGTCGGTGTCTTCGACACCGTTGTCGAAGGGACCTTCGACACACGGGTCTGTCGACTCGACGCCATCCTCAACACCGGCGTCGACGCCAAGGAAAGTCACGGTTGCGGCGCACCCAGTGGCTATTCCCAGGTCTTCGATGATGATGTCGTCGAGATTGTCGACATCCTCAAGCAGAATTCCAATTCTATCGAGGACCTCGAGGCCTCCGCCTTTGTTTTCGACGCCACGTTCGAAGCCTTCGACGTTGGCGTCGATGACATCGATGTTTTCGAGGCCGATTACAACAAGTTTGGCACCCTCTGCCTTGGAGATGGGTTTCACACCCTTTGTGAGTTCAGACCAATTGAGAACAATGTCCTCAATTATGGAAGAGGGAGAACTATCTGACCAAGAAGAGACATTTGAGTTGCAGGGATCTGCAACCCCAGTTCAAGAGGAGTTATCCTCAGAGGAACGCAGATTAAAGGAACTCCATGATTCCTTACATGAGGCAAGTGGTTTAGACACTTCCCCTGAGGTGGAGTTCGCTAAGCCAGACCCGGGGGAGCATGCTGAAACCCCTTATAGAGCCTTAATGGCCAGGATCACAGAATTTATGGGGTGATCAACACCTTCACAGGCTTTCCAACAGGATGTCCTCACGGATATTCTTGATAAAGGTCCACAAGAGGATCCTGTAGTACCTTTTCATAAAGCTCTTCAAAGGAAAATCATGATGAACTGGGAAACCCCAGATGTCGTCCCGGCAGTAAATAAAAAACTGTCTATTAAATACAGGGTATCTTCTGCAGACCCAGAGTTTTTGTCCAAACACCCATCCCCAGAAAGTCTGGTGGTACAGGCAGCATCTTCTACTGACATCAAGACTGCTTACCCTACCGTCCCACAGGACAGGGACGATACAAAATATGATGCTATGGCTAAGAAAGTCTTTTCGGCATGTAGCATGGCGTTAAAATCTATTAATGCTACTTGCACCATTGCTAGATTTAGCCATACACTTTGGGAGTGTGCTTCTACAGCGGCTGACTGCATCCCGGAGGGAGAAGAAAGGGAGGCGTTCCTAAATATCATACAGGACGGTAAAGACGCTATGTGCAAATCCCTCCAGACGGGCATTGATTCGGCTGACAGTATCAGCAGAGCAATGGCGGCAAGTACAACAACCAGGAGATTTGCTTGGTTGAGAAAGTCTGGTTTTGCCCCAGATGTGCAAGCCAGGCTCTTGAACATGCCATTTGATGGCTCTTCTTTGTTTGGGAAAAAGGCGGATGACAGCTTAGAAAAACTGCAAACATCAAAGGCAGCAGCAAAATCCCTAGGCGCTGCAATCCGTCAGACACCTTTTCGTCCCACAGGAACCTCTACGAGAGGCAAGTCCTTTTGCTTCTACTCTGCATTCGGAAGAGGTAGAGGACGACCGGCTCAAAGGGGACAAAGAAGAACTACCCGAGGTGGACGGGGTAGATATTCAAAAGCCGCAGCAACAGCAGGTGCCTCTTTACCATCGGCATCTGCATCAGCTGCCCCAAAACCACTCTGAGGACTTCCCTCACAAGACACCTGTAGGAGGCAGGTTAACTCAACATCTAGCGGAATGGCAGGCTATCACGTCAGATGCTTGGGCATTGGAGACAGTTGCACAAGGTTACTGCCTGCCTCTCCTACTCATACCTCAGAGTCATCCACTGGGGATCAGCTCTCAAAAAGCTCCAGATCCGCTCCTCTTGTAGGAAATTTTAGACCTGCTAGAGAAAGGTGCCATAGAACCGGTACCTGTAGCGGAGAGGAACAGGGGCTGGTACTCCCCTTACTTTCTCATTCCAAAGAAAGACGGAGGACTGAGACCCATCTTGGATTTGCGAGAATTGAACAAATTCCTCAGGAAAGACAAATTCAAGATGGTAACTCTTTCTCAGATCCTTCAGGCCCTTCAGTTCCAGGACTGGTTGGTATCTCTGGACCTTCAGGACGCTTATTTCCATGTGCCAATCCATCTCAAACACAGGAAATACCTGAGGTTCGCAATTGGCAACCCTCATTATCAATTTCAAGTGCTGCCATTTGGGCTGACCTCCGCCCCGAGGGTCTTCACCAAGTTAATGTCGGTAGCGGCTGCAAGTCTAAGGAGGGAAGGGGTTCACGTCTACCCCTACCTGGACGATTGGTTGATCAGAGCTGTATTTTCGGAACAAGCTCAGATCCAGCTAGATCATGTTTGCCACTCCCTTCGCAGACTGGGCTTCTCCCTCAATTTAAAGAAGTCACAAATGATACCATCGCAGAGACTCCAGTTCATCGGAGCGATCCTGGACACTTCCCTGGGAAAAGCCTCGCCACCAGAGGTGAGGGCTCAAGATATTCTACAGATGGTTACCAAGTTTCAAAATGCCCAACGTCTCCCAGCCTTCGACTTTTTGAGGTTGCTAGGCCTCATGGCATCCTGCATTTTCCTAGTGCCAGAGGCTCGCCTGAGAATGAGATCCCTCCAGTGGGCACTGAGAACTCAGTGGTCACAATTCTCAGGGAGAATGACAGATCTTCTTCAGGTTCCCGACAGGGTGGCTCAAGACCTTCAGTGGTGGGCCTGTCAGGAGAACATTCTGAAAGGAGAGCAGTTTTGGCAACCCTGGCCCGAGATAACAGTAGTCCCGGATGCCTCACTCACGGGGTGGGGAGCCCACGCCAACGACTTGACCATCAGCGGTCGTTGGTCTCCATCGGAGTCCAGACTACATATCAACCTGTTAGAGCTGAGGGCCATCAGGCTTGCGCTGAAGGCTTTTCTGCCATCTGTACAAGGAAAGAATGTCCTGATAATGACGGACAACACAGTGGCCATGCATTACCTCAACAAAAGAGGAGGCGTAGGATCACTACCTCTGTGCAGAGAGGCGATGCAGCTCTGGTTTTGGGGAATCCAAGAAGGAATCTCTCTATCAGCAGTTCACCTAGCCAGAGAGAAGAACTTGACAGCGGACGCTCTGAGCAGGCAGAGCACAGTCTCCCACGAGTGGGAACTAGCTCAGGAAGTCCTTCAAGAGATCTTCGCCCTTTGGGGAACCCTTCAGGTGGATCAGTTCGCCACCAGTGTCAACAGGAAGTGCGATCTGTTCTGTTCAAGGGAATTTCCCCCGAGAGGAGCTCTCGGAGACGCATTCATAGTGGACTGGGAGTTTCCGCTTCTGTACGCGTTTCCACCGGTCCCTGTCATTCCTCAAATGATCAGGAGGTTGAGAAGATTCCGGAAAACCATAATCCTAATTGCCCCGGATTGGGCCAGGAGAACGTGGTACCCCGACCTTCTAGACTTGTCCATCTGCCCTCCAATTCGACTTCTACTCAGAGAGAATCTGCTCTCACAGAAGGGAGGTCAGGTTCTCCATCCAGATATCAAAACCCTCAACCTTCACGCTTGGCTTCTGAAAGGCTGAGGTACAAGGATTGGGACCTCCCTGATGATGTTATGGAGGTGTTGCTTTCGGCAAGAAGGCCAGCAACAAAATCTTTATACCGCTGCCATTGGAACAGATTTTGCAGCTGGTGTAGAGAAAAGAATATCAATTCCTTTTCATGTGGTACACCAATGGTTTTGTCCTTCCTACTTTATTTAGCGAATTCAGGCCTTCAAGTTGGCACCATCAAGGGCTATCTCGCAGCGCTATCCATCTTTAAGCGCACTGCGGAAGAACCATCCTATTTCAAGTTACCTTTGGTAATACAGTTTCTAAAGGGGTTAACTAACGTTTATCCCCCAAGACCATTCCAAGTTCCCCTATGGGATTTAAACTTAGTCCTAACTTTCCTGATGGGCACACCTTTCGAACCACTCCACTCTTGTTCGTTAAGATTTCTTACCCTTAAGACAGTTTTATTAATAGCACTTACATCTGCTAGAAGGGTGAGCGAGTTACAAGCTCTTTCTTGTAAACCCCCTCATACAATCTTTCACAAAGACAAAGTTGTTCTGCAAGTGAAGCCTAATTTCCTCCCAAAGGTGGTTTCTGAATTTCATATCACTCAGAAGATTACCCTTCCATCTTTCTATCCTCCTCCTCATCCGGGGGAAAGAGGAAGAGAGGTTACACAGGCTGGACCCAAGAAGGGCTTTACATTTTTACATTAGTAGACTGGCTAGGATAAGACAAGCAGACCAGCTGTTTGTAGGCTACGCAGGTCACAAGCTGGGATTACCGATAACTAAGCAGACCATTTCCAGATGGATCATTTTAGCCATTTTGGAATGTTATAAACTGGCAGGAAAAGAGCCCCCTCAAAATCTTAGGGCTCATTCGACCAGAGGTATTGCAGCTTCATCGGCCCTCAAAAGAGGAGTGCCGGTTAGAGACCTATGTGCGGCTGCCACATGCTCGTCCGTCCATACCTTTACACGGTTTTACAACTTGGATTCCTCCTCCAGTCAAGAGACTAGGTTTGGAAGGGCAGTATTGCACTCTATTCATCAATAAGAGGAAGCATGAAGTCAGTACTCCCACCTCCAATAACAGAATACTGCTATGGGAGCCTATCTAAGATAAGGAATACGTCAGAGGACACAATCCCTTCGAAGAACAAGTTACTTCTTACCTTGTAACGTACTTTCGATGGGATGTTCCTCCGACGTATTCCTTATCGACCCTCCCATCCATCCCCGCAGTACTACTTCCCTTGTTGTTGCAGCTTACGCTCCTTCAGGGTGATTAGTCTAGTCCAGAAAGAATTATTGTGGGCTACAAAACGGAACTGAGCAACGGACGCTGCGCGCAGCCTTTATAGGCAGGATGACGTTGACGTCGATACAGCGGTGTTGAGGGACATCGACTCGGCAGACGTCGACGCGCAGCGCCCTCTAGAGAAAATATTTCCGAGGCCAGCAAAGCTGTAAAGAGATATCTAAGATAAGGAATACGTCGGAGGAACATCCCACCAAAGAACGTTACAAGGTAAGAAGTAACTTGTTCTTCTCGGGCACGCGCACACAAACACACACACACACACACGTGCACCATACATGTACATGACATCAGCACCCATTCCTCATCCCCCCTCCATGTCCAGGAACAGAGACTGGCATGCTTTCAGGTGTGCATTCTGCATAGAGGTCCCCATGTTGCATTAAAACACATGCACCTACCATGTGGTTCACACATAACTGGTCCCACATGCATGACCATGATGTCCCTGCACACACACATATCCATACATGGCCTATGTCACACATACAGGCAAGTATCAGACTACCAGCACACTGCAACATGCCCTGTCTCACACAGCAATGCTTGGCCACTTACCGCTCAACTCCAGACGGGTCAGCCTCCGAAGGATCTGGGCGTGGAGCGCTGGGCCTACACGTTCCAGGACCCTCATCTGGATGTTGCTCAGGCTGACCCGGCCCCCCTCCGCGAGGCGCCGGGCCTTGTGCGGGTCCTGGACCTGAAGTCCTCCCAGCGCTCCTTGACATGATGGAATTCGCGGACTGCCACCCCCTCCGCGTTGATGGCAGTCACGATGTCTGTCCAGATCCTGGTCCGTCCTTCCTTGTTGGCACATCTTGTTCCGAAGAGGGCATCATAATGGCCCAGGACATGCTCCACCAGGACACCAACTTCGGTGGCAGTGAAGCTGGTGGCCCTCTGCCTCTCTGGCTGGGGGTTGCCAGTGGTGCCAGATGGAGATGTGCCCGACATGGCAACCCCAGAGGCAGGAGTGGGTGGGCAACTGGGTCCTGGGGCTGGGCTGTGGAGCGATGGAATCCCAGTCGGGAGTCTTCTGTTCCAGCAGGGGTGGACACAGCAACTGGACCCCTGCAGATGGCTGACGTGCAGGCACCAAATAGCAGGGCACATGGGCAGCAGGCAGACAGGCAGCAGCAGATGGCTGGTGGGAGCGTGCTCGGGGCTCTGGGGGGCAGGAAAATGGCCTTCTCGGCAGGAGCGTGGTCTTCCGTGTGTGTACGCGTGGCCAGCTTGATACGGAGTGATTTGGCACGTGAAAATCTTGCACGTCAGCGTGTAATTCGAGGAAAGGCCCTTAGCACGTAAGCGCGTCAGCACACGTACACAATATCATTGGACCAAAGGCCCTTAGCGCGTAAGCGCGTCTGTGACATATTGTGCACGGGCGTTGCCCTTTCGCGTGTAAAACTTGCTGCGCACCCCGTAATACACGTACCCTGTTGAAATCGCGGGTGAAACTTCACGCGAACCCCAGGAATACACATACCCTGCTGAAATCGCGGATGAAACTGCACGCGAACCCCAGGAATAAACGTACCCTGCTGAAATCGCAGGTGAAACTGCATGCGAACCCCAGGAATACACGTACTCCGCTCAACAGGGCCCTTTCGCATGTAAAACTTCACGCTGTACCCCAGAACTACACGTACCCCGCTCGCTCGCACAGGGCCAATATTCCTGGGGTTTGCATGAAGTTTCACCCGCGATAGGCCATGTGCGAGTGGGGTACGTGTATTACTGGGGTTCGCGGGAAGTTTCACCCACGATAGGCCCTGTGCGAGTGGGGTACGTGTATTTCAGGGGTTCGCGGGAAGTTTCACACGCGGTTTAGCTGTCAGAGCGGGGTACATGAATTTTGGGGGTGTGCGGGGAGTCCTACACGTGAATTGGCAGTGTGGGTCCTCCCAGGTGTTCCCTCTACACCCTCCATGGCCCCTGCAGGCAGACCACACCACAGGGGACTACCCCGCACCCCTGGTTATGTCCCTCAGGCAGCCCATCCACCATGGCCAGCAGGCCCCCACTCATGTCCCCTTGCACAACCACCCCCCCAGCAGTGCGGGGCACCTGCCAGCAGGCCCCCACTCATGTCCCCTTGCACACCCACCCCCCAGCAGTGCGGGGCACCTGCCAGCAGGCCCCCACTCATGTCCCACTCATGTCCCCTTGCACCCCCACCCCCCAGCACTGAGGGGCACCTGCCAGCAGGCACCCACTCATGACCCACTCATGTCCCCTTGCACCCCCACTCCCCAGCACTGAGGGGCACCTGCCAGCAGGCCCCCACTCATGTCCCACTCATGTCCCCTTGCACCCCTACCCCCCAGTAGTGCAGGGCACCTGCCAGCAGGCCCCCACTCATGTCCCCCTGCCCCCAGGTCATGACGATCCTCAATCATGGCCCTTATGGCCAGCCTCCCCAGCCCAAAGACCCAACCAAGTATTGCATCCACCCACATAGAAAAGGTAATTACAACCCCAATGGCAAGTATGTAAATGAACACATGTCCGTAACACACACACAATGGTTGCAAGTGAATGTGAAAACCCACATCATGACATGCATGAAACCAATGAGATAATACCATACATCAAAGTATGAAGAAAAAAATGTATTAAAAGCAACATGAATGGAATTAAAATCAAACAAACAACAATGGGAATAAAAAAAGAAAAGCTGCATGTCTGTAACATAATGAAAAACAAGACATCATAATCCAAAGGAAAGGTGTCCAAAGTCACAGTCCAACAAAGCAAATCCAAGGGAAAAACAAAAGTCAAAACCATTGCTCCATGGGGAAATCCAAAAAAAAAGAGATGAATCCAATAGTGAACTATATACAGATGAACAATCCAAGATCCATGATCCCAACTGAAGAAATGAAACCTATCAAAAATACTACCCAATGAAAAACTATATACAGAAACGTGGTGCATTGTCCAAGCGCAACCAAAATAAAGAAAAAACCAAAGGAAACCTAACACTATCTAACTATTTACAAGGGCAGTGGGCAAGTCCAACGGCTCACATGTTGATGTCCCAGGCCAGGGCATCATCGAACTCCTGCTCGATGTCCCGGAGGCGGTCCTCTTCCATGGCCCCGAGGGTTCGCAGGGACGATGACATCTGGAACTCCAGGTCCCTGCAAATGGCCTCGAGGCACTGGCCCGCCTCAGGGCCCTACACATGGAGTTCTCCGCTCTGACCATCGTGAGCCGTGCCTCTTCCGCCCGCTGCCGCTCCGCATCTATCGCATGGCCCAACCGCTGCCACACGGAAGACACTTCCCGTCCAGAGTCCTCCTGCCCTCCGGCTGATGCCTGCTCCTCCGATGATGAAGGCCCCGAGCCATTATGGCTCCCACCTTGTTGCTGCTGTTGCTGTGCCGCTGCCTGTGCCCTGGCTCCTGCTCCCTGCACATCCTCCTCCAGCTGGGGTACAGTTGTTGAGGTGGCCACCCCTGCTGGACGTCCGACTCCCGACTGTGGCAGGGATGTGTCCTCCACCAGCCTGGCCGCAGGATCAGAGGCAGCTCCACAGGGCACCCAGGTGACACATGGGTGGGAAGATGGCATGGAGGACAACTGGCGCATAGGGGGTTCAGTTGAGGAGGGGGTCGGAACAAGGTCCAGAAAACAGAGGACTCCGGCCCTGGTGAGCTGTCCCAGTGGGTCAACGCGGTCAACGAGCCATGCGAGAAGACGTGCAGTCTCCTCATGAAAAGACTGCAGGTCAGCGCGCATGGCACGTTGACGCAACGCCACCCCACCCAGGACAGGCTCAACCCGGTGCCGGAAAGCCACATCCGCAGGGAGAGGAAGGCCAGTTGGTGTAAGCCAATCCCCTCCCTGAGAACGGGTCTGGACGTAGGTATCGCTGCTGGTGCAAGATGATGCAGTCACAGGATCGGGGACAGGATTGCACACAGGCACCTCCGCGGCGGCCTGTGCTGCCTCCTGTCCCTGCCCCTGCACTGCACCACTAGCACCAGTGGAATCCCCACCTCCAGACCCCGTCTCTGTCCCTTGCACGGCCTCCTCCTCCACCAAACCCCCCACCAACCTGGATGACTCTGTGCCATCTTCCTCCGTCGGGCCCTGTGGGGTCTCAGCTGCCCCTTCTGCTGCCGAGGAGTTCAACTCCAACCTCGCCTCTTGGACCTCCCCTCGGCAGCTGCGACCTGGGACGCTGCACCGGACTCCTCACTCCCCGACGAGATGACAACCTGGGAGGGGAGCCGGGCCTTGCGTCTCCGGCTGGCGGTGCGATCCCTGCTGCTGTGCTCCACGACACTTTCTCCGCCCTCTTCATCAGTTGACGCTGCAGACAGGGAGAGATAGGAGACAGGCATCAGGGCACTGTACAATGGACTCATACACACATGACAGTTGTACATGAGTGGCATTGTCAAACTTCAGACATGGCATCACAATCCCCAACACACATGTCATTGCAACTCACACACATGAGCTATTCCACTGCCATATTGCAACAGCTTGCACCATCCATACACATACAACAGCATGAGCAGCCAAAGGTGAGCCAGACATCACATGAAACACAGGGAGTGCACTAGACATGCACACACGCCACCACACTTACATGCATGTGTACACCTCTGCCAACTGCCGCAGTGATGAGATTGGCATCCATGTCACATCTGGCAATCAGTCTTCTACATATCAGTCTCACATGCATCACTGTTGCACCCATGTCAAATACACACACATGCACATGTACACAGTGCAGATACATGCAGCTGGAACCAACATCCATGTGTGACACCACAACCATGCCAACTTACATACACAGTAATCAAAACATGTGTGCTCACACATCTGCATTTGGCCTGCATGCTTACCCACACATACACCATCCATGTGTCTCACACATGGAAGGACTTGCATGTGTCAGCCTCACAGCCCTGTACATACACATCCATACATGGCCCTACAAAACCTTTGACCCCCAATTGCCCAGGACAATAGTTTACTGCAACTCCCATATGCACAACAACATCAGTGCCATGGTTGGGAGGCGACCAAGCGGTAAGGGAGGCAAAGGTGTCCGACGTTCAAAAGGTGGACGTGGTGGGCGCGGTAGGGGACGTGGCCAGGATTTGCAGGGTGCCCCTAGACCCCCATGTGTGGAGGACCAATCAGGGACACCCATGCTCCCCCCCCCCCTGTTGGACCAGCCCATTGTGGCACCTGACCTGGCGCAGGATGACTCCCTGGCTGACTTCCAGATCAGCAAGTCTAGGCCACGTGTGGCGGTGCAAGTTCTCACCAATGCATGTGGATCTGGGGCAGGTATGTCATCTGCTGCCCCAAGTATGCAGGGTGGTGAGGCTGCAGGGGCAGCTGCAGCTCCATCCGCCCCAGCTCTCACTCTCCCAGCCAGAACAGTGTCGGTCCTGGTCCATCATACTGATGTTCCCCCTGCCAACATCACACTTCAGACAATGCCTGCACCAAGTCCTATGGTCAATGTGCATTCACACACTCCAACAACCCAGTCCAACGATGATTCTGCGCCTACTGACCAGAGCGGCGTTAGCCACTCTGGCTCCGCTCCACCTTCTGAAAAGAGGAAGAAGGGTGCTCTGGCACGACAGGCTGAGACCTCAGGCAGGCCACACACTCCGGCACGTCAAGGAAGCCTTGCTTTAATAACGCGGAGCTTAATGCACTTGTGAGCTATGTGTCGCAACATAGCCACAAAATGGTGGTGACTGCAGGGTCCAAGACCACACCTGGTCAACGTAAGGCACACTGGCAGACCATCGCCAACCACATAAGTGCCCTTGGATTTGTGAGGCGCTCAGCTGATGATTGCTACAAGCGGTGGAACGACCTGAAACGCAGAGCAAAGGACAAGCTGGCCTCAAATCATGCTGCTACTCTGGTGACTGGCAGTGGGTCTCCACAAGAGGACAACAAACTCACTGAACATGAGTCTGTTGCTCGGACCTTCATCACAGAGGAACAGATCCGAGGTGTGGGAGAACTACCTGATTACGAAGCATTGTCCGGTGAGTGCCCATGCGTGTGTGTGTAGTGCATGTGTATGTATTTTGGGTGACGGGTTCTGATTGAGTGTCAGGTGAGGGTGTGAACTCCAGAGTGTTATGGGTCACGCATTTCCTTCCTCACATGGGATCATGTGCCTTGTATTTGGCTATGACTGCATCCCTTCTGCCCACAGTATCCTATTAGGTCCACAATTGTGAAGTTGACCTTGTACTGCCATCTTGCAACTACATTGGTCAGAATTTGTAAGTGTGCCTTCAGGATAATATTTTCCACTCTCCCCTTTTTTGCTAGACATTTATCAACCATATTGTGACATATGTGATATGCTTCGGTCATTGTTTACTGGCCACACTGGGGCAATGCTTTACCTGGTTATGTACACAATGAGACCATTCAGGCTGATGGAGTATTGGCCAGCACAAATGTTTAGATGAGTGCCTGTTTGCATGTGGAAAATGACAGATGTTTCCTGAGACGTCAATGTGAGGAAAAATAGATCAGCCAACTATTAATGTATTCTTCTACCTTGCATGTGTTGCAGTGAGTGGCACATGTGTACTTAATCACAGTATGCAGCATTTTTCATGTCATCATGTCCATCTCACATGGATGGGTGACAGTACTCAATCACTGACATATGGCTGTACTTGTCAAATGTACCATGGCTATGCTAAATGCCATCTGTGTGCTGCCATGTGTCATGTATGTGTATTGGACATGCCACTCACAGGCCAATGTGTGATGGCAGTGCTACCCAGCATGCAGCAAATGTGTTGCTCGCCCATATTGGTGTCATCATTGTCTGCCTTTTGCCTCTCCTTACTACTCAGTGACAGTGCAGGCATGGGAGGGTTATAGTCATGTGGGAAATGTGTGAATCATGTACTGGTTCTGTAGCTTGACAGGCCTATTTGTGTGCCATGGTGCTAATGCCTGTTTCCATTTTTTCTCTTTCATGTTTTTGCAGGGGATGACGCACTTGATGCTGTTGAGGTTCAGGAGATGGTGCAGACCCAGGAGGAATCCCAGGCACGACCGGGCGCCAGCGGGGGACGTGGTGTAGTGGTGGGTGAGAACCCAATCCTCCTGCAGACCATACTTTCCAGGGGTGTCTCTGGGTGCACCTCCCCAGACCTCTATTCAGGTGCTGATTCGGATGATGAGACCTATGTGCCGTCACAGGTAAGTGTTTCTGGCAGGGATTCTGTTCTGGCCAACCCACCTGCACCAGGGGTAGATCCCTCTATGGGGATGTCAGTGTTGGTAGAGGCGCCTTTGGCGGTTACGGATGCAGGGTCACACTCCACAGCATCTGATCCTGTTCCTGGGCCAGCAGATCAGAGGGAGAATGCAGTCCTGCAGCCTCAGACGGTGCCAGCACAGCAAGGTGCACATCGCCTTGCCCCAAACAGGTGTGGTGCCCGTCGACGCGGTGGCCGTACGCCACCAGGCAATAGCGTATGGGAGAACTCCATGTATGCTATGGCAACACAACAGTCAGCATCAGTTGAAATTATGGCTCAGGCAATGGAGAGGGTGGCCACTTCCATTATCCCCCCTGAAAGGCAGATGGAGCAACTACAGCAGGCAACAGACTCCATTTGCCAATCACACAGGGAAGACATGTTGGCGTCCAACAGGGACCGACGGGTGGCACTGGAGACTCTGCGCCAATCCATCTCAATAGAGTCCTAGGCCCACAGGGAAGCCCTGAGTGAAGAACTCCATAACCTCAGACAGACTCTTCTTGAGCTTGAGACTTCCGCTAATTTTAGGGCAGAACAGCAGCTGGAGCACCTCACAAGTATGCTCTCAGCTGAGATGCGAGCAACTCGGGAGGAGATCTGGGCATCACGTCAGGTGGTGCATGGGGATCTCCGCACTATAATCCTCCAGAACGAGACCTTCCACACCCGCATGCTTGCTGCCATGGAGGACCATACCAGGGCTTTGCGTGGGTTGCCTCCCATAGCACCACCACCTCCTGATGCAGCAGCAGAGGGTCATGAGAGCGACGGCAGCAATTCTCCCACATTGGCATAGCCGTGCAGGCCATGAGCCCATGGAGGTGTTTTTTTTCCCAACATCCACACAGGTGGCTGTTGGTGCACACCCTGTCCTCGGACCTCCAAATACTTACCAATAAAACAATGCATCTAGACAAGTTCAATGTTTGAACTTGTCTAGATGCATTGTTTAGTTGGAAAGTATTTGGTCATGTGTGTTCTTAGTTCAACATTACTAGGAGCATATTGTGTGTGGCCAGTTTCCATTAGGGACACTGTACTTTGTGACACTTGTGTCAGGTTTTTGGGATTGCTTTGTTTGCTCTCACATAGCATGACATGCCATGGTGTGTTGGGTGGCGGTGCTGGGGAGGGGTTGGGTGACATGGCACTGTTCTCATGTTGTATTTTGCAAGGGGGTCATGCATTTAGCAGCATATGTGTCTTTTGATGACACAGCATTGGTGGTGTTTCTGTAGGTAGGGATGCACACATTGTAATACTTCCTGGTGGCCAATCTCAGGATGGTATGGTTGTGACAGTTTACTGTCCCTCATGTCATCATCATTGATTGTCAGCTGGTATGTGGCAGGGCTGTGTGCACGCCACAGGGGTGTGATTCTAAGTGAAGTAATTAGCCACCAGCTGTGTTCGGGCTGCCTCACCCTGTGCCCTTTCCCCTCCCATGCACAGCGGGCGTGCATGTGGTTGGGGATGTGGGGGCACCACCATGTCCACCGGCAGGCCCCGGCGTGTTGCAACATTGTGCAGGACACATGCTGCCACTGTGATCCTGCACACTACTGGGGGAGCATATAACAGCTGCCCACCAGAACGGTCAAGGGAGTGAAAGCGTGACTTGAGCACTCCGAATGTGCGCTCCACTATGCCCCGGGTTGCAATATGGGCTGTGTTGTATCTTACCTCGGGTAGCGTGGTGGGGTTCCGAATTGGCGTTATCATGTGGGTGCTCAGAGGGTAGGCACTGTCCCCTGGGGAGGTGGTGATGGGTATCATTAGTGGGGTTGTGACATTACTCAGTATCTGGCATGCATGCATGTGCTGTGGCATTTATACTCACCAAGCAGCCATGTATCGCCATGCCGCCCAGCTTCTAGGTCCCGGTTTAGGGTTGACATTCTGTAAATGAAACTGTCGTGGGTGGACCCTGGATAGTTGGCATATACTGAGATGATGATTCCCTTGGTATCACATACTACCTGCACGTTGATGGAATGCCAGTGCTTGCGGTTTCTATAGATACGCTCTGATGCCCTGGGGGGACGTAGGGCCACATGGGTGCAATCAATGGCACCTAGGACTTTGGGGAATTGTGCCACCCCGTAGAAATCCTGGACGACAGCCTGCCTTTCTGCAGGTGTTCTGGGCAGGTATATGTGCCTGCGCACTGATGGGCGTGCAGTCATGATGGCCAAGACCTGGTGTAGGTAGCGTGACTGTGTGGCCTGTGACACCCCCCCCCCCACTATGGCACTTGTCCGCTGAAATGATCCGGTGGCCAAAAAGTGCAGTACATTGAGGACCTTCTCCAGGGGACTGAGTGCTTGGGAGCAGAGGGTGGGTGATGTGAGGTCATCCTCCCACTCACTGACCAGGTCGAGTATTATGTGAGGTGGAAACCTGTACCTCCCATACACCTGGTCATCAGGCATGCCAAAAAGGCTGGTTCTGGGTGTGAAAATTCTGGGCCTGACTATCCTCCTCCTCCTCCTGCGGTATCCCACAACCACTGCTGCTAGGAACGGTATGTTCATCATGGCATCTGAGCTTGCTTGTTGTTTGCCCGCACTTTTATGCTGCGCGGGTCCACGTACGCCTGCTTCCTGCTGGCGTACGTGTTTCCGGATTAGCGCGTCTTTTTTGGTGCGTGCGTGTGGGCGTTCCGCGCATTTGCCTCCTGTACTTCCCCGCCCACCCCAGATTTACACGTACCCCGCTCGCACAGGCCCAATCATGTGTAAAACTTCTTGCGAGCCCAACTTCCCGTGAGCCCAACTTCCCGCGAGCCCCTGAAGTACACGTACCCCGCTTGCCCAGGCACAATCGCGTGTGAAACTTCCCACGCAACCATGAAATACACGTATGTGCTGCCAGGGGGCCCCTGACTGCTGGGGGGTGGGGGTGCTGGGGGACATGAGTGGGGGCCTGCTGGCAGGTGCCCCTGACTGCTGGGGGATGGGGGTGCTGGGGGACATGAGTGGGACATGAGTGGGGGCCTGCTGCCAGGGGCCCCTGACTGCTGGGGGTGGGGGTGCTGGGGGACATGAGTGGGGGCCTGCTGGCAGGTGCCCCTGACTGCTGGGGGATGGGGGTGCTGGGGGACATGAGTGGGACATGAGTGGGGGCCTGCTGCCAGGGGCCCCTGACTGCTGGGGGTGGGGGTGCTGGGGGACATGAGTGGGGGCCTGCTGGCAGGTGCCCCTGACTGCTGGGGCATGGGGGTACTGGGGGACATGAGTGGGGGCCTGCTGGCAGGTGCCCCTGACTGCTGGGGGGTGGGGGTGCAGGGGGACATGAGTGGGCCATGAGTGGGGCCCTGCTGGCAGGTGCCCCTGACTGCTGGGGGGTGGGGGTGCTGGGGGACATGAGTGGGGGCCTGCTGGCAGGTGCCCTGCACTGCTGGGGGGTGGGGGTGCAGGGGGACATGGGTGGGGGCCTGCTGGCAGGTGCCCCTAACTGCTGGGAGGTGGGGGTGCAAGGGGACATGAGTGGGACATGAGTGGGGGCCTGCTGGCAGGTGCCCCTGACTGCTGGGGGGTGGGAGTCCTGGGGGACATGAGTGGGGGCCTGCTGGCAGGTGCCCCTGACTGCTGGGGGGTGGTGGTGCTGGGGGACATGAGTGGGACATGATTGGGGGCCTGCTGCCAGGTGCCCTGCACTGCTGGGGGTGGGGGTGCTGGGGGACATGAGTGGGACATGATTGGGGGCCTGCTGCCAGGTGCCCTGCACTGCTGGGGGTGGGAGTGCAGGGAGACATGAGTGGGGGCCTGGTGGCAGGTGCCCTGCACTGCTGGGGGGTGGGGGAGCAGGGGGACATGAGTGGTGGCCTGCTGTCAGATGCCCTGCACTGCTGGGGGGTCGGGGTGCAGCGGGGCATGAGTGGGGGCCTGCTGGCAGGTGCCCTGCACTGCTGGGGGGTGGGGGTGCAGGGGGACACGAGTGGAACATGAGTGGGGGCCTGCTGGCAGGTGCCCTGCACTGCTGGGGGGTGGGGGTGCAGGGGGACATGAGTGGGACATGAGTGGGGGCCTGCTGGCAGGTGCCCTGTACTGCTGGGGGTGGGAGTGCAGGGAGACATGAGTGGGGGCCTGCTGGCAGTTGCCCTGCACTGCTGGGGGGTGGGGGAGCAGGGGGACATGAGTGGTGGCCTGCTGTCAGATGCCCTGCACTGCTGGGGGGTCGGGGTGCAGGGGGGCATGAGTGGGAGCCTGCTGGCAGGTGCCCTGCACTGCTGGGGGGTGGGGGTGCAGGGGGACACGAGTGGAACATGAGTGGGGCCCTGCTGGCAGGTGCCCTGCACTGCTGGGGGGTGGGGGTGCAGGGGGACATGAGTGGGACATGAGTGGGGGCCTGCTGGCATGTGCCCCTGACTGCTGGGGTTTGGGGGTGCTGGGGGACATGAGTGGGGGCTTGCTGGCAGGTGCCCCTGACTGCTGGGGGGTGGGGGTGCTGGGGAACATGAGTGGGACATGAGTGGGGGCCTGCTGCCAGGTGCCCTGCACTGCTGGGGGGTGGGGCTGCAAGGGGACATGAGTGGGGGCCTGCTGGCAGGTGCCCCTGACTGCTGAGGGGTGGGGGTGCAAGGGGACATAAGTGGGGGCCTGCTGGCAGGTGCCCCTGACTGCAAGGGGGTGGGGGTGCAAGGGGACATGAGTGGGGGCCTGCTGGTAGGGGCCCCTGACTGCTGGGGGGTGGGGGTGCAAGGGGACATGAGTGGGGGCCTGCTGGCAGGTGCCCTGCACTGCTGGGGGGTGGGGTTGCAGGGGGACATGAGTGGGGGCCTGCTGGCAGGTGCCCTGCACTGCTGGGGGGTGGGGGTGCAAGGGGACATGAGTGGGGGCCTGCTGGCAGGTGCCCTGCACTTCTGGGTGGTGGGGGTGCAGGGGGACATGAGTGGGACATGCGTGGGGGCCTGCTGCCAGGGGCCCCTGACTGCTGGGGGGTGGGGGTGCTGGGGGACATGAGTGAGGGCCTGCTGGCAGGTGCCCCTGACTGATGGGGGGTGGGGGTGATGGGGACATGAGTGGGACATGAGTGGGGGCCTGCTGCCAGGGGCCCCTGACTGCTGGGGGGTGGGGGTGCTGGGGGACATGAGTGGGGGCCTGCTGGCAGGTGCCCCTGACGGCTGGGGGTGGGGGTGCTGGGGGACATGAGTGGGGCCTGCTGGCAGGTGCCTCTGACTGCTGGGGGGTGGGGGTGCAGGGGGACATGAGTGGGACATGAATGGGGGCCTGCTGGCAGGTGCCCCTGACTGCTGGGGGGTGGGGTGCAATGGGACATGAGTGGAGGCCTGCTGGCAGGTGCCCCTGACTGCTGGGGGGTGGGGATGCTGGGGGACATGAATGGGGGTCTTCTGGCAGGTCCCCTGCACTGCTGGGGGGTGGGGGTGCAAGGGGACATGAGTGCGACATGAGTGGGGGCCTGCTGGCAGGGGCCGCTGACTGCTGGTGGGTGGGGGTGCAAGGGGACATGAGTGGGGGCCTGCTGGCAGGTGCCCCTGACTGCTGGGAGGTGGGGGTGCAAGGGGACATGAGTGGGGGCCTGCTGGCAGGTGCCCCTGACTGCTGGGGGTGGGGGTGCAGGGGGACATGAGTGGGGGGCTGCTGGCAGTGGCCCCTGACTGCTGGGGGGTGGGGTTGCAGGGGGACATGAGTTGTTGATCATATTGCAAGGTGACATGTGCCTTGGCTGGGGGGCATGCCCATGGTGGATGGGCTGCCTGCGGGACATGACCAGGGGTGCAGGGTAGTCCCCTGTGGTGTGGGCTGCCTGCAGGGGTCATGGAGGGAGTAGAGGGGACAACTGGGGGGACCCACACTGCCAATTCACGTGTAGGACTCCCCGCACACCCCCGAAATACACGTTCCCCGCTCTGACAGCAAAATTGCGTGTGAAACTTCCCATGCACCCCTGAAATATACGTACCCAGGCCAATCGCGTGTGAAACTTCCCGTGCACCCCGGATTTACACGTACCCTGCTCGCCCAAGGCCAATCGCGTGTGAAACATCACACGAACCCCCGAAATACACGCACACGCTATTTTTCACACATCAGGTGTCAGTGTTTGTCGCGGACCCCTTTGCACGTCATTTGTCCTAGAGGGCCACAGTATGGGACATTCATCATGGCTGTATATATGTCCTTTTTGTTAGCGCACATTTTGGCGCACATTTCTTTCATGCGCAGGGACGCTACCGCCTGCCTTCGTGTGGCGGACGTGTTTAGGCCTGTGCGCGTCTTTGCCCGTGCGCTGGTTTGCCCTATTCGATTCCATGAATACGTGTTGTAGGCGAGCGTGTGGGCGTTCCGCGCACTTGCCTCCTGTACTTCCCCCTGTAACGCCCTCATTTTCACGCGTTGTTCCCCATTCCGCGTGTCACGTCCCGTGTTACGCCTACTTTTGTTGTGTGCGCCGCGCTATGTGCGCTTTCGCTGTGCGCTTAGTGCACGCGGTTTGCAAAGGTGTGCGCCAGCGTGCGCCACACAGTATTTTGGCGCACATCCTGGAATTTCCTCGCGCACGGACTTCCATGAATCGCTGTGCGCTGGTTTCGCTGCGATTTTCGCACTGGCACTGCGATTCTCACGCTTTCGCATGCTTGCGCCGAAAATTTCAGCGCACATTATTTCTATGAATCCACCCATTCATTTTTTGTGCACGATGACAAGCTTTCTTCCGATATGTCGTCTGCAGTGTAGATGTTGGTGATTCTCAGGAGAGTAGTCTTCACTGTGAATTAAAAAAACTATATGAATTAATTTGTGTGTTTGCAGCCTTCAAGATACTGCAGCCTTCACTTGTACTTCGTCATACGATTCAACTTTCATGTTTCTACCCAATCCACGTGCACATTTCACTTCTCTCCGCGCACTCTTTGTATACTACTTTCAATATGGTACTTCAAAGTCCTTCAAAATATCTATCTTTTTTTAGGGGTTTGGAAAGGCCTTGTTCTTTACAAAGTGTAGAATGCATAGGAGAGAGGTTTGTGAGCGATAGGGCAACGTAGTAGATGGGCAAACTTTTTGTACTTGTTAATGCAAAGCACAATATCCAAAAATCGGGTGACCCTCCGAAGGACATGTCAGCACCACTATCGGAAGCGTTTACTATTCTCATACCATCACATTGCAAGTAGCATTACTGTTCCCAGTACAGAGGACAGAACTGCAACATTTTCACACACAAAATTAAGGTCAACCCTAAATTATTCTTCTCAACTCACACGCTTTTGGCGGGTGTCACCTGCCTTGTAAAGGACAGACTCACCCGCCAAGCCTCCTGCACGGCCATTCCTTCCAATTGACGTGTCACCCGCCAAAAACAAAAATAAGCTAATTTCACCGGTTCTTCACACAAAAATGGTTGAGAGCTATGCCTAAATAGGCATGCTTGTTACGTATGTACAGGTTATGCTGAAGAAATTAAGCAGTCGTATCAATTGTTAATGGCAAATCGGCATTCTTGCACTTTACTAGGGGTAGCGTTATGTGCTTCCTATGGAAATTTACTGGCATTATTTTGTCTATTTTAAATTATAAGGCTTCCACATGTACTCTGATTAGAATTAACATACCTGTACTCTATACTGATGCATGTGGTCATGCATGGAGCTGAACGTAGACATTTGCAATCCTTCCACAGTAGCTTGTGAAGTAGGTGCTTTGCAATGGTATACGATTTCCATTAAGAATCGTCGACAGTAATTTTGAAGTGCGCAATGTTGATGACTGAGTTAAAATTAGCGAGGTTCTATGTGATTGGTGGCTCATTCTGCGCCCGCTTAGTTGTGTCCAATGATGGACTTGCTTTCGTACCACTGTAGAAAGGGTGGAAGGACTGGGTAAGAGTTACGTGCTGCACGTAGCCAACGCTTGTCCGCTGGTAGGGCGTCTCACATACGGGTTTCTACATCTAATCCTGCATGGAAAGACGACTGTAGCCATCAGCCAATCAGATGTTCAAATTTCTCTTTTGTGTCGAAAGACGGTGCGCACACTGAAAATGGCAGAGGTGCAGAGGGTTGGCGTTTTGCTGCTCTGAGACATTTTTGTGCAAGGCTTACAACACTATGCCGAGAGTAGGCATGTTGCACACCATTTCGATGTGCGGGGAGTGGAGGTGGTCTGGAGCTCTGACACTGATGCCAATGCTGCGGCAATTCTGCAAGTTTGCAGAGACATGCATAGAATGACCACTCCTCATGTGGTAATTTTGCACTACGGTGCTTGCCACTTGGGATACCTGACTTCACGTTCTTTGTTGGGAGATTTGGCACAGTTGGTTGAAGCAATCATGACCATCTTCCCAACCTCAAGTTATTTTTTCTGCTTTATTCCCCAGACTACAATGGACCAACACTTCTGTTTTCTGTCCAGATCAAAGCATCGGGAAGTGCATCATCAATCGCGGCATGCGTGCATTCATGCTGCGAGTTGGTATGTTTTTTTGTAGCCACGACAACATTGCTCCCAGCAATGTGCATTACTTTGAAGGAGATGGCATTGCACTATCCTCTTTGGGAAATGCGATGTTCTTTTGGAACATAAGGCTTGCTTTAGAGAAGGTTTTGTAATGTTTGCAAGAGTAAAGCAAGGACAAAAACTACAAAAAAATGCATAAAATACCACATGCCTGTACGATATGTGGCCAAAAAAAAACGGCTCTTCTCAGAGCCTACCTCTAAGGGGAAAAAGGGGATTAGTAATTTAATGTACCATTGTCACGCTCTGCTCCTCTACATGTCCGCGAACATGCCGGTAGTTAACTGCCACAACATATCACCAAGGGGGACTGAAGGGTGGAGCCGCATGTAAATGCGAATGAGCGGAGCTAGGGATTGGTCCAAAAAGTTCAGTAGGTGTATTTTGACCGACGTACTTTAGTAAAACCGTCTTCTTCCTCACAGGACACCACACAGCCATGGCTTTCCATGCTCGAAAACAGATTGTCTGGATTGTGGGCGACTCATGGGTCCATTGGTTGGAGGTGCATGTCGAAAGCTGCAGTTTATCTACAAATCTCGGATTTCAACATGCGGAAGTGCACTGGCATGGTGTGTGCGGCATGAGATGGTTGGACCTGGTACCTCTTTGTGTTACTTTGCAAAGAGAGCGTCCTCCAGATATACTCATCATTCATTGTGGCAGAAACAGTTTAGGCCATGTATCTGGAATTTCTTTACAATTTGCCATGAAGGAAGGACTCGCGAGGCTCATGGACATGCTTCCAAATTGTCAAATACTTTTTTCCCGCATTGCCCAAAGACAAATATGGTTGCGTTATTCTGCATTTGGTCCACAAATGGTGAAAGCGAGACGCAATGTGAATAAGGCTGTGTGTGCCTTTTTAAGAGATGTTGGTATGTCCTCTTTCCACAATGAAAACATTTTGTTTCGTAGCAATTTCATTTTCCGCAGAGATGGAGTCCACCTCACATATGCAGGCAATCAGATGTTTCTTCACAATATCCAAAATGCATTGCGCCCTCTTTTGCAATCACACTAACATATCTGACAATCCGTTTCACCCAATCCACTCCTTTTTAACCCACACAACACACCACCAAAAGGCTCTTTTCAGAGCCGCCACTTACTCCCAATGTACACTTTATTGCGTTTGCTCCGTTTGCACCCTCCCTTTTTGTCCTCTACTACTGTCTGCAAACTTTTGCTAAACTCTGCAGGGCTCTATGGCCTTCACTTCATAGTTCTATTGTTACACGGAGAAAGACGGCTCTGAAAAGAGCCTTTTCTGTCATTTTTGTTGTTTTTAGGTTCATTGACTAACAGCACTCCACACACTAGGAGAAGAGGCGAGAGGAGGGTAAGGAAGGGACACCAGCCACGGGGATAAGAAAGGGCAACTGAACAGATAAATATTAAGGGTGATGTTTATTTAGGTAAGGAGCAAATCTTCTGGTGCTCGCTGACTGCAGCCTCAAAAGCACTTCGAAGACTCTCTCCCCTGCATAGTACTGCGTCACAATACGTGCACACTACTGTCACCTTCGAAAGGTAAGGGTCCACAGCATTGCGAATGGCTTGTGATGCAGCTGGAGGGAGGCACTCCCCCACAGAAGTGTCTTTTGTGGTGGGAGGATCGGATTCCGAGGATGCTGTGGAGGAACTCAACCGACTACCCTCTTCACATGGCACCACCTTGCGAATGTCCGCAGTGTGGAACGAAGTGAGGTGGCGCTTCACGGTTGTCGTACCAAAACTGTACGCTCCATATCTCCCGCGACTCAACACCACATCGCACTAGTTACACTTCACCAGGTTCGCACGTGCTTTTGGTACATTCCCATAAACTGAAAACAACCGCCATACCCACGACTCCCGGCGAGCGCTCCTAGTGCGGAGTTCCTCCACTTCATTCTCTTCCTCTTCTTCCTCAATCTCTACATCCTCACCCAAATATCTCTCTGCAGGCCCTTGGTGAGGTGGTGATGGTGGCGGGTTTGGGGGAGGTTGCAGAGGCTAATAAACCAACAGCAGCCATGGAAGCCATAGTAATTCCTTTCCTTTTCGTCACTACAGCAATGAAGGCAACGCACCTCTATCTGCTATAGCTAGAAGGACAATGAAGATGTGCTCGGGGGGTGTGGCCTTTTGAAGGCTTGCAGGGGTTGCCTCGTGACAGTCTTCATCCTTACTAAGCAGTACATTCAATTTTACACAGCAACTCCTGAGGTGGCCTATTGTTTGGGATGTGTGAAAGTACATTTTTCCACTCCACAATACTTTGCCTTGTGTCCACAAGTTCATTTTTAGTGTTGCGGAATCACACAAACTGCAGAAACTAGTCCCCACACTCAGCGTAGGTGCGGTCACAAGATGATGTCCTCAACACATCCACTCCCTTCATGAAAGTCCCCTGGCCAGCAGATGCAAACATTCACACATGTGCATGCGCACAAGTGTCATACGGACAGTGTTCGGGTTCTCAAAGTACTTCAAAGTGCAACACAAGTGAGACGAACAGTTAGGAACTGGCGCAATGTTGGCAATCATTTTGTTTGTACTGCGCATGTGCTTGCATGCTATGGTCACTGTACGGACAGTCCCAGTGTCCTTAGGACAACTCCATTTTGTTTGCCTATGCCCTTCCCGCCCACAGTGCCTGTTCTACGGACGGCACCATTTTGACTGCGCCCAATACGAACTGCTATACTTTCCTCCACACACACCCTTTCTACTCATTTACATCCTTTCCGGCCATCTTGTGTGTTCTGCCAGCATGTATTATCTTGTTCCAAAGCGGTACGCCACGTTAGTATATCGTTTGGACACCCCTTTCTGTTTATGTACGCATATTGTGCAAAGATGGTGCTGTCACACATCACATCCATCTTACTTGCCATTAGACAACACCCACATTACATTGCTTGCGGATAGGTTGAACAGGCGCGCTGTTCACAAATATTTTACGTCATTTTAAAGAAAGAATTCTAAAAACATCCTCTATCTCTACAACTACTGTACAAAACCATTTACTATATACGCAAAAACACACATCAACCTAAAGAAACAGCATGGGAAGCGGGCACTGAAACAAATATGGGGGAATTTGGATTTTACATGGGCTGGTTATGAGGGGAAGATTTGTGAGGGGAAGAAGGGATCGATACTTCGTCGAAACATCTATTTTCCTGTTGCAGGTTTGGGGATGGGTCACTAGGTATTGGAGAAGCTGGGCAGGTGCAGGTGGGGCAATGGTACCGAACTTTCCCTCTCACAACGTCCTCCAGAAACTCCTGCAAACTTTGAAAATTGTCGTTCAAAACATCCATTTTCGACTCTATCCATTTTATTCTGTCTTCTTCTATGTCTTCTGTTGCCCTTTCCTCTTTTTTTTCCTGGTCTGTTCAAAAAATAAATTACCACAAATTAAATGCCTATAAAATACAGGTCACTATTCTCCATATGCAGACCAATGTGTACCATTGTTGTCACTGTCTTCAGACATTTCCTCCTTCGGAAAAAACTCCTCCAGCCACTCCAAAGTACTAGCCATTTCTGAGTCAAAACAACAGAAAAAAATATTTCTGCACCACATACCAAAAACAGCCACACCCACTTGAAGAAAATGCCCTGCCATCACTCTTTTGCTGTAATCTCCCTTCTTCCAAATGCATCCGTCCACTATCGTTCCAGGCTGCCGAGTTTCTGTGAAGTGTTTACAGTGATGGCATCCTTTCTTTTTTTTTTTTGGTACCATCCACTTCATTCTACATGGTTCTTAAATGTATCATTTCCATTTCCTACCTTCAGGTTTCCATATTAGCTTATAATTACTTACAATATCTTTATGCCCTTCTTCACCGTTTACACTTTTTGTGTAAGACAATAGTACATTTTCAGATACCCCCCGTTTCTTCGTGTAATGTTGATCCTGTCCGCCCCCGTCCGCAAACAAGCGCTCAGTCCGTCCCTTTCCAAAGTCAATAGGGAGGGGGTTCTGAATGTTCTATGTTCTATGTTAAATGTATGGCAAATGCATACAGTATACTACATATCTCGCGAAATCACAAGATTACAGTGCATATTCTGCTCAACAACTTCATTGCCACAATTTCATGCTTAAGTTCCACCTTCCAAAAACCTGTACATTTCCCTACAAAACACACTTTCCTAAGGGGACGTTAGAGTTCAGCTCCCCTCCCAAAAACCAGTCCAATTCACTACAAAAAAAATTTTGAGGGGACGTTATGGTTAAGTTGCCCTAACAAAAACCAGTGAAATTCACTACAAAAAAATCTTTATTGAGGGGACGTTATGGTTAAGTTGCCCTTATAAAAACCAGTGAAATTCACTACAAAACAAACTTTGTTGAGGGGACGTTATGGTTAAGTTGCCCTAACAAAAACCAGTGAAATTCACTATAAAAAAAACTTTGTTGAGGGGACGTTATGGTTAAGTTGCCCTAACAAAAACCTGTACACTTCACTTAAAAAAAAATGTTCTCCTCCCCTTTATGCTTCAAATTAAAACTGAAAAACCCCTGAAATTTGACAGTTATGGTAAATTAAGCCCCCAACCCTGCCACCACCCCTGTGCACTGCTAACACTAACACCCAGACCATGAAAGATGTCTTCTCAAATGTCAATGATGACATCAATGACAACAACACTTGTTTAGCCCCTTTCTTTACCTTCCCTGCCATACATATATATGTACATTCAGTAAAAGAAATTCACTAAAGAAATGTTACACTTCACAGTGCAACCAAACACCAGTGCACATTCCCCCATTATAGTAAGCTAAGCAATCATAACTCGCACCATCTGCGTGCATTGCTAAGACTAACACCCAGGACATAAAGATGACATCACAAATAACATTAATGACATCACATATATATATATATATATATATATATATATATATATATATATCATGTCACAGGGAACCCTGCAATATAACGTTTGATTTTCCAATGTCTATTCAACATTCATGTTAGTGTACCCGGACGGTTCCCAAAATATGGCCCCCAAGTTTCCACTTAGTGGAAACTAAGGTAGGACCAATCGTCTCCTGGGAGACATTTTTTAACAGAACGAAGTAATGATGGCGGTCTTAGCAACCGACGCGTGACGTGAGACAAGACATCCATTTCGGGTGAGCCCCTGGCAAGGCAGAGAGTCGAGTAAATACGACCACCCTTAGCACTGCAGGGATAACGTGCATCTTTGTGATACGTCGTTACTTTACAAATCGCGTTCATAGACACGCATGGCAACATGCCTACTAGTATGTCAACAGTTCACAGTAATTTGTATTATCTGTTCATTTACAACGCGGAATGGTTACGCAGATACTTCATAGACCATGTCCATAGACACGCACGGCAACATGCCTACTAGAATGCCAACAGTTTAAGTAATTACTTGTTATTTTAAACTTGAAACTAGACCACTCGTCTAGAAATGCATATGGCAATACAAGAAGGCTAATAATAACAGTGTCCTGCCTCATTTTGACCTAGAATGACTTTTATCTTACAGACTTTCTCTGCAAGGAATGATGCAGTATTTTGTTAACTGCATTTTTGTGATTATACATTTGCATATAAATGCATTTAAATGCACCAAATGCATTGTGTTGACATGCATTCATAAACTATGATTAACTAATACATCACAATCTTAAGCACATGGAAATTAACTATGCACAGAAATCGTGTTTTATAACTAAAACAACAATGTATTAAATACAAGGTGGAATGTAACCCATGAATTAGCAACACAAGCAACCTGAACCTAAATTGGACAAAGATAATGGTAAAATCCTCCCTAATAAAGCGGCAACCCATATTTATTGAAACTACCTAAAATCTACTCAGATGACTACAACAAAAGCACTTGATAATAGCACAACGCCCAACCGGTAATAGGCTGGCACCACTGTATTTCACCAATGGTACCTACAGTAAGTAGTTACTGTAATCTACATAACTGACTGAAATTGAATTACTATAGGTTTAACTTGTTGTGGAATGTCAACAACCGTCTTAAAGTATTTTTCACTTATTCATTATTCTTTACTCTTTTCTCCTTGTTTATGATTTTTTCTCACAACCTCAATAACCCTCCCTGATCCCCCACCCAAATCTGTGGTTTTTCTACTCATTATGAATGAACGTCCAATTCATGTTTTCTTTAAAATACTGTGATTCTTATAATTTTATTATCTTTTTACTATTCCCAATGCTATTAACTTTATTTTAGAATTTCAATTTGGATTATTTACATTTTTGTCGGATGAATTAATCCACAGATATGCCCTGATTTGAAAAAGACACAGTAGTGTCGAAACACGTGTCATCACAAAGGGTCACGATTAAACCTTGGTTAAACCAATACAACAGATGTTTGTGTTTTAATGTATGACCTATGGCGCAACAAATGGTGTGTAAGAAACTTATGTAAACCAATTGTCTTCAACGGAGTCGAGGAACTCTGTCTCTGCAGCTTCCCACACCTATGCATCATTTCCTTAACAGAATCAAAACACTAATTTGGTCGCGGGGTCCAGAGTTGATATCCTTCAAATGTTCCTCATCTTTACCATATCCCATCTTCAACTAGCTGTGAGAGACTGACTTAATACAATTTCCTCTGAGTGAGAGATTTTTCCATTACTTCAAGAGACATGTTTTGTTATCCAGAGACTTTCCTTATGTTGAAACTTGAGGCTGGGTTAAAACCGAGACCAGCGCTGAAACCAGAGATGGTGTTGGAACTAGAGACTGTGTTGAAACCAGTGTCTTAATAATCTGGAAATTGTGCAATCGAACCTAAAGATTTTGTTGTGTGATTTCCCTTGCCTTTCACGGTCATTACGTCACCCTGAATAGATCAGGATCACTAGTTCCTGTTCCACATAACTCTGCGTCCAGGGTCTTAAGCACATTTCCTTGGGTGACACTTGAAGGCTATGTACCAATTGTGCAAAAAGCAACAATTATCCATTCATTTATTTATATTAAAATTTGAGTAAACAGAACATCTGTGTAATCCATCGAGACAATAGATCAGGAGATGAGGGTTTGCCTCTGCATTGAGTGTGAGGCAGAGTCCCAGAGGGGCAAACCAGTGAGAAAAATAAGGGTCAATAATTAACACTACAGAACAATTTCTACCCTAAGGCTGGTATCATATTTGTCTCGGGAGGATAGCTGAGGGGAAACGTGCTTGCCCTGGAAGTGAGACGACACAGAGCAACACAGGTTCGATACCTGGGCTGGGTCCGCGCTTAGAAACCTTTGGGTATTAAGACCATTATGAATCACTTGCCATATCATATCAATGTAAAGTGAATTCAGGGTCCAGGCAGAAAATGTTAATGTATTTTTGATATATCTTTAAAAACACATTTACCATTTAAGAAACTGACCAACACCACGAGGTTGGTATTGGCGGTAGTGACCTGGCACACAACACAAGGAAACGAGGTGAAGCAATACTATTCCTTAAGCATACCATATTCACTTTGTAGCAATCACAAGCTGATAGATGTTGCCCAATTCGTGTTGTTCTTTACGTTAGTGCTGGGTGTAATGTCATGTTCCTAATGTCACGTTCCTAAACGTATATGCTATGAACAGTGATTCTTGCAACTTTTAAAATCAAATATTTCAGTGTTCCCCGTGGTTCAGAGGGGCAGTTCTAGTAGATGGACAGTGAATCTGTAGCCTAGACTCGCCTCAAAAGATAGTACCCTCCCAAAGGAAGGACACATTCCACTGGAGAAGCCATGAAACAAGCTTAACCAACAATTCTGGTCTGTTGGTATATGGAAGTCAGGCAGAGGCAGTTCAACATATCCTATGCCACATGTATTGTACTCTGCGATGGATCTCGTCTTTTTCAAGAAAGGGTTCCATGTCATTTCATCACCTGCAGTTTCATCCCCTGTCATTTTAACGTGTACATTCCAACGGAAATGCTCATCGTTTTTTTGTTTTTGTTTTTTGGGCGGGGTGCCCTCCCCAAACACCCTCCCACACTTATTTTTTGAGATTGCCTACCTGCCCAAACCCTTATCTGCCCTTTCTCAACCCCCTAAAAAATTTGATGAGCATATTCGTTGTAATATGCACGTTAAAATGCCAGGGGATGGAAATGCAGGCGATGAAAGGACGTCATACCCAAGAAAGACCTCTTAAGTGGTGTTGCTCGGGTAGTGCTTGGAGGGCACTGGCCACCCCTCCCCAAGGACAGGTGAAGACCTGTCCTGGGAGTGTTGCCAAGTGCTTAAAGTGGGCTTGTTGACTTTGCAGCAAAGCCCATTACATCTAGCAGCCGAACAGAGCTCCTTGACTGTCCTGCATGCAGCTTTATCATGGCCTTAAGGGCCTGCAATTACTCCTTTGTCTTATGTCTTATCTGATGGGTTCCGTATTCCTTTTGAGAGACTCCTAACAGCTGGCTTACTTAGTATGTGGGTTTACACTTACAAGCTATTTAAAGTTAAACAAAGCTTACTTTTTCAGAGATGGTAGTTAAGTCTACTACTTTAACATGGAAAAATCGGGTTGCTTCATAGGGATAGTTAAATGTTCTTAGAAAGTACTACAAGCTGGAGGTTTGTGACAAATGTAATCATTATCCCAGTGAGTTTACTACTAAAACTTCTATTTTTCCTTTCAGGATGTGAAAATAAAACTAAAACAATATTATTTTGCCTTAACATGTTTCACTAAGGATATACATATTGTATAGGCTCCAATGTGAGGCCGATGTGGAGGATATGGTTCTACACTCTGCCTTCCATTGCTCTTGGTCAGGCCTGCTGTGTGAAGAGTCATTTCTGTCTTACTCCACAATGCTGACGTTGTTCCAGTTGTGATTCCCAGCAGCAAATGAGACCCCTGACATTAACATCTTTACCATTGAGACATACTAAAAATACGTAAGAGGATACATAATTACTTACTCTGCAATCAAAAAGCTAAAGGAAGGTGAATTAAACAGCTTCTTTGATTTCATCAAGGTATGGGCCAGACTAATCAAAGCGGCTCATTTTGAGTCTAGCGGTAATTCCAAAACTGAGTCCACAACGGTAATTCTGCCTGTATTTGGCGGAATTACTGTTGCCATGGTACATTCAACGCTAATTCTGCCGGCTGAATTAACTTTGCCGCAAATAGCGTCATCGCCAAAACGGGAAACACAATGGCAGCCATTTTGAAAAACTCAATCTGTGCTGAAACCACCTCTTCTTGTAGCCATCCAGACCCACAGGAGTGGGAAATCCTGACCCAAGAAAAATCCAAGGGGAAGGTGCCTGATCTGAGTCTGAGGAAGCAGAAGTTTAGTGGGACCAAGCTGCAGGTCCTCACTGTTGAGGTGGTGGCCCATTCCAAGGAGTTATATGGCAAATTCTTAGCTCTCCTACCCTTGCCGGGACAAGGGGCAAATATAGTTTTTCCCCGGGTGTTGCCATGCCTAAGTTTGGCCCTGTATGCAAGGATAGGTGGGCAACTGTGCACATACCCATGCACAGCAGTGTGAATGCGCATGTGAGCACATGCATCTATGTGCAACACCCGTTTGTGCTGAGAAAGGCCAAGTGCCAAAGTGGACTCCCAGCACAACTGCATGTACAGGCCATATTGGCAGCACAAGAGGCAAAGGGCACATGCCAATGGGGTGGACACCCTCAGCAGACACTACCCCCACCTTGCTTTGGCCGTATGCCTGCAATCGACCATGCCCTTCAAACCACATGTGTAGGATGTCCCTCCACCATGTAGCAAGTGTGACTAGTAAGCACACCTACCAGTATGCATGATGACTAACAGCATGTCATCGTCCACCCAACAGGTTTACAGGCGACTCAGGGGCAAGAGGGTGCAGGGCCAACAGCCACCACTCTTGCACCACCCAGCAATGGGAAGAGAAGGAGAAAGAGCAGGAGTGTGACAGCAGGGCCAAGCAGCACCATATATGCCAGCACCGGCACGGCACCTGATGGCAGCAATGCCAACACAGCTGCAGGTACTGCACCCCCATCACCTGCAACTGCCACCCAACAGCCAGCAACTGTGGTGGTGACGGGGAATAAGATGCTTGCAGGAGCGCTGAAGGAGCTGACTCCATACCCCCCAACTGCCCCATGGCACCCCTTCGTCACCTGAACGGGACACCTAGCCACATGGTCAGTCTGGCCTGCAGTCTGAGGGTGGCACAGATGGTAGTGTGGGTGGCAAGTTGTACGGCTCACCCTAAGTCAGCACCAGCCCTCCCCATAGTCCACAACCCATAGTCCATGCATCACAGGATGCCATGTGGAGGAGGCTCAACACCATTGAGCAGCACCAGGTGTACTTGGAAACCCTGGCAGACACACAAGTCCAACACGTGCAGGCCATCCGAGATTGTGTCTCAAAGAGAACAGCGAGGGCCATGGACCGGGACCGAAATCAGTCGGCTGTTACATCTGCCACCCTGACTGTCGTGGGACAGAGGGTGAGGGAGATGACTGTGAATATCTCTGCTTTTGGTGAGGCAATTAAGGCCAGCATGCTCTTGACATTCTAAGGGGCCTAAGTTAGACCTCTGTCACCCCGCTGAGAGATCTTTGCCCAGCACCCCAAGGCACTGCTCTAAGCACCATTTGGCTCCAGCGATGCTGGAGCAAGCTTGTAAGGTCAAGAGGCCATGCAAGTAACTGTAGATATAACTCTGTATAAAGGCACAAGGGTGGTGGGGGCCATATGTGTGTGGGATAGCATATGGGGAGGGTGATGAATATTTTTACTGTGTTAAGTCCAACCATACAAACCCAGTCACTCATTTATTTCATGCTCACACTCATGCCCAGACTCCACCCATTCAGTTAGACACAAGCACACACACTGACACTCTGACAATACATACACATATATCTACACAGAAACTACTCTTACATGACTACACACTGCATGCATTGCATTCAAACATGCACACAAGCACGTACACGTTTAGGTCTTCACAACTTTTGACAGAAGCAGGCATTGGGCCGAAATAAATCCAGGCAGCACTGGCGCACCACACATTCAGGAAGTAGAAGAAGCGGGAGCCAGGGCTGCTGGCACTGCTTATCAATGTAGTTGCTTAGCAACTTGCTTGCAACATGTAACTTTTCTTGTGCGCACAATTTGTAGATAAAATAAAAATGATTATGCGGTTTGCCTGGCCCTTCGGGAGTTAATGGGGTGGGCTGGGTATCATAGAGGTGCCTGGGGGCGGCAACCAAGCCTCCCTGCAACCCCTTCCTGGTTCTGGCTCTGCCACTGAACCAGACCCACATCCTAGGAATTGATGCATTCTCCTTTAAGAGGAAAGAGTTTCATTGTCCTGAGATCTCAGAGAAGGTTTTGATACATTGCCCACTCGGCACAGATCTCTGGGAAATCTGTCAAACAGATAGGGGATCGGTCACATGTGCACAACAGACCTAAGATCCAAGATTGCAACTGGCCTTGATGTAGCCTTGGGCACAGCCCCGTGTGAGCACACATGACGACAAACACAAGGCCCGGTCACAACTCAAGCCAGCCCACACTACAGAGGTTTGGACACTGAAGGGAAGGCCTACCCAAAGGCAAGCATTGATGCCCTGTATAAACCAAGCCTGTCATTCAACATGCTTTCTGGTAGAAGCAAGGGGCTTGCTGTTTGAAGAAGGCTGGAAAGTGGTGAACGAATATAAGAGCGGAAGAAGGGTGGCTGCAATGAAGGCAAGAGGAGGCTGTGAGAACTTAGAATGAACAGGAGAAGATGGTTGTTTTAAAGGGGGTGGTAACATCCGAAGGGGTGATTAATGAGAAGTATGTGGTTGTAGTACAATAAATGTTAACATCGGAGGGGGAGATTAACCAGAAGGAGATGGTGGTAGTAGAGGAGACAGTAACATCAGACGGGGAGATTAACTAGAAGGAGATGACTGTAGTAAAATATGCTGTAACATCAGTAGGAGATGGTGGTGAGTTGGAGAATGTGGTTGTAACATGGTGTGTTGGTACAGACTCTGGAGAGGTGGTGAAGAGTTTGAGGACTTGGTTGTAGCAGGTGTTGCTTGCAGAAGTCTGGAGAAGGGGAAGGCAGTAAAGATTTGAAAGAGTTTGTAACATCAGGGAGAGAGAGTGAAGAGAGGACGTGGTGGTAACAAAGAAGGTGAGCAAGAATAGCAAAGGCGGCAATAACATCAAGAGAATAGCCTGGGCATATGGGGGAGGTGGTAGTGAAGAAGTGGGCAGTAGGTGACATTTTGGAGTAGGAAGTAATGGGAAGGAAGAAGTTGCAGGAGGGTTCAGCACAACAGAGACAGAACTAAGGCCAGAGACAGTTCGAAGATCAGAAAGACAGCTCCAGGAGGAGGAGGCAGGATAATCTCAGAATGAGAAATGGGTGCCGACATCAGAGCCCAAGAGTGACACTGAAGCAGTCACCACAGAAAAGTAGTGTGGCATGGAGGTGATTGGAATAAAACTGAGAGAATACAGAAGGGAACAAGTGAAGAGGAATGGGCCTAGTCAGAGTAGGCAAGGTCTGGTGGGTTAGGTCAGCCTTAGGTAGAACCAGAGGGCGGAAGGAGAAACAGGACTACATCAAGGAGGTTCCAAGCAGTCTAAATTGATGAAGGGGAAGACGTTCATGCTTCGCTCAGCCCATTATTGGGACTTATTTCTATCTCTCTCTGCTGGCTACGAATGGCTGACTACACCTGGTGCCGGAGTTAGTCAAGGGCTAGGCGACCTCAGAAAGCCTGCATCCTGATTAGTCAAGGAAAGAGCTCGGGAACCATGTGAGCCCGCAACATCAGACACTGGGGAGGCGGGACACCGTCCAGCAGTTTTAACAGACACAGCCAATGACTGGAGAGGCCTGAAGGTCAGGTTTCCTGCATCCAGCAGAGGATACAATTGCCCTGAGAAGACCATGAAGTTTATTGTTATTTCATTTGTAGGAGTACCCAATTACACTTTAGTTGTCCCTTATCTGCCCATAATTCCGAAACGAACACATTGAATAGACAGTACGTGTTCTTAGCATCCTTCTTTATCCCAGATATCCTACTTGATAGTTGATAGGCTGCAGGTTCTAAGCAAGGTACCTTAAGAGAGAGGATCATGGCGTGCTTGAAACAGGAAGGGAAGGACTTTTGTTAGAAGGAGGAGTTAAAGTTGAAAAAATAAATAAAGTGAACATCTCTGCATGGTCTTCATCTATTAGTGAAGGGATTGGGTCAGACTTGGAAACAGCTGGTTCAATTATGGCCTGTTCAGAGTTTACTCTATCAATGGTTTATAGGCCATTTTACTATTGTTGTGTTGGCCATTATTTGTAATTCTATTAAACCATTTTTAGTGGAGTAGGAAAACACAAGACGTGTCTGCTGTGTCAATGCTTTTTTGCAGTTTGGTTTCCAGAGATCTGTTTTTAGTTAAAACATGTTTTACCTTATCTGTAAACCAAGGATCGTTGCAATGTTTGTTTTTGCATGTAGGGAGCAAGATGAAGGACATAAATCAGTAATATTGGTAAGCTATTATGTCTAGGGGTGTACCGAATAGTAGATTCAGCTGAATAGTTGGTATGTGGCCACAGTCGAATACAGAGCTGAATAGTTTCATTTTTAATAAATAAAGCTATGTAGACAACAAACACACTTTGTAAATTAAAAACACACTTTAAAATATGTATATCCATTCTTTACTGCATTTCTTTTCATTGTTCTGTACGAAGAGTTTGAATGAAACCTGAAAAGAATACAATATCAAAAAATAAACTGAGTAACAGCACAGTTTGTATTTGTGTGCATTCAAGGGCGTAGCTTGTTGGGCAATACTAGCCCACAATAATAGTATGTGTCTATGCAATCAATAGGGAGACTTGGATGTGTCTCTTACTTGCAAATGTTCCTTTTGGGCCTTCCTATGTTTAGCCTTCCGGCTGAAGAAAGGCACTAAAACACAAATAGAGTGATTACCTTAATTATATTAACTAGCATCCAACGGACTGCTGAAATGCTACTGAATGCAAACCTTAGGAATGATAAAGCTGTGCTTTATACCTGTGGTACTGAGTTGGGAGGAGGCATGTGAAATATGTCTTTTCTTTAATAGACAGTATTTTTCTTTGTTTTTCGGATTGTGTGTGTTTGTAGTGTTTTGTACTATGGTAAAAGAACCTAGACAAACATATATAGGGAATGCTGAGTCATCCATGGTTTCCGGCTGAGCCTGTCGGGAAGGGGCGGTGTTCATTTTCATGTCTTTAATTGCCATGTTTATTTCATTTGATTCACTTGTACATCCATTTAGTCCAATGTTTCTAAATAGTAAACATGTATCGCCTTGTCTTTATTACACAAATGTCCCTCTTTTTTAACTCTCTATTGTTGGGAGGAATATTTCTGCTGCCACAGACATTTTGATTTACATATATATATATAGCCATGTTCTTATGTAACATCTGCCACTTTTGCTCAATTCAAAGGGACACAATTTGGCAACAAGAGAGAGCCGGAGTGCATGAATTGTAATCTATGTTTGATATTATAAGCCGTAGACATCTCTGCCGTAGACACACTTCCCACTGAGCCATCTTGCTTGTTTCATAACCTTAGCCTGCAGGCTGAATACAGTTCTTTGCTGCAGGCACACTGCTTCCCAAGCTATTTTACTCCAGGTTTGGAATTTTCTGGGATATCTGCAACATCTATCAATCAACTTAATTATATTATTTGGATTGGGATTGGAACCTGTAACTTTCAGATTTCTCACACAGGTCATCAGCAAATCAATAAGCGCCTAAAGAAAATACCATTTTCAATAGCGACTTCATGAACTACTGTTCCAGCACAATGGTTCTCAACTGCAAACTACAAGAGTGACGATGGATATATTCAAAGTATTGGGAGTTTTGCTTCATCTCGCCCCTCCCTGGCAGACCAGCGAATGAAGGCCAGGATCTTTGCAAGTTCACACCTCTGCTCTGCCTGTACTCCATCAACAAAGTGACAACAGCATTTGTTCAGTGATCCTTTTAAAAGATAAACGTGACAAGGGGTGTGGTCAGGCGCGCGCCATTCGGACGTGCCTGCTGTAAGCTCTGTGCAAGTCGCCTGATCGGGCTGTTTTAGATGCACTAAACGTCAAATTCTGCTGCTTTAAAGCCGACGGAAGGGTCCCCGAAGTGGAGGTGCTGGGCTGGGGGCCGCTCTAAGCCGCGCTGAGTGAGTCCCAGCAGCCAAAAATCTGAATTGCAATCCTGTGCGGCTACCGACACCTAAAATGGTGGGCGAACTGTTGATGACTTGGCACCACTACACCCTGGACCTGTGGAGGATGCGAGCGGCTCTGCGCTAAGGTTGGAGAAAGTCTGGAAATTACGGTGCCCCGAGTGGCGAAGATACATAGAGGCTGGTGGCTGCCTTAGAGCGGGCACCTGCGAAGGTGAAGTGCGGGAGCTTGCGATTCCCTCCGGGCGGCAACTGCACCACGAGAGCTGCCTCAGGCGTTGGATGCCTCAGGGAAGGCGGACGGATGAGGTGGCCGAGCTAACTTGAGGAGAGCCACCGGAAGAGGTAAGGGTGTGGGGGTGGGTGTGTTCCCCGGACTGGGGCTTTCCGGCTCACCTCCTGGTGCCGGGCCCCTGTCCCTAGCTCTGGGAGTACCTGCGAGTCGGCGAGCGCCCTGGCAGTCCGGGCGGCGGGAGGGCATGGGTGAGGCTCGTAGCCCCTGAGACGGGGCACCTGCCCGCCCGTGCTGGCCGGCTGCGGCAGAGATAAAGAAGAGCCGCGCCTCCTGAGTGCCCGTCTGGGCTTTTCATGCATTGCTGAAGGGCTCGGTGGGAGATGGCAACAGATGAGGTCTCCGAGCTCTGCAGGAGGCTGTAGTAGCTGCAAGTGGCGGCCCTATTTTTGGATGTATGCTGGATATGGCGGTACTGGAATCTAGCTGAAATCTGGGCTCGTTTACACATCTGTTGTCCACTGAATACCCTATTTAGGATAGCTCCACACTTGGTGATCACCTGGGAGTAGGCTTACAGTTTTCTACATCTGCCGCTTCTTACAATGCCCTGGTCTGCTCATAAGCATAAAGGGGGTGAAATAACAGCGTTCCTGACACCCTCCACCGCTGCTGCTCAGAGGATGCAGTCCACTAAAGCGGATGTCCATGCTCCACAAGGGGCAGAAACTGCTGTCGAACCTACTCTGTTTACACAATATTTTGAAGAGATGCTTAGAACCTTCAAGCAGGATATTACCCAGGAAATAAAATTGGAAATAAACTCCTCTAAGGACTCTTTAGCTTGTTCCATTGCTGAACTGAACTCTCACTTGACTGGCCTGGAGGCCAGAGTTAACGCCCTAGAGAATTTAACATGCGATCAAGAGCATAGGAAGGAAGAGCTCACTAAAAGAGTTAAGACCATGGAAGACCGGCTTGAAGAGATGTGGCCTAAACAAGTGGACCTGGAAAATCGTTCCAGGAGAAATAATATTCGGATTTGGGGGAGTCTGAGACAAATCCTGCATCAGGTTCTCCCTGAGTATGGTCATGCTCTTTTTAAATCGCTGCTGGGCCTTGAGGACTCGGCGGAAGCTGATCATGGACAGGATCCATCTAGTCTACTCATCAGTTCAGCTGAGGAGGAACCTCCTTCCTGACGTTCTTTCCAGGGTCCACTTCTTCCAGCAAAAGGAGGAGATAATGGCAGCAGCAAGAAAGGCGGAACCAGTGAAATTCCGCAGCTCCTCAATAGCTTTTTTCCAGGACCTGTCACCATACAAATTAGCGAATCGCAGGCGTCTCCAGAAAGTCACAACCTGGCTTCAGACAGAAAAGGTCTGGCATCGCTGGGGATATCCATGCAAACTACTCTTCGATCTCCACAATCGTTCCTACTCTATCAGCTCAGAAGATGAAGCGAAGGAGCTGATGCTGGAATTCAACAGCGATGTTGGCACAGGGAACGGGAGCTTGGAGGAGTCATCGGTAAGCCCCACGCCGAAGGACACGAGAAGGAAACCCAGGGGCTGGGTTGCCAGGAAAGGGACTTCAGACCTGGGGTCGAAGAGCACTACCCCCACCTGAGCTGGAGGCGGTTACTTTGATGTGACGACTCCTGGAGTTTATATGGGTTGATGAGTTTAGTTACCCCAGATAAGGATGACTGACCTGTGAACCGGGTCTGGTTGGGGTCTCCTGCTTGGCGGGGAGCTATCTCTCCCCTTGCAGTAATGACTTAATCAGCAAGACAAGGTTATGGATACGTTGGGGCCCTTGAAAGTTGGTTACGTTTTATATTGTTATGTCTCAATACTTGGGCACTTTCAGCTAAATCCTAGGCGAAGCTGAAGCTGGTCTGATTGGGCACCTGGAAACGGATGGCGCCTACTGTTGCCCTTGGGGTGATGACTTACTTTTCTGTAAAGGCTGTAATGGCCTGTTACCTTTTGCTATTTTCTCTTACCTATTCTGTTACATATGGCTTTTGTTGGAATTCTAGGTTTGAATTATCTTACAATTCAGATTGGTTACTTTATTTGAGTTTCTTTTATCACAATTTCGACACTAAGGTTGTTTTGATAACTTGTGCTTTGTGCATAACTGACCCTGGAAATGTCATACTGTTCAGAATGTGTCATAACAACGTGTATGTTGATACTGCTGGGGAGTATGGGGGCATGAATATTGTGGGGATGGTCCTTGCAAGGGGAGAATATGTACATTGGGCTGTGCAGAGGCCGGTGCGAAATCAGAGCGACTACCCACATGTTGACTGCCTCACATTGAATGTGCAGGGCTTAAACTCCCTGCTAAAACGTAAAGCGCTATTCCACAGATAGGACGTCAGGATTGAGGGTAATCTATTTCTTTATGAAAACCCACCTGCTGCAGTCGGACAAACTCGGCTTAATAACAAAACATATCCCTCTAGATATTGTGCCTTCTCTGGGTTAAAGAAGCGAGGAGTTGCCATTTTGCTGCGCAGAGATAGTCCCTTGAACATGCAGAAAGTGCTGAGGGATAAAGAAGGCAGGTATATTCTGTTGGTTGGAGCACTCCGGGGGCGAAAAGTCACTCTGGTTTCGCTATATGCGCCGAACTCTCAGCAAGATTTATTTTTCTGTGCCTTATTTAAGTTGTTGTTTGAACAGGCAGAGGGAGGGCTCATTATAGGGGGAGGATTTTAATGCTGTGGTCAACCCATTGTTGGATAAATCTTTACCCCCTACTGCTGCTGACAAAAGAAACTTTCTGGCGCTCACCTCCCTGCTTTGTGAGCATTCACTTATTGAGGCTTGGCGTTTCTCCCACCAGGAGGAGAGGGATTACACTTTTCATTCTGCAGTACATGGAGGCTTCTCTAGATTGGATATGTTTCTTATTTCAGATAAATTGGTCCCCCCGCTAGTGGGCATACAGATCCTCCCAAAAGCCTTGTCTTATCATGCCCCAGTTAGGCTTACCTTAGCCCCTTTAAACGACATTTCATGGCCAATGGGTACTTGGCGTCTTAATGACCCTTTATTGGTGGATCATCAGTTTCGAAATAGCGTTTCTACAGCCATAACCCATTATTTCTCTGAGAATGAGATGGGGAGGTGAACTATCTCACGGTGTGGGATGCTGGGAAAGCGGTGATTAGGGGTCACATCATAGCTCAAACAGGGGCCAGACGGGAAAACAGGAGACAGATACAATCCCAGCTAGAGGCGGAGTTACGTGAGAGGGAGGAAGTGCATAAAGAAAAGCGCTCCCGGCAACCGCTCCGGGACGTGCGAATAGCCGCAAAGCCTTAGAAGCCCATCATATGAGTCAAGCAGCATATGGCATTATGAGAACCAGAAAATATTACTTTTCGAAAGGGAACAGGGCTACGGCTATTAGCAGCCAAATTAAACAAACAAGCATGGCTCAACCGAATAGACTCCGAGAGATGCAAGCGGGAAGCATATTAATACAGAGGTGGTAAAACTTCAAATAATAGACATTTTTTAGAGAACATTCGGCCCCTTTTCATACCGATTCGAGTATGGCCTGGGAATTCATACGAGAGGCACAGTTGCCTCAAGTCACCCAGGAGCCCCGGGATCGCTTGGAGGAACCCATTACTCTTAAGGAAACTGAGTTGGCGATCCGTTCCCTTCCGCTTGGAAAGGCTCTAGGCCCAGATGGCCTTACGAACAGATTTTACCAAACTTTTGGCTCTGTGCTCTCCCCTTATTTGACAAAGTTGTTTAATATCATGTGGGCCACCGGCTCAGTGTCTAAATCCATGGCTGAATCCGCAACCACTCTGATTTTGAAACCAGGGAAGGACCCTATCGACCGATTGCCTTATTAAACACAGACACAAAGTTATTAAGCAAAATCATAGTTGGGAGATTGGGTGAGATTCTTCCGACATAATAGAGGGAGACTGGCTTTATCCGCAACCGCTCAAAGTAGGATAACATTCATCGAGCAATAAACTTAATTGCCCTTGCCCCCAAGATCCCATGGAGATTATCCTTCTTATCTTTGGACGCCCATAGGGCGTTTGGTAGCATGGCCTGGGAGAATTTGGGGTTAGTTTTGAGAGGGTTTGGGTTTGGTTCCAGATTCTCGAAATTGATTCTCTCAAATTTCCAATTTCTATCAACCAGAGTTAGGATACATGCATACTGGACTCCTCTGATTATTCTGGGCAAAGGTGTCCCCTGTCTCCGTTAGTCTTCGCTCTGGCGATGGAAACTTTAGCCCAACAAATTAGACTCCACTCTGAGATACTAGGCTTTGAGTATGTGGGACAATCCCACAAAATAGCCTTATATGCGGATGATCTGCTCTGCTTCTTAAATGATGTTGGCAGACCTATCCCACCGTGAGCCGCTGTCTCGTTTTGCAAAAATATCAAGATTTGAGGTGAACCCATCCAAACCAATTCGGGTTGGCTTTGACAGAGACCCCCTGTGAGGTGCAATCTATCCAGGCACAGTGTCCTATTCCTTGGTCCACTACTGAGATCCCCTACTTGGAAATAAAACTGACTTCGTCTTACTCAGGTCTCTTCAAGGCCAACATACCTGCCCTATTGAAGAAGGTAAAGGATTGGCTCCTACACAGTGATTCTCGGGAGATATCTCGGTTGGGCCGGATTAGCGCGATCAAGATGACCTTGCTTCCAAAGCTTTTATAGGCTTTTCAATCTTTACCAATGTGGATCCCGGAGGGAGACCTCATTGAGATGCAAAAAGCATCTAAACGATTTGTTTGGAAGGGGTGAATGCCAAGAATTCCCCTTAAACTCCTTACTAGGGGACAAGCATCAGGTGTTCTGGGGCTCCCCTCAATTCAGAAGTATTATAGGGCCGAAACGGTTGCTGCTATGCTGACCTGGGCAAACTCTTCAGAACCCCCTAAATGGCAGGAAATCGAACAGGCAGCAGCCCCATTCCTGCTGGACCAGCTCCAGTTCCTCCCTACGGAGGCCCGAACTCACAGGCGTGCACTTTTGCTTACCACGCCATAACACTCCAGAGTTGGGATAAGGCATGTGCACAAAAGGGTATCAAATCCAGTCTGGGCCCTCTTTCCCCTATCTCCGAAAACCCAGCTTTCACGCCGGGCCTGACGGCTGGATCCTTCCAGAGGTGGGATTCCAGTGAACCTTTGAGACTGAGAGACTTGTATACAAACCGAGAATCATTAATGTTTGCTGAATTCAAAGAGAAATTTAACTTGTCGGAATCTGAACGCTTTCGGTACATTCAGCTACGCCACTGGAAACCAATGGGGCCACCCGCTGGGCTGGGGCTAGAGACCCTATCGGGATAGAACTTAACATTTTAGAATGACAACAAGCTCATAGAATCTCAACTAGGATCTGGCACAGAGCCCAAACGAGTTCCCGGTGCATGATTGTGAAAGAGAACGCTATTAAGCTGTGTTACCAATGGTATCTACATCCAAGCAGGTTACATGCAATGAACCTTGACTACCCGGACACCTGCTGGCATGGCTGTGGTGAGAGGGGGACCTGGGGCATATGTGGTGGCATTGCTCAGTCATACAGTCCTTCTGACTAGAGGTGTGATACAAGATCAAGGAGGTCACTGGGGTCTTGCTCCCCATGGACCCATGGGTCTTGGTCCTGGGGGATGCCCCAGAAGATGGGACCTTTCCGATGTCTGGTCCTAGAGCAGCCCTGCTCTCTTCTCTTCTCATAGCAACTCGAATCATGAGGGCCCGATTCTGGAAGACAATGGAGGGACCACATATAGCTTACTGGTGGGTGAAGGTGTGGGAGCTGCTGGCTCTAGAAAAGATCACGGCTATGCTAGAGGGGAAGATGTCAGGGTTTGTGCGCATCAGGGGACCATTTCTGGACTTTGTGTGGGACAGGGAGCAGATTTTTTTCAGCCGTTGTTATTGAAACACTTCATGAAACCTTGTGGCTGGCACTGTAAACCCTCCATTGAACCTTGACGCTGACATTGTGAATTAGACCTCTCCTCTTTTTTTATTCTTTTTTTTTTCTTTCTTCCTTTCTTTGGGCTACGCTTTCTTCTTCTTCCCTCCCTCTATACGTGGTGACCTTATGTGATCCTTTTTCTTATTCGGACTTAAGTAGGAGTTAAAGAGAAGGTCAACATGTTTAATGAATTATACCAATCAATTGTGCATTTGGGGAGGGGAATGAAGTATTGATGTTTATACCGTGAAATCCTATGTAAGGCTCGGTTGACTGTTAATTTACGAGGTTGTCTCCTATATTCATCTTCGTTTGGTCATTCAGACGATTTCAGGTTGTTTAATGAATTGTGATTGTGAAATGTAATTGGAGGAGGGGGACTGTTTGAATTTATTACAAGCCTTTATGAAATGTTCTGTCATTGTTTGATTATTATATTCTGACAACTCAATAAAATAATCTTTTAAAAAAAGATAAACGTGACATGCTTGAATGATTTCAGGGATGCAATAAAAGCAGCACTTCATGTAGTTTGTAGCAGAAAACGTTCAACTTCGAGTGATAATTAATAAACCGAATATCTCATTTGCAGCCAGAATTCAGCCGAATACTTACTCGAAGTCGAATTTAGGTACACCCCTAAGCCGGGAGGATAGCTCGTGGGCAACATGCTCGTCTTGGAAGCAAGATGACTCAGAGCAACGCAGGTTCGATCCGCTGGTCTGTGCTTAGAAACCTCTGGGTATTAAGTGAGTTTATAAATAACCAATTCACCAATTATATGTTGGCAGCGTGCTAAGTCGGAGGGGGGAGAGAGCAGGCAAAGCGCTAACCCGGTTGCTGGTAATGTTATTCAAAGAATGAAAATAGTATACCCAGAGGGATCTGGTATTCGGGGGAAAGGTGGAGAAGTAATTGATGGGTATTTCAAATAACATTATGTGATCTGACCATGTAAGTCGAAGGAAGCACAAGTTGGATGGACTCGGGTCCCCAATATAAATAATATCCTGGGGGAGTGACTTGCCACTGGGCGCTATAACCCTGAGTTTGAGCCCAAAGGCTACTAGTGTCTATATCCCTGAGACTGTATGGCAATTTGATATACTAGGGAGACCGGTATCTTATGATAGGGAAACCCAGATAGCCATATTGTTTGTCACATCCTGGCAGTCTTTGTGGAGACTGAATTCTGAAAGTGTGTTCTTGTTTTGATTTGGATTATGCACTACTACTGTTAGGTGTTTATCCTAATGAAGCCCTGTGTGAGAAAACCAAAATAAAACATATTTCTGAGTAACATGGTTCTTTTTCAATTGCTACAATGTATAAGTATTTGGAGATATGTTATATTATAGAATTAAACTGATCTCTTGATGAGATGTGTTGGGCTATTTTCAATTATCAGTATGAAATGTACAAACAATTGAGTTTTTTTAAAAAATATTCCTTAATGTGTGTATTATTTGACAACGTGTTTTGTCATAGTCAAGGTATAAATATGCATATAAAGTCTTACATTATTGTGATATTACTTAATTTACATTTCTTGACTAACCTTATTTGGAATCTCGAGAAATTACCAAGTTTGTTTCAAAGCATTACCATTTCTAGTAACATGATACTGTTTCCACAACCAACGCACGGTATGTATCATGGCACATTACTTTTCATATGGATGTCACATAATAATAGTAGGACACTTACAATTTTTTTTAAATTATTTGTTTATGGTTTATTATAACCCCTTAACAAACAAAGCATAAATAAGCGAAAACCAAAACATAACGTTTTATAGCAAAGTACCATAGAGAGAAAAGAAAAGGAAACTCATAAACCAATTTCCATATATCTGCATACATTATAAGTTACACTGTGTTACACCTCAAATTTTAATTTATCTTTTCAATTTACTAAACCTGGGCAGACTTAACAAAGCTAGTCTTAGCTATTTAAAACCAGAGACAATTTCATATCTATTTAAAACAAGAGACAATTTCAAGAAGATTTGCTCCTTCTCATATACACCATTAGCATAGTTCAGACATTTTTCAAAAAATGACCACTCGTATAGTCAAAATGGAAGAGTATCCATGCGTCATTTTATACCAAATTCTGTCCGAATCAAGACATGCAGTTAGAGGAATACAATCAGCAAAATAATCCGTTCTCTGGTTTATAAGTGCTGGACAGATTATCATAATGTGATACAAAGACTCATCTACACCGTCCAAATTACAAAATGTCCTGGGAGGATAGCTCAGCTGCAACGTTTACTACTTGAGAGTAAGACGACACGAAGCAATACAGGTTCGATCCCCGGTCCGCGCTTAGAAACCTCTGGGAATTTAAGCGCGTTATAAATACGCAACTAAGACAAAAATAAAACAATTACACAACTAAAAACAAACAATTCCTGTAACAGTGCCTCGATGCTAAATAAAAAAATAAATCTACACCATTTTGTATCATCATCTTTATCTCTGTTTAGTATTTGATTAGTGTGCAACACATTCAACCTGAACCGCATAAATGCATTTCTCACCAACCTGGAAGGATACTTCATTAGATAATTTTCCATTTCGGGAAAAAAATTCCAAAATGTATAGGTCTGATTATACAGCTGAGACTCAGCCACTTTCAGCTCCGTCATTGACAAGTCATTCCTTCATAAGATCTGTTCAACCTTGTTAGGTTTGGTTAACAAGGTACACTTAGCAAAAGCTAACTCTTCAAGTATTTTTTACCACATCCGTGTTCAATTTGGTCATAAACTGGCACGCTGCATCCCTACCTGCAAGGGCATACAAATTGTTCCCCTCAGCCAAAATACACTTTCTCCATAATAGGAGCCACTTAATAGTTATCACAGATCATATAGACTGCAGACCCAGCTCATATCTTATGATCTCAATTGGAAGACACTTCGGCAAAAAAAACAGAATACCCCTCCATAGAAAGCCTTCTAACACTTTTAAATAATCCATAAAGTCTGCCGCAAAAAGTTCTAAACCATATATTATTCTCAGCAGTACTTTCATCGTATAAAGGTCCTTAAGTGGTTTCAATGAAAATTTCCCACATTTTCTTTCTATCAGTCTCATCTGTCTGAGTGACACCTCCATTTTTATCTTTAGCTGATGTTTTGTTAATGGGGCTGAGTCAGAACCCGAAAAACAGTATCCCAAATACTTGAGAGCTTTTTGTGATTTAATGAATTTTCCTTCACAGAACCAAGTATGTGTCCTGTCGCTTATTACGATTTCCCAATCTAATGATAATTGTTTTAGAAACATTTATCTTTAGATGAAGGTGACTAATATGTTTTTCAACCTCTTTAATGAGTCTTTGTAGTCCCACTTTAGAGTTATCCAATAAAAGAAAATCGTCAGCATACGCGATCCATGAATGGGAAAATTCCCCAATTTCGGGGTTATCAAACCCTTATTAACAAAGGCAGCTTCAGCTTCACTCACATATAAATTGAAGACTGTTGGTGCAAACATGCAGCCCTGTCTAAGGCCATTCCTAGTTTTCATCTCAGATGAAAACCTACCCTCTGAATCTAGTCTGATCACCAACCGTGTATCTGTATAGAGGGCTATCATAATTTCTAAGAGATGGTTCGCCATTCCCAACCCTTTTAACTTAATCCACAGAGTGGATCTAGCAACAAGGTCGAAGGCCATACTAAGGTCCATCGACACCACAAAGGTGGAGCCGGCTCCCTTTACCATTGCTTTACTTTGAATACATCTGAGGGTAAGACCACCACAGTCAGTACTAAAAAAAATGTAAAACCCTATTTGCTTATCATTCAGAATTTTGTTGCTAGACACCCAACTTTGAATATCCCTCAGCACCAAAGAGGCAAAGATCTTAGATTCAGAGTCCGCTATTGCTATAGGTCTATAACTAGAGCGAAACAAACGCGAACCCTTTTTTAAAAATTGGCACAACAATGGAGACCCTCCAGGATTTTGGAATAGTTTTTGATAGTAACACATCATTAAATAGAATCCATGAGATTATTGCCCAATACAGGGGGGTTTATTTCAAAACTTTGTTAGTTAAATTGTTTGGCCCTGGAGCACCAGAGTTCTTAGATTTAATTATCAACTCTTGAACCAGATCGAACGTACACTCAATAGACCACTCAGTCTTAATCCCATCAGAGCAAGGATAGATCTGATCGCTTGAACCATAGATATTCGCAAAATGCCCTAACCAAACCTCCTCAGGAATTGGGTTAGTCAATATTTCCTCCTGAGTTTGCTCAACATTGTGGATCAACTGCCAAAAATTAGACAAGGTTGGCTCCCTCAAAGCCCTCAGCATCTTTTCCCCATCTAGTTGATTGGTTATAGTACAGTGATTAATCAACCAATTCTTATAGGCTTGTTTCATTTTTTTAATCTTTACAATAGTTTGAATGTCCCAGCAGCCCAGTTTGTGAATTCCCCTCAACTCTTTCAATAAATGAGCTTTGCGCTCATGTACCTCGAAATCAGAGCAGTGTTTATGTAGTTTAGCGTTGCCTCTTCTACTGGGCAGCTGATGTTCCATAGTCCAAATATGGTTATAAATACACTGCTCAAAGGTAGTAACTGAGTACATATTGATGCGCTGCTGTAAGGAAGCACCATCATACTCGAGTATTATGGTTGCTGTGAACCTGTCTTTTTTCTTATAGGACCACTTGATTCTATTCCCGTTTGGATTAATCAAAAGACCCTCATTATACACATTCCCTTTGTCAGACTGAACATTGCTATCAATTTCACAGATTATCATGCAATGGTCGCTCACCACTACTTACTTCACCTCAAACCTAATAAGATGATTGCCTAAATTGGCCGAAAGAAAGATATAATCAATTATGGACCCACAGCCCTTGGCCCTCCATGTAAACTGTTAATTTTAAATTACAATCATCATTAAAATCCCCAATGATTATTATTCGACCCCTGCACTGTCATTTAACCAAGAATCAATCATAGTTCTAAGATTGGTCAACTAATTTACAAGCTGCAAGTCCAAAAGAACGTTAGCATTCCAGTAAACATTCACAGTCAGCAGAGGATAAACATCTCCCACCACACCCACAATGAAAGTGGTTAACAAGAATGCCTGCATAAAGTTCTTACTCCCAGTTTTCTTAATTGACGGGTTATCTTTGAACGCTGCAATAAGGCCCCCCCCTCGGTCGGACGACCCCTCAAACCCTTCTCTCCACAAATGTCTTCGACAGCAAACCCCTCCCAACCCAGCGTAGTCGTGGTCCACGGTTCCTGAAGCAAAATCAGATCAAAGTCTCTAATTTCATCAATGAGCTTTACATTGTTCATAAGATAACACCCTTTTGAGTTCCAACCAAGCAATTTCAAATTGTGAGCGTATGCTAGAGTGGTTTACCCATATCTTTCAGGGTATTTATTGCATCTCTCAACGACAGGGCCAACCATCTCCAGTCTTGCTTCTCCGACACATCATTCGATCTAAAGCTGCCATGTTCTTCTCTCTCCTCATACGCAGGACTATTCGAACCCTGTGTACCCCCCTTTTAGCATCACGGGGTATCGACTGAGATTTAAACGGAAAGAGATCAAAGCCCCTTTGTTGAAGTGTTTCTGCCTCTTTTATGAGTATGAGCTGAGATCTTACCAGTGGGGAGGATATCACTAATCTTACAAAGTCAAGTCTACATCTATGAATGAAATCGATCAATTGGATATCAGCAGAGGATATAAGACTCAGTTCTGAAATTGAAGAAAGGAGCGAAAGAATGTAGGGCCTATTCAGTGGTTGATTCTCATATTCACAAAACAAGGAACATAAAATCAGCCCTGGCTGGTCCGGGTGTACTGGATTTCTCAATTCATGAGCCCAATTTCCTAGTTCAGTTTCAATCACACTCCCCCCTCTATCATTCCCCAGTGGACGGGAGTCGGCCGTTATATCTCCCTGTTTGTTCACTCTATTTTTATTAAATTCATTTTTTTTCTTTTATTTAATTTACCCAATTTCTCTTTATCCTTTAGAAATTGGTTTTCCACCAGAATTCCCTGCACCACCAATCTTCGATTTTGTTGTCATGTTCCATCAATTTTGGTTTAGCTTTTTCAGTAGAGTGATTAGTACCTCCCTCTTCAAACGTTTTTACATCGGAGGTCTTTTCCCAATCTGTAACCATAGTTATATTGCCTTCAGGAGTGGAATAACAGATATTTTTAGCCTTATGACCAAGACCTGTGTTTATGGTCTGGTCGTTACTTTTTCTGGGCCAAGGTCCCACCTCGGCGGGAAGTTTTGTTTGGTCGGCCATCAGACCCAGTCCGTCATCCTTCACAATATCCATTGAAATGTTTCTTTTCTATTCCATTTATTGGATTTTTAAAAAATATTTCAAAAACATTGTTTAAACCACTTTGTAGACTATTACGTTTTTTCAGTATAGGATTTTTTTTCTTTTTCATAGCCTCATACATACACTCCTCTGCTTCGAAATATTCATTCTGTGTAGCTTATTCAACCGAGTGTTTGGACTGAGGAGTTTTAGTTAAGTCCACTTTCTCAATAGCTGTCCTTGTGGCAACCCTCCCATGACTTCTCAAGTCACTCTGTTCATCTTCTATCAGATGTCTAAAGTCTACATCCCTCAAACTTTCTAACTTTCTAGAAGTTTTGTTTTTTGTTTCTTTTTTTTTTATTTGTTGGTGTTTTTTTTTAGCCTGTTTTTTACCTACTTTATTATTTAGTTTTCCACCAGGCTCCTCACTACACGTTGCCTTTCTCCAGTCGTCTTAGGACTGGGAATCAAGTTTCCCACATTGGGAGCAGCCTCGTCGGGGCAGTCATGGACCGATGCCGGCTCCATAATTGCTGGTTCAGATAACTGACCAACACCTAAACCAGAATCCTTCCTACAACTCGGTCCTACCATTCGTCTTCTATCATCAATAGCTACCCTCCAACCCTGAAAGGTCTCCTGAAATACAGGGATAGTAGTATTAGCCAATCGGGATGGTAGATCGTCAACAGTCTTCTCAATCCTAATAAGAACCTCTGTTTGTTTACGTATCTCCTGCAGCATAGCTCTATTAAATATACCCAGCATGGTTGTCAGATCATCATTCTTCGGTAAGTCGACCCCCAACCCTAATTGGAGATCGTACACTGAGTCTTCAGATGCCTTGTCGGAGATAGAAATCGACGGTGTGTCGATATCTAGCTCCTCTCCACCCACTTTGTTCATATGGTGGCCATCTTTGGGATACTCATAACACGGGTCATCCCCAAATAGGGGCAAGGATGAATCAATCACCTTACCCGAGTTTTTCAAAATCACAGAGCAGTCCTGAGCGCATTGGAGCAGTTCCTCCTCCTCTGCACCCGGCATAGGCAGGGGAAGAGCTGCTGCTTGCGCCAGGCTAGCCTTGCGGGTACTAACAGCATTAAAGAAATCCGCACCCGGTTCCTTTCGGATTTCCGGCATCTTATTTCTCTTCATCGTAAGTTTAGGCAATCTAGCAGTCACCAGATATGGTATAATACCGTAACACACACCAAATTCCCCTAGATATTCGTATTAGTCCACAAAACGCCACAGTGCCCCAAAGTTTCTGTGTAATCCTCACCTCAACCCCTTCACACCCTAACAGCCCAACAGCCGTATCACTTGGTGTCCTCACTTAGAGTGCGCACGAGACACCGTGATGAAGGCTGAATGGGCATCAGGGGGCGGGGCCTCAACAAACGCCATAGCGTAATCTGCAGCAGAAAGAAGAAAAAAATCTATCAATTGGCGGAACACAGAAAACCTTCACAGGACACTAACTGCCAGCAGCCAGAAACTGGCTGCCGGCAGAGTGCCACTCGAAAAATGTTTGGGGCAATAAACACAAAGATCTCGCCAGTTTCACCTCTTCAAGGTGGTGACCGCTTCCTCTTACGTATACAGCTGTAGAGACATCGCAAGAGCCCGCGCTCTCGCGAGATCTCGCGAGTGGACCAAGCTCCGCCCCCGCGCGCTTCGCGCGCATTACGGGACGAGCGGAGGACGCGAAGGTGCGTCCTGCATAGCCCTCCTGCTACGGGGCCCGCTCCTTACACGACTTGGACCCAGATCATCACGGCAGCATTCTCTCTGCCACTTTAGGCCCGTTGGCCTTTATCATTAATGCACAAATGTGTCTGCATGCTGCACAAAGCTGTTTAAGTGAATAAATACATCGTCACCAGATCAGAGGCTCCTGTCTTCATTGAAGGTATTATACTACATAAATTGGCGACGAGGATCACCACCAGAACCCACGGAGGAACATGCAAGGAGCAACGCCACCGCCGCCATTTCTCCAAACTCCAGGTAGGCCTGCCATTCCATGGCCACAATGGCAGCCCCTATTCACGACATATGTGGAGGCCCTAGGAGGGGCGGGGTTTTCAGCGGCTAGGCGCAGGGCCATGCTATTAAATGCCCTGGGAGTGGAAGGACAGAGAATATTTGAGAGTCTCACCCCGATACCAGTGGCTGGCGACAATGACGATGTTTTTAAGGAGGCTGTCAGGAGAATCATAAAAAGGTTTGCCAGTAAAGAGAACACAGTGCTCCACCGAATACGGTTTTACACACGAAAGCAAGAAATATCTGAACCAGTTGACGATTACGTCACCAAGCTGAGGGAATTGGCGGCGCTGTGTAACTTTGGCAACAACGCGGAGAGTCTCATTTGTGACATGTTGGTCGTCCACACCAACAGCCGGAAGGTCCAAGATAAGTTTATTGTCGAAAAAGAACTGCAGTTGGAGAAAGCGATTGAGATCGCCAGGGCAGTCGAAGAAACGGCAGGAAGACGTAAGGAGCTCACGGGGGCCCAGAGTTCGGCAGAAATACAGGCAGTGGGTTACCATGCAAGAAAAGAGAGGATGGCCGCTGACACGAAAGAAGGGAGAGGGAACAGGAAAGAACCCCTAAAGTGTCACAGGTGCACCAGCACGAAACACCTGGCGTTTGACAGGGAGTGCCCAGCCAGAGACAAGGAGTGCTCCATTTGCAAACGCATTGGCCATTTCTCCATCGTGTGTCGGTGGAGGAACAAGAAAGTCTCCAGCATCAATGCAGATCGCAATCCGGAGAAAGAGTCATCCTCCGAAGATGAAGGGAGACCCACTGTCATCATGGTTAACAGCACAAGAGCGAGGAGAGAGAAGCCCCACTGCGTGATCAAGATTGATGGAATAGAAACTAGGGTCATGGCAGATTCAGGGTCCGATATAACGATCCTTCCCCTTCGCACGTACAAGGACATGGTGGGAAAGGAAAAGGTGCAAGTGCTCACAACGAAGCACAAACCTACGGCGTTTGGAGGGGCGTCAGTCGAACTACTAGGATACATCCAAGCCAAAGTGGAATTCAAAGGAAGGGGAACCACGACCAGGGTCTATTTCAGTCACGAAGGCCCAGCAGTGCTAGGGTGGGACGACCAGGACAAGCTGAAGATCAGACTGGATCCCAGCACTGAAGAACAAGTCCTGTCAGTCAGGGTGACGAGAGGACCCGTGGTCAAAAGCGACTACCCAACACTTTTCTCTGAGGAGCCGGGGCACATCAGGGGTTTTCTCCACAAGATAATACTCAAAAGGAATGCCGTCCCTGTAAAGCACCGAGTGAGGCCAGTACCTGCCACGGCAAGGGCTACCCTTAGAAGTCAGCTGGAAAAGATGAAAATGGAGGGCGTTATAGAAGAAATCGAAGCATCAGAATGGCTGAGCCCCGTCGTGCTCATAAAGAAACCCCAATCACAGGAACTCAGGGTATGCATAGACTTACGCAGCTTAAACTTGTCAGTCATCACCGATAACTACCCCCTTCCAAGCATAAATGAACTCATTCTGCTAATGAAAGAAGCCAGGATATTTTCGAAACTGGACATGAGGAATGCATACCACCAAATACAGCTACATGATGAATCGAAACCCCTCACGGCATTCATCACTCCATTTGGCACATACCAATTTACCAAGATGCCATTCGGGTTGTCATCGGCAGCGTCGGCGTTCCAACGCATGATGGAGGTCTTGCTGAAGAAAGTTAAAAATGTAGTGTACTTCCAGGACGACATCCTCGTGTATGCGGAAGATGAGCAGACGCACGACGCCACGATGAGAATTGTCTTAAACAAGCTACAAGAAGCTGGGGTGCGGTTACGCTATGAGAAATGTCTGTTCAGAGTGAAAGAAGTTGAATACTTAGGATATAAGATTTCAGAAAAAGGGATCAGTCCCAAACAGAATCTCATGCAAGCAATCATTAAAGCACCGGAACCAGTCAGCAAAGAGGAAGTAAGGTAATTTCTGGGACTGGCTGAGTACTATGCGAAGTTCATACCGAAGTTTTCCGAAACCACGGCACCCCTTTGAGAAGTACTCAAAAAGGGCTCGGAATTTGTGTGGCAAGAACCCCAAAAGACAGCGATGGTGAAGATAAAACAGCATATCGTAGAAGCACCATGCCTCCAACCGTTCAATCCCGTGTGGGAAACGGTTGTCACCACCGACGCCAGTGCCTATGGGCTGGGAGCAGTGCTCACACAAAAGAAAGGCGACACTGAACACGTTGTGGCCTTTGCATCGAAAGCATTATCAGAGGCGGAACAGAACTATTCCACCATTGAAAAAGAAATGTTGGCCTGCGCATGGGCGGTGGAGCATTTCAGGACATATGTATGGGGCACCAAATTCAAGTTGGTAACTGACCATAAGCCCCTGATCCATATGCTTAGCCCGGGAGGCACAAAAGTATCCACGCCCAGATTGGCACGCATCGCAGCCAAGCTGCAAGAGTACACGTTTGAGATCCAGCATATTTCAGGCTGGAAAAATTCACAAGCCGACTGCATGTCGAGACTGCCAGAGGGTAAGGATAAAGCCACCACTTTCCTCCACGGAGAATGCATAGTGGCATCGATTATGGATGTGAGAGCGCCAGAGTACCTGGAACTCAGTGAGAGACACTGGGAAGAGGAAGATGGAAAAGACCCCACCATGGCCATGATCCGCAAATGGACAAAGGAAGGTTGGCCGAGTGAAAAGGCGTTACCCGAGGGCATGAGACCCTACTGGAAGGTGTCAGATGAACTATCGGAAACGGAGGGAATAATCATGAAGTCAGACCAGATTATTCCTCCCACAGGTATGAGAAGAATCATCCTAGGTAGAGCCGACGCGGGCCACTTGGGAAACACCATGACCCGTCGCAGAGTGAGAGAGGCCTACTGGTGGCCATCCATGGACCAGGAAATTCGATCCATGATAGAATGTTGCCATGAATGCCTCAACAGTGACAAGAGACTCAAGGTTCGCCAAGCACCCCTTATACCCACAGAAACTCCAGAAGCGGTGTGGTCAAAGGTCGGCATTGACTTCATAGGACCTTTGGAAGCAATGGCACCGGAACACCGGTACGGCGTAGTACTGGTTGACTACCTATCCAAGTGGGTGGAGGCCGCGTTCGTCCCGAACATAACTACGGCAACTGTTATAGAAGTACTTACAGAAATTTTTCAGAGGGAAGGTCTTCCCAAGGAAGTAGTCACTGACAATGGGGTGCAACTAGTCGCGAAAGACATGGAAGAGTTCTTAAAAAGAAACAACATAAAACAAAAGAAAGCGGCCCTGTATCACCCACAAGCAAATGGGCTTGTCGAAAGGGCCAACAGGTTCATAAAAGGCGCCATCCAATTGGCGACAGCTTCGGGCATGGACCCGCTCAAAACCACCAAGGAGGCCATAGCAGCCCACAGACTCACACCAAATGGGATCACCCAAATATCCCCGTTCAAATTGTTGAGAGGGAGGAGTGCTGCATCCACGCTGATCCCACCATGGTTGTCGAAAATACGTGAGGATGATGCGGTGGACATGGCGGAAGTAGTCTGGAGAATTGAAAGCGACAAGGCACGCATGAAATCATGGAGCGATCGAAGAAGAAGAAGCAAGCAGACGTCAGACATCGGAGAGGGAGACTTGGTCAAAATCCAGTTACCGAAGAAGGATCAAAGCACAGGGTCTCGGTTTAGCCGACCCATCAAAGTGATTCACAAAGGAGCAAACCACATCCGCACGGAAGATGGGCGAGCGTGGAATTTAGAAAGAGTAGCATTATACCAGAAGAATCGAGGAAGAGCAAAGACCCCAGAGAGACCACCAGCGGAAACCGAAAGGGATTTTGGAGCAGGCGAAGAAAGAGAACCAGAAAGAGACGACAGAGAGAGGGGTGAAACAGACGTTGAACCGGAACCATTGGGTGAAGATCCTGATCAGGAGCAACAAGAGAATTTCACCCAGACTGTTGATCGTCCCAGAAGGGAACACAGAAGACCGGTGAGATATAATGACTATGTTTTACAATGAGTTTGATGCGCGTTGAAAAGGGGAGATGTGTAGAGACATCGCGAGAGCCCGCGCACTCGCTAGATCTCGCGAGTGGACCAAGCTCCGCCCCCGCGCGCTTCGCGTGCATTACGGGACGAGCGGAGGACGCGAAGGTGCGTCCTGCATAGCCCTCCTGCTACGGGGCCCGCTCCTTACACGACTTGGACCCAGATCATCACGGCAGCATTCTCTCTGCCACTTTAGGCCCGTTGGCCTTTATCATTAATGCACAAATGTGTCTGCATGCTGCACAAAGCTGTTTAAGTGAATAAATACATCGTCACCAGATCAGAGGCTCCTGTCTTCATTGAAGGTATTATACTACAACAGCTCTTTCAAATGTCCAGAAAACTCAGAATCCCAAAAGTCCAGGAAACAGAATTGCACGCAAACCACGAGCTCCTTGTGGCAATGGCATCCGCAGCCCAACAGCCGTCTCACTTGGTGTCCTCACTTCGAGTGCGCGCGCTTACAATTTATATCAGAATGGTGAATTTTATCAGTGCATTATAAAGATTACATTTCGTATTCAGTTATGGTGCCTACTGTGTAGTGCAGTGATGGTGTGGCCAACTGTTTACTTTTAGTCAGGATGTAGCATCAGCGGAAAAATATTAAGCTGCCAGTAGCGCATCATCTATTCTTGCTACTTTATAACAGTGGTTGCAGAGTGACTAAGATTAATTTTAAAACGGCTGCCCTCAGAAGTAAATTTGAATGCTCAGGGCATTTTACACATTTACATTTAGGCCCTAATTTACATAAGGTTTTGTACTGTGCCAATCTACTTTGTACCAAAGAAGTACACTTTGTGCCACGCTAATCACCATTTGCCGATGCACAGATCGTACATTGCTCCGGTCCCTCCCTATTTGCGTCTGAGGGCTTTGAGGGCATGAGGGCTTTGCACAGGCTTGACATCAGTGTGCTGGAAGGTCCAGTGCAAAGAATGAGAAGGGGGCAGAACATGCAAATCCCCTCATTAAAAGAGGAAGAAGATGCATAACGTGGATGTGGGGATGGAAGCACTGTATGCCCCAGCAAGCGCTAAGTAAACCCTATTCACAGAATCAATGGCGCTTTCAAGTTGACAGCAAAAGAGAACGATCTTCCCGCCACCCATCAGCCGTCACAAAAAACAAATAAGCATTGAAACCCCACATGTAAAAAGTGCTATGCAATAACAGCGAAAATTCGATTGCCACAAAGCCAGATCCTGCATTGCTAGCACTGATATTACTACATGGAAGGAGGACGAGGAGGAGGGCCAGAATCTTCCATGCACTAGCAACAATATTTGGCATGCCACATGTGGAGGTGTATGGCACATACCTCTCCTCCCCCATGTCACCCTAGAGGATGGGGGTGGGAGAATGACCTGGCATCACCCACCCTGTGCTCACCGGATGTCTCACCTCTAGTCAAAATGCGATCAGCCTTACATTTCCAGACCACTTGATCATTCCAGCATACCACACCCATTGCTGGGGCTATATCACAGCCTACACAATCAAGATGCCTTCATCACGTCTTGTGTTGCATCTTAGTACGTGTGTATAGGCACATTGAGATGCCACGCACTCTGTAGGCAAGGCTAAGAGTGTGCCATGAACTTTATACAATTGCCCACTTTCCCCAGATCCTGGGAGCCATTGACTGCATCCATGAAGTGCTGCAACCCACCAAGACACTGAACACATATATTGCAACAGGAAACATTAACGTTCCATAAATGTGCAGGTGATCTGTGATGCCAAGGGACACATTATGCATGTGAATGCGAATCACCCAGGATGCATGCATGATAGTTACCTCTTGTGTCATTCCCCTATACACCAGGCCCTGGCATCGGGAACCTTTAGTAACACGTGGCTAAGGTGAGTATCAACCATGACTCACACACAAGCAGCCACACAAACACAAGAAATTACACTACATGTAATCAATAACCATTTACTCTTTTGCATGGCATAGTGCCTACACACTATCACCATTCCTGTTGAAACTGATCAGGAATCCAGCCACCACAGGTGAGGTGCACTACAACGCAGTGCTCATAGCCACTAGTGGCATACTGGAGAGCACATTCGGAATGCATAAGTCACGCTTCCGCTCCCTTGACCACTCAGGTGGCGTATTGCTATATGCACCAACTGTAGTATGCAAAAAGGGTGTGCACCCTCATCCACAGACAGTGGATGACACCTCATTTTAGAAGCACATTTGGAAGATCCTACCCAAAGGCTCTCCTCTTTGATCCAGAATAAGATCCAAAAGGCTCCGTCTAGAGATTGGATTTGCCAACAAGAGCACGATTTTTTTATTGTGAGCCACCCAACATTACCTACATTTTACATCCTTCCTAAAATTCATAAATCTTTTGACTAACCCTCCCAGCCGTCCGATTGGATCTTGAACTGGTTCAATGCTCGCACTGTCTAAATTTGCTGATCGGCATTTGAAACCTTTTGTCACTACCAGGAGTGGACTGGGAACCAAAGGGGGCCCTGAAAATAATTTACAAAGTGGCCCATATTACGGATTTTGAGCAAGCCCAACCCTTTTCCCTTAAGAAAATGTGGCAATAAAATAGTTAACCACAGAAAAGAGGCACAGAGGGCAGAGGCCCACCGGGAAATATCCAGAGTTCCCTGTAGGCCAGTCCAACCCTGGTCACTACTATGTTTTCATTTGTACAGGGCATGACGGAAATAATCAATATGATCGAAGACATGCTGTTCGATCATACCAAACAACTGTTGATTAGTTTAGACATTGGGCCTCATCACGAGTAGCCCTACCGCCAAACCCCCGGCGCTATTAGCGCCAGATCACGGGTTTGGCGGAACCGTTGGTTCCCATTCCCCATTGGGCCCATTTGGGAACTCCCCATTCCCCATTGGGCCCAATGGAGAAATTTCGCGCTATTACCTCCGGCGGTATTAGCGCCAACAGGAACAGCACTGAAAATCTGCAAAATTGCGGCCGATTTGCCCCCAGCTCAGAGCTGGGGGCAAATACACCAAGCCCATGATCTGGCGGACCCTAAATGTGGCGGTAATAGCGCTACCGCTGCATTTAAGGATTACCGCCAGACTCGTGATGAGGCCCATTGTGTCGTTGTAAACTTGTATACCGCAACAATCGACTTCGAGTGTATTGGAGGAAGCATTACTGACTAAGAGGACAGAAGGCACTACTCCGAACAGTTTTCTTCTATGGTGTGCTGAGCTAGCGTTAACTGAGAATTACTTAAATTTCAATGGCAAATTGTATCATTAGATCCATGGGACCGCCATGGGGTCGTCTGTGGCCGCTTCAGCCGCCAATCTCTATGGCATTCAAACTTCAGACAATATATGGCGCCTCCAACCCCTTCTTTTCCAAGATCGGGTTGTGGAGGCACTATATAGATGACATACTGGTTATTTGAGACGGCCGAGTGGCATCTTTTGTAGAATTTATGGACTGGATTAACCAACAAAATTAGTTTTTGAAATTCACTTCAGTACATAGCAACTCTGAAGTGAACATTTTGGATGTCATTGTATGGGTTGACAACTCGTAACATCTAGCAGGTCAAACCCTTCCACAAGCCAACCGATCTGATGTTCGATAGTTGCCATCCCTGCCACACTAGGGAGAATCTGCCCTTTGGGCAATTTCTGCTGCTGAAAAGAAGCAGCTCTTTAAAAACCACTTTCCAGACTGAAGCTAAGATTCTTCGTGAAAAACTGAGAGCTAGGAATACCCGAAGGCGATTGAGAAGAGGGCCCTTAAGAGGTCCACTAATAACTGCGAAGCACTCCTTGAATACCAAGAGAAAATAGAAAGTGGACGAATTGTGTTTGTCAGCACCATCACTCCTCTCTCTAATCAGATTACCAAAATCATTAAAAAAGAACTGGCACATTCTGATGGGCGGAGATTGCCCTCTAAAACCTCGGCTTTTTGCGTTTAAACGATGAGCGAATCTGAAGGATTTACTGACTAAGGGCCTCATCACGAGTTGGGTGTTTACCCCAGCAGTATTACCGCCGTGGCTATTAGCTCTACCGCCAAACTCTCCGCGCTATTAACGCCGGGTCACGGTTTTGGTGGAACGGTAAGTCCCCATTCCCCATTGAGTCCATTCGTAAATTTACGATTTCCCATTGGGCACAATGGGGAATGTTCGGCGCTATTACCGCTGGCGGTAATAGCGCTGAAAATCAGCAAAATCGTGGCAGATTTGTCCCCAGCTCAGAGCTGGGGGAAAATCTGGCAAGCTCATGATTTGGCAGACCCTTAAATGTGGCAGTAATAGTGTTACCGCTGCATTTAAGGGTTACCGCCAAACTCGTGATGAGGCCCTAAGAATGATATTTTGAAACCAGTTCAACCACAGAAAAGTGTCAAAGAAATGTGTGGTATTCTGCACATTTCTAGGCTTGCTCCTTGCGGGTAATGCACCAACTGTGTCTTTACAAGCAGGACCACGGTGGTTGATCTGGGGCTTGCATAACCCTGGACGCAGCACCAGTTCACTAATTGCAATTCAAGCAATGTGATCTATGCAATATATTGCCCTTGTCTAAAGATATATATTGGCATGAGTGAACGTAAAATAAAAACAAGAACATTCGAACATAGGAGTTGTATTAAAAACAGGGTCCTATCGTGTCAAATTGACAGTTTTGATGCAAGTGATGTCATCCCATGATGGGGAAACAATGGCTAAGAGACTGTATGCTAAAGACCAGTGGCTGATTGTTCTGTGTAATTAATCTGTAACGGTTCTTAACGAAATGGTTGATTGGCAGAATCTATGAGAGCGTGGGTTAACAAATGGTGACTATACCGTGTATGGTTAATCTCCTGTGTACTTAGGCGTATTACTTGTTTAGCGATGCTGCACAAAAGGTTATTGTTATACAGCTTTGCAGCAAAGCACTATTTGTATACATATTTGGTAAGGATTTTCACCTATTTTAAAAGTGGATACACCCCATTCGCTTTAAGTACCATGTTACCATGGCCACCAGTGAAACTTGATTGTAGTTTGCACTGACCACAGTGTTGTGTAATGGCGTTTACATCACGCCGCCTCACTGTGATTGTGACTGGCCCCTTTAAAACGTTGGCTCCCGCACTGATACAAGACCACACAGACCAAGAAGAATACAAACCCACGACTACATACTCAACCCGAGAAGATGGAGTAATGAGGCTCGAGGCTCGGTATCCAAAAATCACTGCTGATGGTTAAAAATCTATCAGCAAGAAGAAGAACAAGCGCTGATACGTAACGTGATACCCTGGTTCCATTGTATAGAGTTTTACGGCTGCCGGCAAGAAGAACTGAAGACAATAGAGTAAGTGCTCCATGTCGTCTAAGGGGACGCGTTTACGAATGTTAATGTACCCGCGCACAACTTGTTGCCGTGAGAGGGTGGTGCAAGAAGGAACTTGATTTTGATGTCGTGTTCTTTTTCTTGTGTACTTGCAGTGTCTGGTTCCTGGAATTCGTAGATTAAGTAGAGCAGCAGATGCGAGACGAGTCACGTCGATCTTACAACGATCCGTCCAGCAGATACGTGGAGAGTTACATCACGTTGTGTTTGTGACCCAAGATTTTGAGGTAAATGTTCATTTAGAGCACAGTGCCAGTTAGCTAGTTTTGTATGGAGACAAGTCACCTTTGAAGTCGAGTTGTTTAGAGCATTGGCCAAGCAACATGTGTGAATGCAATGCTTACAATGCCAAACAGAGGTCTGTTTTCTCGCCTCTCTGATTTGTGTGGCATTTGACATAGCTACAGCCCGCTAGGGGGTGGTTGGTGCTTTTGTCATAATAAATACACCACCTCGAGCTCAACTTAGGTGTGGGTTTCAAAATGGGTTGGTTAAGACATTACTGGTCAGACATCTGAATACCCATGACATATGATTCAGGTAGTGCGGTCTAGCCTATTCAACCCTTATGTGTTGTCCCAACAGATCTGAGTCTACTTTGAAGACACTTTCACCGGACCATGGACCGTTATCAAAAGAGTATTTGCACAGTGAGCCTCCCATGGGTTATTATTTCTCATATGGCGTGTGGCTGTTTAGTTATAACAGCAATAATGAGAGCTGTTTGTTTTGTGTTGTCTCCTCTAGCATTTGGATGGAACATTTGAATACATGTTTTAAATTAGAAGATCTGAAGATAGTGCAGACTATCGTCAACAACCTTGGGTCCCCAGATGAAGTTCTTGTGGAGTGTGTGTCATTAATGAAAGAACGAAACATGTCGGGTTCTGAAAGACACTGTATTAAAAAACAGTGATTTACATTAATATATTTATTTTCTTTAGGACTTTTTTTAGCATCAAAGGATCTGCCCACGTCTTTATACGTGAAATAGGTTACAGTAGCCATTTATGAAATCGGACAACTATCGGTCATCCAATGATTAAGAGAAGCACACCAGGCTGGCTTTAGTCGGCCAGCTGTGGTCAGATTTTGTTTATATTTAATCTCATGAAATATGGCACATTGTAAATTGCACTGCACTTATCACTTTTGTATGATGTGCGTATTGTTTACATGATTTTACATGTTTTTATCCTAATTGTATATGTTTATTGAAAAATATTTATGAATTGCAATGATGATGTTGTAGTTAACAGTTCTTAATTTGTTGTATGAACGGCGTCTTGTTCAAGGTAAGAAGAGACCACACAAAGGCAGTGGGGTTCTTTAGTCATAGAGTTTATACAAGGTTCTTTTGGGGACGGACACCGTAGGCGTTTAACTTCCCAGCGTCTTCGTTTGTTTTATTGGCCCTCATCCACAGGCACCACATATTCCCTTAGCAAGCCAATGGGCACATGGACTGGACATACACAGCCAAGTAGTACAAACCTACTTCACATAAATTACAATCCCATTGACACATACACACACTGAAGTCACATCCCTGATGGCCTTCAATGATGAAGTCTGGCAACTACAGCTTGCTCATAACATCCTTAGTGTGTCTTTGCCAACTTGTGTGTGCCCCATAACATTAAAAGTGCATTGCAACCTCATTTACATCCTTGTCATAAAGTGCTCAAACCACATCCACACTCATGTCAAGCAGAAAGAAAAGTGTCCATGTCACAGGCCCAATAATCAAAATATTGCAAACCCAGTTCCTGGCACAATGTCTACATTCCATGTGTTCCCCTCAGTCGCATGCATCAAGTTCAACCAAATAGGCTCACTGAGATTGATGTAGCTCAACTACTTATAATGAACAAGTTCTTAGTCACTGCTTGCACATTGTCCCTATTCCCATTCCCTCACTTTCACCTTAGATGCACTGCCTTTGCCTTGTTCCTCCATGTGTACCCATGTCCTTCACCCCTCCATCTCCTATCACAGTCTTACATACAACATCCACCCCCTTGCTCTCACCCCCACCTGCACTCACACTTCTACCACCTTAACATCAGATGACCCTGCTGATGCACCAGTCACTGCCCTCACCCTTTCAGCCCCCCAGTGGCCCACAACCCCCTTCACACATCCTTGTTGCACCCAACTCCACCCCATGGGCCATGCCATGAACCACTCAGTTTTAAGGTCACTTGAGTGCCATCTTGATGCTGTGTCCCTCTGCACCATTGCTGCTGGTCCTGCTAACCTCCACTCAATTCTGCTATGTACATGGCCTGCAATGAGAAAAAACATCTACACAGCCACTGTTCCGGTTTACCTTGCTTTCCACCTTCTTTGCTACTATCCCCAATCCCATTCGTAACCCTGCCACTTACATCTACTTACTCCATCACCACTATGTAACCCTCTTCAATGCTCTGTTCCGCCCCCCAGGTATCATCATGCCCTTACTCAAAATCCATCAATGCCCCCTCACAACGCCTGTAGCACCCTGTACCCCCCTGCCTCCTCCACATCTTATCAGCTTGGCATAAAATAAGCAGTGTTGCATAGCAATTTGCTATGCAATTCTGTAGGTTTGCTAATCAAATGGACAATTGTGCAGAAAAGTTAACTATTTAAGTTGCCCTCTTCATTGAAAGCACAGCTCGCTCTGCATTCCTCTCTTGTCGTCTGTGCTCTCTTCACCCTCTTTTCTCTGTTCACTTCAAGTGCTAATAGAGAGAAAGTGCAGCAGAAATGATCTCCTCCACTCTTAAGTGCCAAAGGCATGTGAGGGAGTGCTAGGCAAGAATTTCTTTTTTTTTTATCTCCAAATAATGACAAACCAGAAGTAATCGGGATGATACTTTTATTAAGCTTTCTATATTCTGTCAGGTCCAAACTTGAATCTTCCTGCAGGAGTGATGCTGGGCCCACCAGACCCCCTAAGTCTGCCTGCCCAACAGTCCTTAAACTGATAAAACTACCAAGCTGGCAAACCCGAGGGGAAAGGGGAATAGAGGAGAAAATAACAAAAGACAGATCTTCTCTGGCTGGCACTGTAGTTCTCTGGAGCTGGAAATACACCTCAGTGTCTGTGAGATCTAGGAAACAAATATATATGTATATATTAATAATCAATCCACTCTAGCTAAGTTTACTAAAATGTTACCACCCTCCTTGTAGTACCTGTAGCCTATGCTTTATTGCTGATAGGCTTATTCAGTTGTAGTTGAGCTGAAATCTGGTAATCAGAACTCAATGTTTCCTTCTTCTACTGTGATAATATTTTCTTTAAGAAATGTCTTTGTTAAATCTTTAGTTGACTAATTAGCTTTTTCCAACTACTCAATTCTCAATATATTTTTCTTAAAATACTTATTCTCGTATTTATTGCATATGGAAAGTCTGTTACTTGAATTAGAGTGTTTATAAACTTGCAATAAATTACGATGTCAAAAAATGTAACCTCCTTAAAAGATCGGCATTGCTGTAAAGAGTTCCACTAGCCGTTACTTCCTGAAAAACGAATGTCAGCCGACACAACGCTTCTCTACTCAATTGTCCTTCGAAACGATGCCTTCAGAACAAAAAATGTCACGACGCTTATCGTGCTCAATATAATAGTCCTGCAAAACGAGCACTTCCTGAAAGAACGTCACGACGCTTACACACGCTTTTAACGTTCATAAGGTTCCTTCTTCTAACTTCAGAGCCGCGCGTGACGTAATACTCGAACCGAAAAATAACGCTCCCGAAAGAACTGCGAGCGAGAAAAACAAACATGCGAGTAATACACGAAGAGTAACGCGCGCCTGGTTAGTAAATATTAAACGCACAGTTGTTCAGAAAATACACTTTCAGAAGCAGAATTGAAGCGTAACAATAAAAGTTCAGAAAGTAACACTGAATCTTATTTTCCTCAATAAAGAATTAATATTAGCATTTGATTTCCACACAGTCTTTTTCAAAAGTAATTCGAACTGAAAATCCTTGACATTAGACTTTGTAGATTTAAATAAACTTAGCTTGCTTCATCTGTATGACTTCTTCAGCTTCTTGGATAACTTCACTTCAGCTTAGAATTAGTAGTAATTGGAAATTCTAAAATCTTCTTGAAATACTAAGAATTAAATATACTTAAATATATTCTATGCTAGAGCTAACTAAACTGCGACCTGTCTCAAAGGATACTAAAATGAAAGGCAGTTGAAAACTCGGAGCAACATTCCAAATGACCTCATAACTATTTAAACCAATCAGTGCTGCAGAAAAAACTCTCCATCTTGCTTTGGGGAGTCAAGTGATTCCTGAATGTACATTAAGGAATATTTATACTAATTCAATTCTCAATCCAAACATAACCCAAACATCACACTTCTAAATAAATTACATTCAAAAGGTTTTCTGATGCTAATGATGAATTCTTAATTAAGTAATGTAAATGTGTAAGTCTATTTAATTTACCTTGGAATTGTAATGGTATGTCTTTTAAGGTTATGAACCCTTGAAACTCTAGAAATGTACCATGGAATCCTGACAGTACCCCCTCCGTAATGCCCTGTCCCAGGGCCAACCTTTTCAGGATGCAAGCAATGAAATCTTTTAATTAATCTAGGAGCATGAACATTCGTTACCTTTTCCCATGATCTTTCTTCTGGTCCATAACCCTTCCAATCTACTAAATATTGCAGTTGACCCCGCACTATTCTAGAATCTAATATAGCTTGAACTTCATATTCATTTTCATCTTCAGAAAGCACAGGACCAGGAGAATCACTAATTCTTGTGTCAGTTCTACATAACTTTAACAAATTTACATGAAATGTTGGGTGTATTTTTAGCCCTGACGGCAATTTCAACTTAACAGAAACTGGAGAATAAACATGTTCCACTTCAAAAGGTCCAATATAACGTGGACTAAATGTATTCCTCCCTTTTAATGACACATTTTTGGTAGATAACCATACCCGATCTCCCACCTTATACTCTGGTCCCTTCCGACGTTTCCTGTCAGCAAACTTTTTGTAGATTAGTTTATTTTTCTCTAAGGATTGAACTGCACATTTTAAATTTTGTCCCAAAGACTCTAATCTAGCCTCAACATCTGGTACTTCTACTTCATCCAAAACCACACCTCTTAAAAAACGTGGATTAAACCCTTGATTGAGAAAAAATTGAGACATTGAAGTTGAATCTTTTGTAGAATTATTATAGCAAAATTCTGCCAACCAAAGTAATTCTAACCACCCTGACCAGAACCTAGATAACATCTAATGTATTTCTCTAATTCTTGATTGACCCTCTCAGTTTGACCATTACCCTCGGGATGATAACTTGTTGTAAGATTAATCTCGATCTTCAACTCTTTGCAAAATGCCCGCCAAAATTTTGAGACAAATTGGGAACCTCGATCTGAAATTACTTGACTAGGCAACCCATGTAATTTGACAATATTTTGCAAAAAGGCTTGAGCCAATGAAGTTGCTGTAGCTGCTCCTTTGATGGGAATAAAATGTGCTGCTTTAGAAAAAACATCTACAACCACAAGAATAGTTGTACAATCCTTATCAGGTGGTAAATCTACTATATAGTCCATAGACACTGTATGCCAAGGGCGAGGTGGAATCGGAAGTGGAACTAATAGCCCTGCTGCTTTTTGATGATCCGACTTGGCACGAATACAAATTTCACATGTTCTTACATACTTCTCAGAATCTTCTAGCATTCTCTCCCACCAAAACTCTCTTTGCAATAAATCAAATGTTTTCTTGATTCCAGGATGCCCAGCCAAAGGGGAATCGTGACAGTCTTTTAAAGCTTTTATTCTCAATTCTTCAGATGGTAAATATAAACTCGTCCCTACAAAAGGTAGACCCTCTTTAATTTGACGTTCAGAATCTTCTGAAACCCATTTCAACAATTCTTCATCCGTCCATCACGACAAAATAGATTCTTTAAAATCCAGAACCTTCTCAGTAACAGCAACAACAACATTTTTCTCGGAAAGCAAAGGCGTTGGTGCACAAGGATCATTCTTTAAACTACCTGGAATACATCGAGACAAAGCATCTGCTTTCCCATTTTGACGACCGGGTTTAAATAAGATGACAAAATCATACTCAGCAAAAAACAATGACCAACGTAATGGTCTTGGAGTTAACGTTCTTGCAGAACGAAGGAAAGTTAGATTCCTGTGATCCGTCAGTACAGTAACTCGATGTCTGGCATCCAAAAGATAGTGTCTCCACTCCATAAATGCAGCCTTGATCGCCAACAATTCTCAATCAGAAATTGTATAATTTCTTTCAGCAGAGGAAAAACTTTTGGAAAAGAACGCTACAGGATGAAGTTGTCCAGTTACACGATGACGTTGTGACAATACAGCCCCCATTGCGCAATCGGAGGCATCAGCTTCTAGAAAAAACGGTTGCTCCACATCTGGATGAAATAATGGGTCCAGTCACAAACTTATCTTTTAAACATTGGAATGCTTTCTCAGCTTCTTCATTCCATTCAAACTTTACTCCTTTTTTAAATAATGTAGTTATAGGAGAAATAATTTGTGAAAAATTTTGTATGAATCTACGATAAAAATTTGCAAATCCGATAAAACTTTGTAAGTCCTTTATTGTATTAGGTTGCGGCCAATCTCTAACAGCTTTTACCTTAGCAGAATCCATTTCCAATCCGTCAGGAGATAAAACAAATCCTAAAAATTCCACTTTCTCAGTGTGAAACTGACTTTTCTCTAGTTTCGCAAACAATTTATTTTCTCTTAGTTTAATTAGCACTTTACTAACGTGTTCTTTGTGTTCATTCAATTCTTTGGAAAATATCAGGATATCATCTATGTATACCACAACAAACACATTTAAAAATTCTCGAAGAACTTGATTGATAAAAAATTGAAAAGCAGCAGGAGCGTTACAAAGACCAAATGGCATGACTTGATACTCGAATAGGCCATAACGGGTTCTAAAGGCTGTTTTCCATTCATCCCCTTCTCTTATTCTTACTAAATGATATGCCCCTCTTAGATCTAATTTAGATCTAATTTAGTAAAAATGTTTGCTCCCTGAATTCTGTCAAGCATTACTGAAATTAATGGTAAAGGATATCTATTCTTTATAGTGATTTTATTAAGGGCTCGATAGTCAATGCATGTTCTCAAAGTTTTATCTTTTTTGGGGACAAAAAATAATGGTGAAGCAGCAGGAGACTGAGAATGTCTAATAAACCCTTTAGCTAAATTCTCATTCAGATACTCTATTAAATACTCATTTTCTTTTTCAGTCAAGGCATAAACACGTCCACAAGGAATTGGTGCACCATCTTCTAAATCAATTTTACAATCAAATGAACGATGTGGTGGTAACTCACTAGCCACTTGTTCATCAAATACATCCTTGAATTCTTGATAACAATGTGGTAAAATTCCCGACACAGCTCCTATCAAGTGTTCCTTAACTGCACCCGTAGCTAAACAAACTCCTTTAATCTCAGATTTTTCCTCAGAAATCTTGTCTTGAAATATCAAACATTGTTCTCTACAAAATTCTGACTTGAATTCAACTGTTCTTCTACCCCAATCTATAGCAGGATTGTGTAATGTTAACCAGGGCATTCCCAGTATTATTTGTAATTGCGGTGCATCAATTAATTCAAATACAATGTCATGTTTCTCGCCAATTTTCATTCTGATAATATCTATCATTTGTGTAATCAAACCAGATGTCAATTGTGTACCATCCACCACCCTCACTTGCTCAGGAACTCCCTTAGAAACAACAGGCACTCCGAGTCTATTTGCTAAAGCCAAATCCATGAAATTTCTGGTTGCTCCACAATCAATTACACACGGACCACCACATCTTAAGCTTACCTTCCCAAAATAAGGATACATTAAGAGTTATATGTGGTACAGCTGCTTGAATGGTATTTGCCACCACTTGTCCTTTTCCAGGAGTAGAAGGGAATTTTTTAGGAGCATGTGGACATCGTCCTACAAAATGTGTCCCCTCCCCACAATATAAGCATCATTTTTCTCTACGTCTTCTTTCCTTTTCTTCTTTAGTTAAAGGACCTCTGATTTGACTTTCCATCACCTGTCCTTTATTTTCTTTCCCAGACAACTGTTCTAACTTGGGACGCTCATTTCTACTCCAAACTCTACCTTCAGAAAAATTTCTCCTCTTTTCTGACCTTCTTTCCAATAACCTTGAGTCTAAAAGTATCACTAAAGAAATGAATTCTTCACAAACCGTAGGTCTCTCCACAATGGTGGCAAACACATCTTTTAATTCCTCCCGTAATCCTCTATAAAAAATTGAAGCTCTCTTCTCTTCAGGCCACTCACTCTCTTGCACAAGTGACCTGAACTGGGTTATATAAGACACCAATTCTCTATTTCCCTTCCGCAACTCCAGTAATTCACTATCTACACATATAGATGAAGTTCTTCTATCAAACATCTTACTGAATTCATTTTTAAACATTCTCCAGTCTCTAAGTTCTCTGGCACCTCTTTCAACTAAAGGAACTGACCAAGCGGAAGCCTCCCCTGTTAAATGAGAAATTAAAAATGCCACTTTACCTGTTTTTGTAGAAAAGGCTTCTGGTCTACACAAAAAGTGTAACTCGCATTGCATTAGAAATGTTTTAAACTTCCTATGATCTCCACCAAATCTTTCAGGGGGCGCTAAAGGAGTTGAAACCAAAAATATTCCTGGAGTTAAATGTAAATTCTTTCTCTCTTCCAACTCAACAGTATGTCACCTATTTTCACCTAACTCTGGATACAAGACTGGAGGTTCTTGGTCATAAACTCTACTAACCTTAGATATTCCTGGGGTTTCTGACCTATGTACAAAACTACTTAATTCCTCCATTTTGACCCCCAAAGTTAAAGTCTCACTCTTCGCTAACCTTAGATCTTCTTTTATTTCCATTGACATCTTTCCTAATGTTCCCAAATTAAACTCTGACCCTGGGTCCATCATCACTCAGGCAGGATTTAAATACGTGGGCCTTTCATTCTGTCAGGTGCAAACTTGAATCTTCCTGCAGGAGTTATGCTGGGCCCACCAGACCCCCTAAGTCTGCCTGCCCAACAGTCCTTAAACTGATAAAACTACCAAGCTGGCAAACCCGAGGGGAAAGGGGAATAGAGGAGAAAATAACAAAAGACATATCTTCACTGGCTGGCACTGTAGTTCTCTGGAGCTGGAAATACACCTCAGTGTCTGTGAGATCTAGGAAACAAATATATATGTATATATTAATAATCAATCCACTCTAGCTAAGTTTACTAAAATGTTACCACCCTCCTTGTAGTACCTGTAGCCTATGCATTATTGCTGATAGGCTTATTCAGTTGTAGCTGAGCTGAAATCTGGTAATCAGAACTCAATGTTTCCTTCTTCTTCTACTGTGATAATATTTTCTTTAAGAAATGTCTTTGTTAAATCTTTAGTTGACTAATTAGCTTTTTCCAACTACTCAATTCTCAATATATTTTTCATAAATGAACTTCTTAAAATACTTATTCTCGTATTTATTGCATATGGAAAGTCTGTTACTTGAATTAGAGTGTTTATAAACTTGCAATAAATTACGATGTCAAAAAATGTAACCTCCTTAAAAGATCGGCATTGCTGTAAAGAGTTCCACTAGCCGTTACTTCCTGAAAAACGAATGTCAGCCGACACAACGCTTCTCTACTCAATTGTCCTTCGAAACGATGCCTTCAGAACAAAAAATGTCACAACGCTTATCGTGCTCAATATAATAGTCCTGCAAAACGAGCACTTCCTGAAACGACGTCACAACGCTTACATGCGCTTTTAACGTTCGTAAGGTTCCTTCTTCTAACTTCAGAGCCGCGCGTGACGTAATACTCGAACTGAAAAATAACGCTCCCGAAAGAACTGCGAGTGAGAAAAACAAACATGCGAGTAATACACGAAGAGTAACGCGCGCCTGGTTAGTAAATATTAAACGTGCAGTTGTTCAGAAAATACACTTTCAGAAGCAGAATTGAAGCATAACAATAAAAGTTCAAAAAGTAACACTGAATCTTATTTTCCTCAATAAAGAATTAATATTAGCATTTGATTTCCACACAGTCCTTTTCAAAAGTAATTCGAACCGAAAATCCTTGACATTAGACTTTGTAGATTTAAATAAACTTAGCTTGCTTCATCTGTACGACTTCTTCAGCTTCTTGGATAACTTCACTTCAGCTTAGAATTAGTAGTATTTGGAAATTCTAAAATCTTCTTGAAATACTAAGAATTAAATATACTTAAATATATTCTATGCTAGAGCTAACTAAACTGCGACCTGTCTCAAAGGATACTAAAATGAAAGGCAGTTGAAAACTCGGAGCAACATTCCAAATGACCTCATAACTATTTAAACCAATCAGTGCTGCAGAAAAAACTCTCCATCTTGCTTTGGGGAGTCAAGTGATTCCTGAATGTACATTAAGGAATATTTATACAAGTTCAATTGTCAATCCAAACATAACCCAAACATCACACTTCTAAATAAACTACATTCAAAAGGTTTTCTGATGCTAATGATGAATTCTTAATTAAGTAAGGTAAATGTGTAAGTCTATTTAATTTACCTTGGAATTGTAATGGTATGTCTTTTAAGGTTATGAACCCTTGAAAATCTAGAAATGTACCATGGAATCCTGACAATCCTGTCTCTTAAAAGACAGCCATGCAATTCCATTCCTAGAATGTAAGTTGTTACATAATGCATAATTACATCATTGATACTGTTAAACACTGCAGCATCTCCATGCTTAAACTTTAGGTTAGTTTATCTAAATTTCATAGTGTTAACTATATTTCATTTTGTTGGGGAAGATGCAGCATATGATATGACATATGTCATTTATACCGCGCCTATACACAAGTGTTTCAAGGCGCGACGAGGCAACGGAGGGGGAAGAAAGGGAGGACAAACAAATATCCTAATAGGCCAGTTATCGTTCAGATCGTGCAAGTGCAAGGGAAGGAGGGGGAAGGGACAGTGCAATGCATGGGAATAGATAGTAACAATAAGTAACAGTAATGGCCAGCAGGTGGCAAGTGCAAGGGTAAGTGCTGACATCAGGTATCAAGTGCTGGTAGGGGGACTGAAGGGATACAGAGACAGTGCCCAGTGCAAGTGTGTGTGACTGGCGGGGGGGACCTGACCCCAAGTTCAGAGGGTGTCCAGGTAACCAGCGCAGTTCTGGTTACAGCCAGATGGTCAGCAGGGGAGAGGAGGAGAAAAAGCAGAAGCAAGGAGAATGGTTTTGAGGTGCTTCCGGAACCGGAGATGGTTCTCCTCGTATAAGCGAGGCAGGGAGGCTGTTCCAGAGGGAGGCCCCAGCTGAAGAGAGAGATCTACTACCAACTCATTGCTTGGATAAGCGACTGACTCTGAGGCAGTTGGAGGCGGATGAGCAAAGGGCTCGAGAAGGAAGATATTTAGGAAGAGAGAGTTGAAGGTATTGAGGCGCTGTGCCCCAGAAGGCATTGTGGACAATGCATAGGGTTTTGAACTTAATCCTCTCAGCCACTGGAAGCCAGTGCAGAGATTTCAGTCCTGGAGGGATACAATCCCTGGGCTTGAGGCCAAGGAAAAGTCTCGCAGTCCTGTTCTGGATGAGTTGCAGAGGGCGGAGAGTAGAGGCGGGAAGATTTAGAAAGAGGCTATTGCTGTAATCCAGCCTAGAGAGAGCCAGGGCTCTGGAGACAGTGAGCTTCTGGGGGAAGGAGAGGAAAGGAAGAATACCTCTGAGGAGGTGCAGCTGGTAGTGTGTCTTTTTAGAGATGTCCGAGATGTGAGGAGAGACGGAGAGTGTGGAGTTGACGATGACCCCAAGGTTTTTAGCCTTGCAGGTGGGACTAGGAAGAGGGCCAAGAGAGGTCGGCCAGAGAGCAACAGGGAAGGAGGGACTAGGTGTGCCAATGAGGAGAATCTCAGTCTTACTGGCGTTAAGGCAGAGGTCATTGGCGGCACACCACTCCTGGATAGCAGTCGGAGATGAGGGACGGAGAGGAGGTGGCTGAGTTGAGTGTCATCGGCATAGCACTGAAAATTGGGGCAGAGAACGGCAATGCGGTGGGCAAGGAGTGCCAGGTATTGGTTGAACAGCCAGGGAGCGAGGTTAGGCCCCTGGGGAACCCCACAGGTAGAGAAAAAGGTAGCGGAGTGAACTCTTGAAAATGTACATGATCACATGCTTTTGATGGCAAACTAGTTCTGTAACATGCAGGTTGCAATCATCTTGCAACCTGTGCTCAACCCATGAGCGTACCCATACTACTTGAGATTCTATATGATCAACTTGTTGCTTTATACCAGGTATCCTGAAAGTGAGATGACTATAAACTACAATATTCCACCTAGTTTTCCCAGTTCTTTGCCTGCTACACAATCCTCTCTGCTTAGTCTTTCCTCTTACATAATCAATACACAAAGGAAACTTAGTTCAATAGTTCCATCCAATCTGTACATGTAGCGATCTACTGCAATACCAAAAACTAGTTAGCCTTCAGAGCTCGCTTTGCTTTGCTTTGTGATTATGATTGTATTATATATTACCACCCACAGGAGACAGCTGGCCAAACTGTTATCAGAGCCTTTTTATCATATCTATGTATTTGTGTCCATTCATGCAGCTAATCTTTTACATTTTACAGACATTCATCTATGGCTTGCAAAGTCTGTTCGCCCACTCGCATAGTTGAGTGAATCCCTCCAGATAAGGGGTGTATTGGTCACTTTTACTCCCGAGAAATAGGCAAATACTCCCAAAAAAAAAAAAAAAAGTAAAAAGACACTCAGTAAAAATAAGAAAGACATGTAGGACCTTGCAGTGGTTTCACTCACACAGCTCCATTGATTTGTTTAGACCAGCAGTGCACATAGTAGCACAGGAAGAAACTACTATTACTGCCTGATTAGAAGAAGTAAACATGTATTTTTTAATGTGTATGAATAACTAGGAGCAAAGTCATTTTTACAAAATAGAAAAATACATTTTCCAGTTAAATTTCTACTCGTTCAAAATACTCCCATTGGGAAGTAGACTTACATTTTTACTCCCTAAAAATAATTGAATCTCAACTTACAAAAATAGGCAGTAAACTACACTTCAAAATCTTATATGGAGCACTAGTCAAGTAGATTTTATGATTGGTGAGTAGCATTTACAAGAGAGGTTTGAATGTTTTATTTAACATTTACTTTGCTGTAAATGTCAAATACGTTTCACTGTGCATGACTGGCCTCTGGGCAGCAGCAGTGTGCCAAACACAAAGTGGATTTCTAGTGACATGCACAATTTTACAGAAATCGAATTTTAAATTTGTTGTCCTCTGTTGCTATAGGTCGAGTGCATTTCTTTTAGGTTGAATAGCTAAAGTAAAGCACCTGGCCTGCAGGTCTAGCTGAAGTTTAAAGAATTTGCAAAGCCTGACTCCTCTCACTACTGTCTTATTTCTGCGGTATGCAACATCGCTGCATTGTTGCTCATTTCATGTCTTGTCTACAAATAACTTCTGATGACATTAACATTATTATTACTAAATTGCTAATCAAATGGGTCTGTTTGCTAATCAAAACATTTTAATCAGCAAAATCTGCTAATCATTTTTTTAAAACTAATTCATGCCTTGTATCAGGGAGTGGGATCCCCACACATCTGCTCCTACCTGGGTGGGGACTGGCCTACCCACTACTCTGCTGTGCCTCGAACCACAGTGAAGGTCCACTCCTTTGCTGCTGCCCTTCCACACCCTTACCTGTCATCTGTGTCCACGTAGGTTGATGGAGCCCTGCCCATACACCCACTCTCCCTCCTGCTCCCCAGAGCACACACTTTGGCTCTTTACATGATGTTGTGCACATGTGTTTACAACCCCTTTCCATGTGCCTCATAAACCCCACCCCGCATTACCTCTGTCAATCTCAACCCCTACTGCTCCCTGTGTGTCCTCCTGTCTCCATGCTAGATCATCAGAGGACCCACAGCCTCTGTCAGCACCTTTTCAAGGCCCTCACCAGCACCAATCTCCATGTCCAATCTACCCTAATCAAACCACACCCTTTAGGTGCCCCTCTTGCCATGTGTCTGCACCCTCCTCTCGGTTGACATTCTACCCCTTTGACACTCCCTAAGTCTGCGCACGCACCTCTGAGGCATCCCGCCTCCACTTCCACGGGACCCATCAGCCAGCTGCCATGTACAGCACGCACCAATGAGACAAAGGCCCACCCTCAGCGGTGCTCGGTTTCCATCTCTAGCAACCACTGGCCGAGCCAACAAATGTCAATGGTCTGTGGAGGCAAAGGTTCCCTTGTTCAATCCCAGGAATAAACACAACTTTTTACCACTGGGTATTAACATCTTATGCCACCTGCCCTTGTCTCACCCTCTACCTCCAGTCACCCTGTTGGCTCTCTCTGCCAATCACAGATTGATGGTGTGTGCCTTTGCCCTGCTCCCTGGGGAAAAGGAGGCATGGAGGACCGGCCTCACCCATCCTTTATCCCATTGACCAGGCAATTCTTGCCTCCTTTGGCTGCCCTTCTTGTTGAGGCTGGCCCTGCACTACAGCAGGTTTCTGAAGCTCCTCCCACCAAAGTTGAGTAATGCAGCTGCACAGACCCAGCCACATGTCGACATGTAAAGCTTTTGCTTGCAAAGCTAAGTCCAACAGACTATGCAGCACAGCCTGACCTGTTCCCAAAATGCTGTTTTCCCAGCTGATATTTCCCTGGGTTGCTCAGCCACACCACATCCTGCAGTTTGTGGTCCCAGTGCAGCACCCAAATATCCCCACGTGGCAAAGTGCACTGTGTGCCCTCCGGGTTCCACCATGCACAGCTCATCTACATGCATACTTGTCATCTGCATCATCCTCTTATGTGGAATGTGAGAGTCGGGTGTGTTTCAGGCTCATTCATAATGCATTGGCTACTTGACATGACATATGTCAGGAGATGGCATACACGGCTGACATGACAGGTGTGTACATGTAATGCTCCACAATAACAAAGTTACTGCATCATCCCTCACCAAAAACATTTGCACATGAACATCCTCAGTAGACTGATTCCAAGGGGCATGTCATGGAGGTGTAACCAATAAGACACAACACATGTATTGCTAATCAAAGATACATGCTCACACTCAATGATGTAGGACAACTCCCATCTTTAGTGACCATCACCCATATGTCACCAAATGCATTTATTCATGTTCAACCCTATGTGTGCCACACCATGCCGCTATTGAGATGCATAGATTAAAAGCCATGCTAATGCATGACGTTACACAACATCATCTGGTGGTGCTGCTAATGTGCTTTGAATCCCTCACCACCTCCACCTAACACTAGGCCTACACATTAGTGCTAGAAGGGTAATTGCCCAGCAGGCGGAATGGGGACTTGGGGATGGGAATAGAGGGCTGTCTCTTGAGAGAGTGTGGGTGATAGATGAGCTCAGAGATCTGAAATGACATTGGACATTTGTTAGGACCAGCTAAAAGAGTGTGTCTGACAGACTGTACTTGTCATACACACCATTGTTCAATGGAGTGTTCACCGGTATGAGCGAATCTGTTGCAAACCAAATTACCACATTAGTTGGACTCACTGAGCGTGCCTGCATGTACAGTCCCCAAGTTCACTCATGTGCACAATAGCATTGGCATTCAAATCACTGCACTCTAAAGCACCAAGGCTCTGTCAGGAGAAGAAAATACAGTACACTTGGAAGGGGGCGGGGGAGAATATATGAAAACAAACACACTCCATCCACAGGTTTATGGACACCAAAAATATGTGAAGGAGTGGTGGTAGCCTGTCAAACCATTAAGGAATACTGTTTTATGTTCTCATTTCCAAAAATGTAAAATGTTTAATCATCCAAATGAAAAACACACTTTTGAACAATCATAAAAATTATTAAATTGCATATAACAAATTTAAGATTTTTTTTTACAATACATAAAAAACACCAACAATATTGAACCAATATAAGTGGGTCCTAATCACGTAGTATATCTTAGGTCAAAGGTGTGTCTATTATGAATGAGCCACACCTTTGACCTAAGATAAACTACGTGATTAGGACCCACTTATATTAGTTTACTTGTGTTGGTGTTTTTTTGTATTGTAAAAAATGTTTTTACAAATATTTTATTCAATATGATCATTTTCTATGATTGTTCTTAAAAGTGTGTTTTTCTTTTGTATGATTAATACAAATTTGTAATTTTGGGAAATGAGAACATAAAACAGTATTCCTTAACTGTTTGATAGGATACCCTTCTATACAGGCACTTTTTATACATAACTTCTTTTTTGTAGAATATAAAGTCTTTCTCCGTGTAGTAAGAAGTTAGCGAATCCCCCAATGTGGACATAGCCGTTTTGAGATAAGTGGAGTGGTGGTAGCAACATGATAGGGATCTGTGGGGAAATGGTCAATGGCATCACCCTCTGGTGGATCCATGGATGGGGCACTGTAACCATGCAGAGCCAAAGAGATGCATGAATGAGTGACCGAGTGGCAAGGAGGTATTGTTGATGGTTATCAGTAGTGGCCAATGTGTCAGCATGCATGTCTCCAACAGCATGTTGAGACTTTCCCTCAAGGCGGCCATCTCTTGCATGTGGATGTCCCTTGAGACAAACATCTCTTCATGCAGAATTTTCCTCAATGTATCTGTGTCCTGACAGTGGCTTTCCCTTGAGGCCAACATCTCTTCATGCAGGGTTTGCCTCAAGGAGGCCATCTTTTGCCGTTAGATGTCTCTTGAGGTCAACAACATATCATGCAGAGATTGCCTTAAGGCAGAGCCCTCCACACAATTTGCCTGCCTCAGGTGTTGCATGTCCTCTCTACTATCCTGCCGCAATAGGCATATTTCGGCAGTGTGTGTAGCATTGGAGGAGATTACATTTTCAGCCAGACAATGGATGTACCTGGCCATCTCTTCCAGGACCTTGCCCCGTTTCACACTTGCATACAGCAACTCATCCTCCCACTCCAAGTGTCCAGCAGCAACACATCCCTCACATGTGCGTGGCTTACCAAGGCCTGTCACAGTGAGTGCACTGTCATTGGCTAGTGATCTGTTACCCTCCCACTGCCATCAGCCAATTCTGCCGCCTCCATGATGGAGAAGGCAATGTTGCGGACACAGAAGCCACCAATGATGCAGGACTCTCCACTGCCAGGCCAAGGTTCTCCTGACTCTCCTTCTCAGACTCAGCAACCTGAAGGAACTCAAGGATCTCCATAGTGTCCAGACTACTCAGTGCTGGTCCCTCCACCATTTCCCTCAGTATGCCTTCAACATTAGATTCGGCAGCATCATCAGAGGACGAGTCGATAGGCCAGCTGATGATGGGCTGCAACAGGAGGGCTTTCTCACCAGCACCCCAGGCTGCACTGATGGATGGTTGTGCCGCCTCCTCCTCACCCGCTGCATCCTCACCAGCACAAAGTCAGAGAACAATATTCACAGGCCTAGCCAGCCTGAACATGCATATTTCAATTCAAATGCCTAAAGACAGAAAAGGGCCTGCTACACATGCATCAGACATTGTAAGTGGGCATTCTGTAATGTCCGATATCAATGTCCCCTCTAGCACAATCACAATGGCAACTTAAACACACTGCATGTCGCACAATCCGGCTGTCCATGTAATTGGGTTTTATTGGCCTTGAACATGTCAGGAATGGTTGTATAAACTGTTTACAATCTCACATACTGTCCTCTGGCACCTTCTATATGGCCTGTCAGTCCCTTCTGCAGGTTCAAATAGGTGTGTGGTACAGTGAGCACTGGCCACTCAAGTGCACTATAGAAAGTTCATGATTGTGTACTCACAAAACCCATTAAATGTGCTGCACACTGTGATGAATTTCCATTTGGCAAGGGTGTCAAAGCCCTGACATTTGTATTACATAATCTAATGATGCGGGTAAATCCATCTCTGAAGGGGCAATCTGCTCATCAGATTCCCCTTTCATAAGCTCCATGCCAAAAGCATAGTGTGTTTCTGTGCCTTTCTGCATCAGTATCCTTACCGCAGCACCTGCTCTACCAGTGAACAGTAGGTTCAGAGGTCCCAGTGCACTCTTGTCATCCGCAGTGACATCCAAGTCTCTGCAGCACATGGGCTGCATTTAAAGTATGCACCCCTGTTCCAAAAACCCTACAATTATGGATCTACCTCCGGGTGGCAGAATAATCTTCAAACATAAGCCATACCTAAGTTAGGTGGATGGTATTCTTATAATTATTACTACCACATACAAATTGATTTTGCACATGTCAGCCCTGTGGGCCCAGTTCAGCTGGCGAAGGATTGTGTATTCCACGAGACGAGGCCAACCCTGTCCCCCTGCAGGTCCGTAGCCTTAGCCTTGGGGAATTGCTTCTAATAATAATTTAATAATAATTTAGCATTTATATAGCACTACAAACCCTCAGGTATCTGAGCGCTGCCTATTATTACCCACAATGTGGGGTGCTCCTTTATCGACCTTGGAAGGATGAAAGGCTGAGATTGGCTCTGCCGGGATTCGAACCTGCATACGCAGGCTCTGCACAGATGTCAAAGCGAGCGCTCCACTCACTGTGCTATCGAACGGTCTTCTCTCTGTTATTTTGTAAAGGACAAGTAACATCCTTTACCCCAGGACAGCCAATCCACAGGACGCTGCTCTGGGAGAAGAAACTAAGAGGCACACACATTCAGAGAGCCAGGCTTCTAATAATTATCAGGAGGCTGCATTTCTAAAGGCCTTTGGTTGTATTGAGAAGGAGAGGGGCTGGAGTTAGGCGAGCCAAAGAGGGCTCTGTACAGTTTTGGGAGGGATCTGCCATCTTGGTTCTCTCTGCCTTTCTTTCTTGTCCCCTCCACGTCCTATGGAGAAAAGCACTTTTGGTGTAAGATCATAAGGGAAAAGTCCACACATTTCAAGAGAAGGGATTGGGACGCTAAAGCAGGCTATCTTTAGTCCAATCAGCTGGGGACCTCTGCCTATAAAAGAAGGGGTGTCCCACCAATTCTTTGAATCATCTTCAGAACAATCTTTAAGCATCTTTGGATCATCACTTGAGAAGATTTTGCTGGACGCTGTTGAGAGAGCAGTCCTCTCTAAGGCCCTTCAGTTGTTAGGTGAAGACAGGTATTCCAAGGCAGAGAACAGCTCTGTCCTCTAACCATACCCCTCAGGGCCATTGTGGGTCAACTCTGCTGCTGGGCCATAGGCCTGCCTCTCTGCCAGCCTCCCCTGTGTTTGGGAGCCCAAAGAATGGACTCTCATTGGCCCTTGAGACCCTGGAGTGGGACTCACAGCACCTGGAAGCCTAGAACAGCCAAGACCCCTGTTGTCAACGATGACCAGAGCAGCCCTGAGCTGTGATTCAAGCACGCTCGATGCTGAGCAATCTAGCAGGACCCTTTGACGCTGCCCTCTGGTGTCTCTGAACCGCTGTCTGCTGCTCGACAGCAAAAGCACATTGTTGCCATGACTTGAACCATGAAGTACTGCTGCCTTGCCTTGCTCGAGCTGCCGTCCAAAATACCAGTTTCTACATCGCCTCTCCTGTAAGTTGATCGAGCCAACCCTGGTGTTCCCTGAGCAGTGACCGTTGAGCCTCTGCATAGAATCCACTTGTCTGCACATATTGGTACCAGCACACTGCCGGCGAACTGCGACCGCCAACTGAACCTTGGGCCCGCCCGATCTGCACAGCTCAAGTAGACGATTCGAGAACGCATCCACCTTCCATTGGCCCCCAACTCGACATCCTTGACTCGAGCTGGCACCGCGATCACCACCGAGAAGCCTAGTTCAATGCCATTGAACCACCAAGACATTTGCAGAGTTACTCTGGACCAATATCTGCCCCCTAGTCCATCTTTGGGCCCTAGAGACTGGTTAGGTCACTTTGAACTTTTTTTGCTCACAAGTACACATACTTTTTCAAGAATATTGTTGCTTTTGCTTGCCTTCCATCCCTGATTCATTACTGTAGCCGGTCGGAAGAAGGAGGCGGACACTTGAAGGAGATTATTACTAGTAATTATGAAAATAATAAAGATAAGGCGTATCTTTCGCTACTGTTGTGAGGGGTATCCCTGCCTATATAAATAACTCAAGGTGCTTGTCAGGAAGCCCAACGCCTCCTCCAGGTGTCACGTCGTCGGGGGGGGGCTTCCTCTGCTTATGCTCTTCTCTCTCTCTTTGCTTCGTCTCTCCTTGGTGTGCTCTCCTATTCCAGCCTACTGTTCTCAGTTAATTATATGTCTCTCTTTAAAGAGACAGATCCTCCTTATTTTATTTTTCTCTTAGCCAAGTTCTTAGATCTTATAAAGTTCTTCATATCTGATAGTCCCATATATGCTACAGTGGTAGATGGTCTAGGGAGTTCCTCACACGAACAGGAGTCCTTGTCCCTTAATGGTGGAGTCTCTTCCAGTGAGGTCCCACTTGCCCAGACCCATTGGGAGAGTCTTTCGGAGAGGCTTACCACCATAGCCTCAGGGACGAATACACTTGATTCGTCACATTGCCCAGAGTGCTGTATCTTCCATCTTTGCTTATTCTGTGTTTGTTGCTGAGGGGTGGGTTTTGTGTAGTGTTTTCTAGTTAGTTTTTATTGTACATGGTGTTTTAAAAAAAAGTTTATATATGTTTAAAGAACCTTGAACATTCCTTTATTTTGGACTGTAATACTTCGCTGTTTGGGTTGCTACTACACCACATTCACACCCATCCTTAGAGTATTGCCTTTCCTCAGCCCACGTTACCACAAAAGGTGAAGGAGGGATACCTCTTGTTCATTGTGTTGGCTCTTGGTTTGTAAAAGCGTGGAGGCTGAGTAGGCATTTTAGCCTCTACTCATCCTTGTACTGCAGGGCAGAAGTCAGTTCGTCACACACACCACCTTGGCACTGAAGTTGTTATGGTATTTCCATATGGGAGTACTGCCACCCTGCATCATGTGAAAAGCATGCACAGACTGTGGGCACATCACTGAACACAATACCTTTCTATGACTAATAACACTGTATTGGCAGAATGGATAGCCATTACTTCATATGTACATTGTATGATAACACAGGATGGATGTGCGTGTGCAAGTTCTGCCCATCTTGAAATACACACACAAATGTGAGCTGAACATGTGAAATGGACAAGTAATTAAAGTTCAATACTCTGTGCAATCTGGAGCCCTTCCCTGTGAGGCTAGGGATGTGAGCCCGGTACGCAACAATCCCACTAGTGGTGACAGAATGCGGGATCTCACAGCAAGAGAGTCCCCTCAAGGGGACAAGTACTTTTGTTCCATGATGCAACTCCCTAACCCCCTTAGCTTTGAGATCATGCAGTCCTCGGGTCTTCCAAGGGCCAACCTGAGAGGACTACTATCTGTTAGTGTAATGCTCCCTCATTTCCTTATATAAAACATGACAATACCAACACAAGGGGAACACACAAATTTGATCATAAGTCAGCTCTCAAACGTACTGACAAGAGGACGATTGAAGGAGTGATGCAAACAACTTCTTTTCTAAGTATTGACAGTTCTGAGAAGAGGTGGCCCCAAGGAAGCATGAACAATGTCTTGTCTCATTAATACAAAGATGGACTCTGGCACTCTTCTGTGGAGGACCGAGCTACAAACCATAAAAAGGTATATGAGTTTGTGTGTGGGCATCCACTACTGTTGGGTATGTGACTTTAAATGTTTTCACAAGTGGTTCTGAGTGTGGGCCAGAATACAGTTTTGTGTGTTCTCCAGCAAACAGGTGGGAGTCTGCTTGTTTTGTTCATATGTGTAAAGGGTAAGGAGGGAACCTACAGTACCAGAGTGTGTTGAAGGAAAATGACATGGGAGTGGAGATGGCCTACTAAGGTGGGCTGGCGCTTCATCATGGATCTCTGCAACACGCTGATTGTAAAGGATTTCACTCAGACATTATGCATTTAATCCAACATCTAGTCCCAGCACTGTGCTGCATAAGTGTGGCCATTGGGGTAATGTGTATTTGGGTTGCATACTGTGTGGAAGTACAGTGGGTGTGGCTCAATGTAGAATTAGGGGGCACAGATCTCCGCCTACCTGCAGTTTGCTATTCCTGCGTGGGGCAGTAGTTTTTTTTTCGTTCTTTAACAGGAAGGGGAGCAGAGGGTGGAGTGGTGTGGAGTAGTACTCCTCAGCCGTTTGCTTGCTTGCGCCAACAAGCATAAGATAATGCAAGTCCTGCCTGCTTCCCTGAAACTCTAGGGCAAACCTACGGCTAGAAATAACGCAGTGAGAGCCCCTTTTGGCACACTGATTAATGATAGGAAAAAGAGATACAGGAAAGAACGAGCATTGGTCAGAAGAAGTAGGAAATTAAATGATACTGAACAGAGCCACTATAACTCTTTGTACGAATTACAAAAACTGGGTACGTAACCATAAATGCTCCCTGCACAGTAAGAACTGGAAATTCGTGTTCAGACTTCTCCATACCAACAACAATAAAACATTCTGGGCTTACTACTAGGGCTATATCTCTGAAGAAAAAACGACAAGAACTAAATCCAATTATGGAGTCGACATGGCTCACCCCTATGAAAGCTTTATATTATGATGAGGAGATGATAAACGAAATGGGGGTGACCAAACCGGTCGGAAAACTTAGCTTGGTATTCATACATGGAATAATACAGAAATTGTTCAGTGCTTGAGCCCCGGGGCCCGATGCTGTACTACATGTCATCTACAAAGGTAACCCATGGTTTTGGGCGGGTGTCTTAAAACTGTTGTAGGAAAATAGTAAATGATGGAGAGAGTCCTGAAAGCTGGCAAGTCTATACTTGCACCTATATTTAAGAGAGGGGACACTATGGACCCCACAAATTATAGAGTCTTAGCCATGCTGGATACCAGCTCCAATATATTTGCTTCCCTTCTCCTGAAGAGATTAGGGAAATGGGCAGAGACCAGTGGTAGACTGAATAAATTCCAGATGGGATTTAGAAAAGCACACAGCCCAATACACGGTGTATGGACATTTTTTTCCCTTATTTTTTATTGGTTGTCCAACTTACAACCTTTAACATATTTAAAGACATCCTTTCTTGATTACAAAGCATTCCTCTATACATTCGCTACTTTCAGCAGTTTTATCAAGAAATTTCAAAGCATCTATTTTTTGACCAATTTTTGAGGCCGTCAAGAGACTCTCCCAAGTGAGATCTTCCCCATGCTGACCTAGGTCAGTCGAAAGAAATGGCATTGCATTTTCTCTCCGCTCAGTTAACAAGGGACAGGATAGCAACAGATGTCTGGTTGTTTCAATCCTTTTTGGTTCTTTGCAAAAACAGCAAATTGCTTCATGTGCCGTTATCACCTTCCTGGTCAGGAGCAGTTCATTGGAAGACAAGATGTTCAATCTGCATTGCAAAAGTAAGTCCCTGTAGTATGGCGATGGAAATTTCATCAGATAGCTTGGCAATTAACTAACCTTTTGTCATTCCCAGATAATACTCAAACACATTTTACTCTGTTTTTTTTGTTCTAAGGTATCAAACCAGTCTCTTTCTATAACAGCTTTTTTCCCTGTTTGGATTACTTTTCAAGGTTTTCGCAGTTAGTGTCTAGGTTTCCTAAGTGGTCTTTACATCGCTCTTTCCATCTTAAAAGATTTTTGTCTTTGATTGAGGCAATCCCTTTTACCACCTCAAAAGGTTCCGGGGATTGTCTATAACACATGTGCAGAAGAGAGTCAAAATTTTCCATAGCACAATTGATGTCAATGACTGTAGTCTTAATTTGTGTCTTCTTACAGCTACAGGCACTGCATTAGGTAGTCTTAATATTTTCCGCAAAAAAATGGCTTCACATAAGTCCCATGTTTTCCAGGATAACTTCAATAACGGCTCTACCCCACAAGTTATCACTGGCGTTACTTTTTGTTTAAAAATGTGACATTTGCAGTGAAGGAAAAGGTACCATAGCGGTGGTATAAGGCTCTTCCTTGATTTATTAATTGCCCAATTCATTAATGTTCTTGTTAATACATATTCCAAGATATAAAATAGAATCTACTATTTCTAGCGGGCTGTTTTCTATCTTCCAAGTGCCATTTTTCACTTTTTTTTGGTTTCCGTAGGCAGACTGCATAATCATTATCTTAGGTTTTCTTACGTTGATTTTCATATCATTACTGTCCAAATATACTTTAAATGCATTTAGTCTCCGTTGTAGTCCAACTTGGGTCCTTCCTCTCCGACATCTTTTTCTCTACCTGTGGTGTCCCCCAGGGATCTAACCTCTCTCTTTCTGGCTGTTCAACTAATACCTGACACTCCTTGCCCACTGCATCGCCGCTCTCTGTCCCAACTTTCAGTGCTATGCGGATGATACCCAGCTCATTTTCAGGCTACCCTCGGCCTCCTCATCCTCTCCTTCTCTCATCTCTGACTGTTTGTCTGCCATCCAGGAATGATGTGCCGCCAACAACCTCTGCCATAATGCCAGTAAGACTGAGATTCTACTCATCGGCACACCCACTCTCTCCTTCCCTACAGCTCTCTGGCCGGCCGCTCTTGGCCCTCCTCCCACTCCCACATGCAAGGCTAAAAACCTCGGGTCATCTTCGACTCTGCACTCTCCTTCTCCCCTTACATCTCTGACATCTCTAAAAAGTCACACTACCAGCTGCACCTCCTCAGAGGTATTCTTCCTTTCCTCTCCTTCCCACAGAAGCTCACTGTCTCCAGAGCCCTGGTCCTATCTAAGCTGGACTACTGCAACAGCCTCTATCTAAATCTGCCTGCCTCCACTCTCCGCCCTCTACAACTTATCCAGAACAGGACTGCAAGACTTGTCCATGGCCTCAAGCCCAGGGATCATATCTCTCCAGGACTGAAATCTCTGCACTGGCTCCCAGTGGCTGCAAGGATTAAGTTCAAAACCCTCTGCATTGTATACAAGGCCTTCTGGGGTCTGGCGCCGCAGTACCTTCAACTCTCTCTCTCCCGAAATATCTTCCTTCTCGAGCTCTTCGCTCATCTGCCTCCAACTCCCTCAGGGTCAGTCGCTTCTCCAAGCAACAAGTTGGTGGCAGATCACTCTTCGGCAGGGGCCAATCTCTGGAACAGCCTTCCTGCCTACCTGAAACTCGAGGAGAACCATCTCCAGTTCCGGAAACACCTCAAAACTTTTCTCTTTGCTTCTGCTTTCTCCCCACCCCTCCTATGCTAAATTCCTGACTGAAACTGCACTGGTTACCTGGCCACCCTTTCTGATCTCTGGCCCAGGCCCCGTCAATGGCCCACCTGCACTGCCTCCATGGCAACCCCTGCACTTGGGGACTGTTTTCTGGATCCCTTCAGTCCCCCTACCAGCACTTATGTCTGTACTTCCTTGCACTTGCCACTACCTCGCTGTTTTATTTGTCTTATTTATCTTATTTATTCTGCTTTCCCATGTACTGCACTTTCCCCTCTCCCTTCCCCCCGCGCACTTCTCCTCCCCCTTCCCATGCACTTGCGCGATCTGAATGACACCTGGCCTAGTAGGATCGTTGTCTGTCCTCCCTCTGTCCCCCCCTTGCCACGTTGCGCCTTGAAACACTTGTGTATAGGTGCGTTATAAACGCCATATCATATATCATATCAATAGCTGTTAAATCTACAAAACTAAATCATCCGCATATAAGATCCACAGAATTTGGCCATCTTCTATTGTTGGTGGGAAGGCCCTAATTTGTTTCTGAGAGTCGATCCTGTCTGCCAAATATAGCACAAACAAAAAGGGTGCAAGGGCACACCCCTGTTTGATTCCCAAGTAGGTTCCTATTTTCTTGGTTAGAGTACCATCTTTACAGAGTTGGATTTGGATGGTTGTATTAGAGTACAATGCTCGTATTGTCTCTAGTAGATCTTCCGGGCATCCCCAAATCTTCAGTTTGTTCCAAAGTAGTTCTCGATTTATGCAGTCAAAAGCTTGTTCGAGGTCTAAAACCCCAGATATACTTTGCTCTTCGTTTCAAGTGCCTTTAGTTTCAGCAGATTTAAAATTAACATGTTTAAAGATGTGCCGACTCCACTAACAAAGGCGGATTGTCTCTAATCCAGATTTTCAAGTCACGCATTAATATTGATGCAAAAAGTTTGCCTATGGAATCCAATAAGGCAATGGTCCTATAGTTTCTAGGATCGCTGCTGTCTCCTTTTTAAAAGAATTGGTACCACGACGGCATCTGTCCATGATGGTGGAATAGTTTTTTAGTTTTCACAATTTATTCAAATGGTAGATAAACAAAATCTGCCCATTGTTCTTTATTATCTTTGAACACTTGATTGGAGATACCATCGGGTCCTGCTGCCCCTGATGAGCTTAATTTAGCAATCCAAAGAGGGTTCTGGGAGTCTCTCTCTACCGGCACAAACGCAGCCCATTGACCTGTTCTTGGGTGGATGGCCCCCGGGAGAGTCTCAACCAAGTCTTTAGCTCACTGTCCCTTTCACATAGGAGAGATATCCCTGCATATCAGTCTTTGTCCTGCCCACGGGCAGTCCAGCACCGAAATGCTGGGGAATTCTTCTCCGAACAAGAGTACCAACAGCAACCCCTTACACGTGTTTCAGCCTTGTTGGGCATCATCAGTGAGGTGGAGCTGTGCCTCTCTGAGAACAGTGAGCAAGGCGTCCACGTCTGGATTACCCTGGTAACTTAGGGTGAGACCCAAAATTACTTAATATGCAAAACAAAGGGGGTTCTGGGAGTCTCTCTACCGGCACAAACTGAGTCCATTGACCTGTTCTTGGTTGGATGGCCCCCGGGAGAGTCTCAACCAAGTCTTTAACTCACATCTCCGACAAATCATACCCCAGTTTCAATAATTTGACTTTAGTTTCCAGCAGTGCATCCTTTATCATTTCTGTTCTTAGATGGAGGATTACTATGTCCAGTCTCCTTTCCTTAGGAAATTCTACAATGGCAATGTCCTTCGAGGAAAGAAATCTTAGTGTTGGAATCTGCCACAGGGATCTCATAACAGTTTCTCGATTCAAAATGAATCTTTTGGAGCCCCTTGACCGTTTCTCTAATTGAAGTTTAAATACTTTTTTGTTTTTTTTTGGTTTTTTGCTTTATTTCGGTTTAGGGAGCTAGCCTTTTCATTGGCAGTTTCATCCTTTTTCTTTTGAGTAGCTTTACTTGTTTCACCCTTTGATTTAGGGTTGGCTTTTTTAAAACAGCTTTTCCTTTTTTCATCAAGTTTTTCGAACACCTCGAATTGATTCAAATCCTCCTCTTTCGATTTGCCATGAACCGGCACGATGCGTCCTTTATTAGGCGGCCCATTTTTTTTTTTTTTAAACAACTTTTTATTAAGGTCTCAACAGTTACAGTGGCACCCAATCAACACATCCCATGGTCTTACATACAACAATGTCTTCACCAAATGTTCGATAATTTACAATCTACATAGCTGTTTCGCTATCCGAGGACAAGTCACACAAATACGCCCTGAAGGGGCTCCAGATGTCCTTTGGTCGACTCATGCTCGGTTCGGTTAGCACGTACTGTTCCTCGCATTCATTTGCATAAGTTAATTCGCGTAGAAAGGTATTCATGGTAGGGGAGTTCGGGCTTTTCCATGATTGCAGTATACATTTTTTGGCAATAGCACATGACACATTAAACAGCCTTCTCATTTTTTCGGAACATTTCCCAATATCTCCGAGCAAGTATTTTTGGGGGGACAAATACGAGGGGATTTGCATAAATTCTGTCAGCGTAGCTGCAACCCTCTCCCAGGATCGCGCCACAACCGGGCACTCCCAGTACATATGATAGGATCCCGCTTGCGGGGACTTACATTTGGGGCAGTCACATGTATCACCAGGCGTGAATCTAGCAATTCTGGCCGGGGTATAGTGCAGTCTGTTAAGGATTTTAAACTGTATTTGGCGCAATCCCGCATTGAGGGACACCCTTCTTGTAAGCGTACAGTATCTTACCCATTTATCTTCAGGAATTAGCATTTTCATATCCGCTTCCCATTTCTCTTTCACTCGGTTGGTCGTAGGAGGGTGGGTCTGTATTGTCGTATACAATTTGGAGATTCCCAGCCCACCTTGTGTTGTAACCAGTTGTGTGCACGGGTGGGAGGGTGGTTCATCAGGGAAGGATGGCCAACGTGGTTGAAATGCGGACCTTATCCGATAGTACTGTAATGGGTGGTCGGTCAAAATACCGAAAATAAAATCTCGAACTGCAAAAATCTCGAATACAAAATCTCGAAAAAAAAAATATCGAATTATTTATTTATTTATTTATGTGTTTTTGGGGTCAGGTAAGTAAAAAAAAAGGGTTAAAATAAAAAAAAATAGAAAAAAAGGGGGGTTGGGGGGGAACCCCCCATTTCGAGAAAAAAACGTCATAAAAAAAATTCTATATTTTTTTTTTCGGCCTTTTGTTTTCGAGATTTTTGTTTTCGAGATTTTTGTTTTCGGTATTATCACTATAAACCACTGTAATGTTCGGAGCAGACCTCCTCCCATACCCCTCAAGAATACTGCAAGGGTCACAAACTTCCCGTCTATGTACATATCTCCCACCTTCATCTCTGTACCAGGGTCCCATGCTTCCTGAATGCTGATGTCGAATGTGGGGGGAATATTTGGGTATTTCCATAATGGGGCCTCAGGGTTATAGGGGATCTCAATGTCCAGTTTCTTATATATGGCCCCCCAGGCTCTCACTGTGCAGCTAACAGGGTCAAATTCACATGAGTCCTTGTGTCTTGTATCAAAGATAACTGACCTAACGTCTGTGGGTGTAGTAGTATACTCTTCTATCCACGTGTGGGGTGAATTGTCCGCCTCGTCATACCAATGTTTTGCAAACTGCGCCTGTGCCGCCATGTAATAGAGCTCAGAATCTGGTGCTGCTATTCCCCCTTTTTCATATGGTTCTGTCATCTTTTCCCACCCAATCCTAGCCACCTTTCCGTTTCAAAGGAATGACACTGCCATGGATCGAAGTTTGGAAAAAATTTCCTTACCCGGCCATATAGGTATGTTTACAAATAGGTATAGCAGTTTTGGAAGTACGATCATTTTAAGGATGGCAATTCTACCCTGTAGTGAGATTGGGAGGTGTCTCCAGGCCTGTAGTTTGGTATGGAGTGTTTGTAGTGCCTGGTCATGGTTGTCAGTATACAGGGTCTGTCTATTACTGGAAACCAGGACTCCCAGGTATCTCATGTGTCGCTCCGACCACTTAAGGCCGCACATCCGAGCTGGGCGTTTTGTGGATGGGGTGAGCGGGAACATTTCTGATTTAGCATTGTTCACCGTGTCTCCAGAGTACTCTGCAAATTCGTTGATGTCTGCCATGATAGGAACAATGTTTTTGTCTGGTTCGCGGACATACAACAAGGTATCGTCCGCATATAGGGATATTATTTGAGTGGCACCTTTCAGCGTTACACCCTTGTTGTTATGTCTCAAAAGAACCGCAGCCGCCATGGGCTCTATTGTCAAAGCAAAGAGGATAGGGGAGAAGGGGCATCCCTGTCTGGTGCCACGTCCCAGTTCAAACAGCTCGGATATAGTTCTATTCGTGCACACCCTCGCACCCGGGGCTGTGTACAGCAGCTTGACGTACTTGATGTAGTTGGGGCCCACCCCAAACGCCTCACGCACCAAAAAGAGGTACTCCCAGGAGACCGAGTCAAACGCCTTCTCGGCGTCAAGGGACACCGCGACTGCTTGCTTGCTCGGGTTGATTTGTGACATTATGCCAAATAGCCTACGCAAATTTTGGGCAGTGGACCTATGGGGAATAAACTCGCTTTGATCTGCATGAACCAGGGTAGGTGTTATAGGTAACATGTGATTCGCCAGCACCTTCGCGAAAACTTTGGCGTCTACATTTATCAGGGACAGGGGCCTATAGGAGGACATATCTTGTGGTGGACGTCTGGGTTTGGCCAACACTGTAATGATGGCCTCACGCATTGTCGGGGGCAGCATTTGTTTCCCCAGAGCCTCTCCCCACATCTCTAATAGCACAGGTATCAATTTTTCCCGGAATTCTTTATAGAATTCAGCACCCAGCCCATACAAGCCGGGTGCCTTGCCAGACGTGAGCCCCTTTATCGCCTCAGTAAGCTCCTCGGCTGTGATAGGTTGTTCGAGTGCTAGTTTGCTTTCTTTTGGGAGTGTAGGGACATCTAGCATAGCAAGATAACTTTTAATCTCATCAGGGGATTTTCCATCTTTATTCTTATACATATTTTTGTAAAGGTGAACAAACTCATCATTTATTCCCTGTTCACTTGTTATTATCTCGTTTTGTGCCGTTTGGATCGCTGTAATCGGGGTCATATGTTTTTCGTGCTTAACCAAGTTGGCCAACATTCTCCCTGCTTTATTTCTCTCTCTGTATCTGCGAGCCCTGGTAGGGGCGCTATATATTATACTTCCCTTATTGCCAGTCGATCAAAATCCCTAAGTAACTTATATAGGGTATCTCCACCATGCGTGTGGGTGTAGATTTCTTCTAGTGCGTTCAATTCCTTCTCCACCCCTTCTAGTTCGCGGCCCACTTCCCTCAAAAGACCAGTGGTCTTGGATATTAGGGCCCCCCTCGCCCAGACTTTAAAAGCTTCCCATACTGACGATATGTGCTCTACAGAACCAATGTTATCTGTAAAAAAGTTGGCAATTTCAATATGTAGGGTTTCAACAACATTCAGGTCTTTTAGTATGTCTCTTGGCATTCTCCACCTCCTAGTTGGTCTGGGGGCATCTTTCAAAACGATCTCCAACATCACCGGGGAGTGGTCAGATAGTGTACGAGGAAGAATTTCGCAATTCTGTAGGGTATGCGCTATGTTTGTGGATACAAACCAATAATCTATACGTGACTCACTATCATGGACAGAAGAATAGAACGTGTACCTTTTGCTGGTTGGGTGGAGCACTCTCCAGGCGCCCACTAGAGACAGTTGTGGGATAATTTGCTTAAGAACTAGTGCCGCCTTGGTGGGTGCCCTGGTTACCTTGGCAGATCTATCCAGGGTCTGGTCTAATACCACATTAAAGTTCCCTCCCCATAATACTGTGGTTGCATCATGTTTGGCAAGGATCTCGAGCATGTGTAGGTACAAATCGGGATTGTCTAGATTGGGACCATAGGTGTTCAACAAGGTTATTTGTTTCCCTGCTATTTCCCCCCAAACCAGAACATATCTACCCATCCGGTCCGCCAAGTGGCCTTTGGCAACAAAAATCAGAGAATTATGTATGAGGGTGCAGACCCCTCTGGACTGCGATGAATAGTTTGTGTAATAGCGCAATTTGCCCCATTTTGCCAGTATTTTCTCGTTAACCGAGCCCTGTGTATGCGGTTCCTGTAACATTAAAATGTGAGGCCCGTGTCTAGTGACATAATTGCCAAACTTTCTGGCCTTCATTGGATTGTTCAGGCCCCAGACATTCCATGACATTAATCTTATCTTCAGCCCGTCACCCATTTTTTGCGTTTTTACATTGTACCATGCAGTAATGACCATCAATGCTCAAGTGACCAACATTTGAGTAGCACCCGTGCCTGTGAGACCATATTTTAATTAACCTACAACTTCCAACAGTGCATGCTCCCTCCCCAGACTCCAACTCATCCAGGCAGTTGCAATTACACAAAACATCCCCATTTTCCCTACACCCCCTCCACCCACATCACCTGCCCCAACTTGACGATGAACCCTGATAACAGTAAGGAACATTCCTGAGGGTGCTTTGTTGCCGTCCCGAGCCGTCACTTGGTCACCTACGTAGGAGGCTCTATGGCCGGTGAACATCGGATCTCGGTCCAGATCAGCTGTGTTGACTTTTAAATATACTTATTGTTGCTGCAGGGACGAGGTATAGCGTTATCCGTTTACCGGGTCCCCTCTTCCCTCGTCAGGATTAGTTCTCGCAGTCTGGTCTCTCATTCGGTCCCTGGGAGGCAGCGAGATGGAGGCTTCCACGTATGCCATGGCTTCGGCAGGGTTTTCAAAGAAGTGGGCTCTTCCTCCGTGTTGGATTCTCATTTTCGCGGGGAAAATTAGGGCATAGGGAACATTACGAAGCCTTAGTTGTTTCTTGACCATCTCATAGGACCTGTGTTGCATTTGAATGGTCACTGAAAAATCCGGATATATATGAATTCTGTTTTCTTCAAAGTGCAGTGTCCCTTTTTCTCTGGACAGATGGAGTATTGTATCCCTGTCTCTATAGTTTAAAAGGCGTGCAATGATGGTACGGGGCGGGGCGCCTGGCTTTGGGGCCGACGCAAGGGTACGATGAGCTCTTTCGACAAGGAAGTGGTTTGAAAGGGATTCTGTCCCCAGGACTGATTTCAGCAGTTCTTCCACCTGTCTTTCCATGGAGCCTTTGCCAAACTTCTCCGGCACCCCGACAATACGAATGTTATTTCTACGGGACCTAGATTCAAGGTCTTCGCACTTGCTCTGGGTCTTGCATAGTTCGGTCTGGAGTAGGGCTATGTCCCGGCCATGCTGCGAAATCGCATCTTCATTGGAGCTTATCCTGTTTTCTTCTTCCGAAATGCGCGCGCTCTCCTTTTCCACTCGCACCTTCAGGGAGCCAATTGTCGCCACTATGTCATCCAACTTAACGTTGACAGCCAGGAACCCGTTTGCACAATTGTTGCCAGGCGATCTAAAGGGTCTGTGTCTCGATTCTCGGATGTGTGCGCCGCTCCTCCCGGCGCCACCTGTGGCTGGGAGCTAGCAAAGGAGTCCATTGGGCCGGTCTTTCTTCCCCCTGCTGCCTTCCACTCAGTGCGGCCCATTAGACACGGTTACCACTTATATATGATTGCTACACCGGCAACCAGTATCGGCTTGCAATAGTTATATTATAAGGTAATGGCGCGGCCTCTGTTCAGTGACCCCGCTCGGGGTGCGCTTCAGTGTAGGTGGAGGATTGGGACCTGTCTCGCCCCTGATGTACACTTTTCCCACAGAGGCGTAGTTATCACCCCCTCGCATTACCAACGTCAGCACTGCCCGCGGCCTAAGGGTATGCTGCCAGCATGTAGTCCACAAAATTCCTTTCTGCCCTTCAATGTTGTGGTGGCTACCCGGTTCTCAAGGCCTTTTATCGCGTCTCTCCACCCTCTACCGGAAGTCCTGCGCCTATTCCGTTGCCAGCCCGCTCGTCATTTCCTTGTGACACGTATGCCTTCAAACCCCCGCCTCTTATATATCCGATGCTCAGGTGACCAATTGAGGTTTTTGGCCGGTATGTGGGCAAATGTAGAATGGCTCTTATGCCCTTTCCTCTCCTTAATCAGGGCGCACTGTAGTACGAATAAGTGCAGGGTACTTCAAGTCTACTTCCCTTCACTGGGATTCCGGCCACCTGCTTCCATCTGCTCATCCGTGGGGAATGGGTGAGCTAAGCAGGGGCACACCATGTCTCCTGACCAGCCCTCGGAGGTCCAGTCAGCGCCCCTCCTGCAGCGCACCTCCCACCGTCTACAGTGCTGTGGCGGCAAGCCGTTTAGCCTCTGGGGCCCCTCCTGCAGTGTTGCCGTGTTAAGCTCACTTTGCGAGGACCAAGGGGCGGCAGTCCCCTGCCGTGCTCCTTCTCGGGTCCTGGCCGGTCAAAACGGCAGGGCTCCCTACACACACCCCCCTTACCCCCCCGGCGGTCCACTTACTTCACCAGCGTTGCAACTGCTGGACTTCCGCCGCGGGGGGATCAGGGCCAGGGGGCGCATGTTTCCCTCACGGCGCGTCTCCGGGCACACGCCTGGCCTTTCCCCTCCTCTCCGGACCCGGTGTGTAGATGTTGCTGTCGGATCACAGATCAGGCGGTGGGATGGGGAACGGAGCACCGCAGTCCTCATGCAGCCTCTGCGTTGGCGGGGCGCCTCTCCCCCTCCCGGCCTGCCCGACGTTGCCAGGTCCGGGCTCGCGCAGCGACTGCGTGGAGCCCTCGAGCAGCCTCGTCGCAGCTCGCCAGTCGTTGCAATTTCACAGATGAATTTCTCTGTTGTTCTGGAGCCGGCGAGTCCCGTTCTTGCAGGGCCCCTTCTCCGGACCTTCCCCAACGGTATTCCAAAATAGAATTTCAAACAGCTGAAGCCTGGAAGGATATTTTATGCACAAGGATTTCAGCCGAGCCAGAGCTCTCCACCTAGGCGGCCATTTTCAGACGTGCGCAACAGTGCCCCCCATGCGGCCCATTTTTACTTTTGACTATTTGTTTAGAGCCGCTGGGTGCCAGTCGCTGGGCTTCAGATCTTAATTCCAACAAGGGACTCACTGTATCGTCAACCTGCTCCCAATCAGCCGAGTTAAAGCTGTCCCCTGCTTTCGCCTCTCCATTATTTTCCATTACTTCTATAAGATCACTTAGGCAAACATCCGATGCAAATGATTAGTCTAATCCCTGTACGGATTGCCCGTTACCTCATGAACTATTTCTTCTTGCAGATTACCTGTTAGCACCAATTCCCTTCTTGATCTTTGGCACATTGGATGTTGTCAAGTTTGGGTGGATTTCTTATATTAAAGACTCTTGAGCCTTGCTGCTTTATGTGCCCCACTTGATTTTTCGTCTTTTCCCCCCTTTTTTGATCAGGTCGAGTTTCCTGTGGTTTCACTGGGCTCCATGAAGAATCGAAAAGCTTGTATTTGGAGCGTTTACCTCATCAATTTCGATTACTGGAGCCAATTGTGGTTTCTCTTTCTCTTTCCGTTTATCAGGTACTTGATGAGCCTGATTATTCTTGGTCTTAGTCAGTTGAAGGGGGGCTTTTTTATTGGCAGGCACAGTTTGATTTGAAACGCCCTTATTTTTCCAAGTCTAAGTGCGTGCCGTCATCACAAAGGCTGGGCTTTCTAACTTGCTTAAGGCCGTCTGGATCAAGTGTTCGCATGCTCCTCATCCACTTACAATCCTCAAGAACTGCTTCCATCAGAAGGGTCTTGTCATTGGTTTCACTTCTTGCTAGATCTCCCAGGCGATTTTGCCATGTTCTGGTTTGGTCTGCTTCATAATTAAGTCTGCTCTCTTACTTTTGTAAACCTGTCCAGGTTGTCAATCTGTTCATGCGATTTTAGGTTGGTCCTTAATAGGTCTTGCATAGATTCATTAATAGTTTCGTATAATTTTAAGAACGGGGCCACTGCGATCGTGAGAGCTGCCATCGCTGTGTTTTGCAGATGCGAGGCCGTCATCACCCTATCCTTTCTGTAGATCTCCTCCCATCTGGAGAACAGGGTGTCATTAAGACTTACATCCATCATAGCTTGGAAGTCTTGCAGCTTGTCCACATTTTGGGGGTTGAATTGAGAGGTATCTGGCTTATTAGGCATCTTGGTGGAATCTTTATCCAGGGCTGCAATTTTATTCTTTATAAAGGTTAGGCATCTCCGTTTTTCCTGGGCAATCTTTCTGGTAAGAGCAGAAATATCTTTAATCAATTTATCAGCCAGCTTAGAATTGCTCAGATCTTCAATAATCGGGTTCGTAGAGCTATAATGGGCCGATGTCTATCTTTTTGATTATTTGGAGTAGCCTTAGCACTGTCTTTGTCTTGGCTATCCAATTTTTTCCCCTTCCGAGTTGGAATAATTGAGGCCAGGTCTTGCATTGGTGTATTGACGCCATTTAACAAGACCGGAGGGTCTTGCTTTCTCCCTCTTTGAGCCACTTCAGAGGGGTCATCAAAGACATCCCAATTTTTTGCGTCATTCCAGGCGAAGAGATCTGGGTCTTGGGCAGCTGCAAGGCCGTCATCGGTCTCTGCCTGGTTAGGAGTAGGTGAAAACATTTAATCTTCTTAATGCGCCATTGAAAATATCTTTTTGCCAGACAGCGACAACAGTGATTTGTCACACTGTAATCTAGTCTGGGATCGACCCGGTGTCTCTAATAGCACCACCTCGTCATCTTGCACAATCAGCGGTGTAAATAAAGGGGGATTACTGTCCCTCCCCACACCATTGGCCACTTTCTTGTCATTTTCAATGGTACCGTGGGATTAATTTCCTTCGTTATGGACAGGTGGTGCGATTTCCTCTATTAGTTTACATTGTGTGGAACAACCAAGCGCAAGAGGTACCGCCCCCATGTCTGTTTCACTGACTCCCTATCGCCTTACAACATTTGCCGCTTCCATGTCGTTTTCACTGGTACCATGGGCTTCATTTCTTTAATTTCGGACACATCGGGCGGAGCCCTCCATTAGTTTGCATCTCGCAGTGCAACACTGCACAAGTGGTACCGCCCCCAGATCTGATGCACTGGCTCCTCCCAACACCGCTCCGGTCGGGGGGAAAGCTTGAGGTGAGGATTTGGGCGTGCGCCCTTTAGCTGGTGAGTGCTCCACTTCCAAATTTGGCTTGTCGCTGCTTGGCGCCCCGCTCGTTTGCTGACTACTGACAACGAGCGGGCGACGCTTGTTAATAGGGGCAGTCGCTGTTTGGGGCGGGAGTGACCCTTCCCCCCTCCTTCTCATCATCCCCCGTGCTCTCTTGATTGAAAATCTCCTTTGCGGAGCCGAAGGTCGTCTCCGAATCTTTGTTCGAGACGGTAGGCGTAGGTTGTAGTGTTCCATCAGGGGATGTAGTCATTGGGACGGTAGCCACAAAAGTAAACTTGTTTGTTTTAAAGGGGGGTTGTTCAATACCAAAGATGCGTTGGGTTGCTTAGGAAGTGAAATTGTTAGCAATGACTGACAACGCTGCCTCACATGCAATCATCTTGTGCGGGAGCTCCCAGCCTCGCTCACCGTATCATGCTGGGCTGCACTTGGTTTTTATTTACAAGGCCTTCCTCCTTACTCCGGGATTAAAGTTATATTGTATCACCTGTTCCCAACGGCGAACACAGAGAACACCACTTAATGACCACTTTCGCGGACGCTTTTGCAGTATGTGGTGAATTTTTAGGTGGACTCCCAGCAGGCTCCAAGCCGAACCTCCAGGTGGGCTTAAAGCAACAGTAGTAGTTCAGCAAAACGACGTCCAAGTCACCCAGAACACTGCTTAACGACCACTATTGAGATACAATATATAGTATCTGAGATGGCTGATTCTAAATGTAGGCTATACGCTTGCTACATAGATTTTACAAAGGCCTTCGACACAGTATCCCGACCGCTTCTGTGGGCTAAACTACAGAAATGGAGACTGGATCCCTCGCTTCTATATCTCATAAAAAACCTATATCATGACACCTCAGTAGTAATGCGACTGAACCAAGAAGGAGGAGTTTCAGCCATCTGTAACACCAATATTGGACGTAAACCGGGATGTGCATTGTCTCCTCTGTTGTACAATCTGTATGTCTCGGATTTGGAGGAGAAAATGGTAAATATCCGCAACTCGCCCCCCCCCCACCCCACCACTGCCGTCCCCTCTGAGAATAGGAAGCATGCAGGTCCTGTGGATAATGTACGCGGATGACACTGTACTACTGGTAGACAGTACACCAATAGGGTTACAACGTTCTATAAATGCACTACAGGCATATGGGACAGAAACTCAACTTATGATCAATGTAAATAAGGCCAAGGTAATGATTCTGGGAAAGAAAAACGGAGGGAAAAGTCCATATGTGTGGAAACTAAATAATGTACCACTAGAAATAGTGGCGAGATGCATTTATTTGGTATTTCCGATGTGTACAGATCCTAGTACCAGGATATATGAAGAATGTGTAACAAATAAAGTAATGAGAAAGTGGTTTATTATTAAAAGATTTGCTAAGAAACGGGGTGGAGACAATATGGAGGGTTTGCTTGCTGTATATACATCTAGCATAATCCCTGGCATAATGTATGGCCTAGCACTCCTGGCAGAACAGCATGTTAATTGGCTGGAAGCATCGGAAGGGAAAATACTCAGATCCATGCTAGGAGTTCCTAAATCTGTTCCGGTAGAGGTCATACGTTGCGAATTGGGTATCCAATCTCTACACTCTTGCTGGAACATCAAGCGTAGTAAACTCTACCTTTCATTTATTACGGCACAAAGAGAAGGCAAAACATTTGACTCACTGATGTTTGGAAGGTATCAAACCACTCGTCTGAACCATTTCCTAAATGCCGGGAGAAAAACAGCTGAGAACAACTTCTACAATATAGATCTAAAAGTGGGAACTAGCCTTGAAATAGCTGTTGATCAGCTAGATCCTAATGTATGGAAATGGCTTAAGACTGAAACATCAGTTTGGGATAGATCTACTGCCATAGCATATTTGAATAGGAAAAAGCGATATCATGAATACAGCAAGCAAAGCTGCTCCTTAAATAAGCCCTCTACTTATAAAACAAAAATATGTACTCAAGATCTGAGATGATTTATTTGTTACATGCATTTTAACATACTACCCACATACAAATATATTGGAGGGTGGTCGAAAATACACTATACAGAGAGAGTACGAGACTATGCAAAGCCTCTGTAGAGACATGTGCTGAAACAATGCCCAAAATTACAAGGAAAATATCAAAAGGGATCTCAAACTAGTGAGGCACTTGTCCAACATAGAAAATGATAAATACTGAAGCACCCTGATAGGTGCTACCTCGATGGTGGTGGCAGCTTGTGCAGCATTTAACGTCTGGAAGGTAGTCATGGAAATGTTAAATGTGGGTCACCATATTTAATCTAGTGCTCTTCTGCGGTAGGAAAGATAAGATGGGAATAGTGAACGGATGGTTTTCATGTAAATGATTTATGCATTTTATAGCAAAACAGGAGACATATGCACTATATGTCCCAGTTTTAAAATAATGAATATGGATGATGATCCCATTAATCTTTATATGTGTGTAATTAACTGTATTAATTTGTTGAGCTGTGTAAATGTGTTTGTTTGGGTTTCCACTAGGTACTAGATAATTGTGGTTCTGTGTATTTATATTCTGTTTCTTTTTTGTTGGTAAATGTGCTTTAGGTTTATGTAATTAACCAATTGCACAATAAAAAAATGGATTTACAACCGAGTATTCTACTTTGCTTCATAGGTAATAGAAACGTTTCTGGTACTGTGAGGGGCACTGAAGAATTCTTAACTATGGGAGGATGCCTAATAATAAATGCCCTTCTGTCACCCAATAAGTGTGCCCCAGACCAAGTGTAGAAGATAATTGAATGAGCACATACAAGCAATTGTCTGTCATAAAAGCATTATCAGCTACTTGTTTTTTGTTATTTATATTTCAGGAAGGATTTTCACTGATCGACGCCAAAAAATGGCTTAAGGTTGGAAAGCGAACAGACCGCCTCCTGTTTAGCACCAAAATAAAGGTAAAGCGTAATTTTCCACTTTGACAGTTGGAGGTCGCAAAACTGTTCTTTTGTGTACCAGATAGATGCCGACTTGTTGAAAAGGAAGGCAGCATGAAGTATCCTGCAAACACATTTCTTTGCAGTATTTTTCGTATATAAACACAAACTAGGGGAAACATCTTGGATGCACATTTAAAAATTAAGTTCCTTTCGAGAAAAAAAAAACCAGTTGCATTAAGGATTGCTGCTCAGCATTTTTTCTACAGTGATAAATGATGTGCTTTCTTCTGTTTCAGCATCTTTTCGAACTAATGTCTCAAGAATGTATTCAAATCGTTGTTTAAAACCAGAAATTGTGCAGTCTTGCTAAAATTATTGCTTATTTGTAACTCCTTTCAGATAAAAAGGCACAATTCGCTCCTGGGCCAGTATACGGTAATGCTCAGCATGCAGTCAAGTCTCCTGGACTGGTGGCTTTTTAGGGGAATTCAGTAATGAAAATAAATCTACATCCTTTAGCTGTATGTAAAGTATGCTTTTATACAGCGCCAAATGAACATCCTAGTGATCTCACCGCGCCAACGCTTGTCTGGATAGTTGCTTATTGTACCCCCGTTGGGATATTCAAACTGCGGTTCGTGGATGGAAAGAGAAGGACTGGATGGTGAAGGAGGGAAAAGCAGAGGTAAAACTGAACATCCAATGTTAGTTATTATATTCTATAGATGTAGGGGGAAGGTTAGTGTTTATGAAGGATTGGATGCATGTTGACTCAGCACATCTGATTTCCAAGAGACTTGCAGAAAAAAGGAGGGCAGTTCTACAATGCCTACACCGGGTGGCAAAGTACCCATGAGGGTAGTTTCTGAGTACTTTGTAGCAGCCCTCAGATGAGCAGCATACCAGTCACCTTTACACCCCAACAACATGCACATATTCGCAACCAAAAATGAATGAGGAGTAAATATACTCCCAATAAAAAATAGGTAACAGCTGCCACTGCCCATTCCTTCCACCCACACAGGCAGTTGTACCAGTGATTTTGGTTCAATAGTACCAGCAGAGCAGTGAGAGAGGAATGGGCGATAATATTGCTACTACCTGGTGTGCTGAAGACGAATGTCTTTTAATTTGCAGGAGTTAGTAAGTGCAAAGAAGTATGGATTACCAAAATGTATCTTTTTTTTAGTTTCAAGATGTTTCACTGTCCAACAAATTGTGAATGGGAATTCGTTTTTTACTCTCTAAAAAGTAATTTTGCTGCCAAATGAAAATATACGCAGTAAAAATACTCATTTTAATGTCTTACCAGGACCTTTGGGCAGAGGATGGTATTTCTAGTGGGTGAGTGGATGTGTGATGTGATCAAGCATGTTCTTTAAAAATGAAGGCTTGTTTTTAAATGTTCCATTTTACTGTCTCCAGACAGATACAGTGTGTACTTTAATAGCTTTATCAGACATCACAAATGAAAAATATCTCTTGTAGATGATGTGCTCTAGGCGCATCTCCATAAAACACAGCTCCCACATTATACAGTACTCGAGGCAGTTGTTTTAAAGTGCCAGGCGTGCAATAGTGTGAAAGTAGCTACTTTATGCCACTTTCAGATGATAACAACTAGGTGGGCAGTTGCTCCTCCAAGAGGTAGAATCCTCATGGCCATGGTCTAAAACTCTCCAAAACTTATAGGATGTAAAGGGGAAAATGAGTTATAAAGCTGACTTCATTCCACAGCAGTGGTAGCTCGCCAAATCATAGCTCAACAACAACACACATTTATTGAATTGCTTAGAAACTTACTAATATATGTGTTCAACTTGACCAGCTGATGAAAGTACAATGAGGAGTAAAATATCTGGAAAAGAAAAATACATGTTTTATTAATATTCCAGAGTAACAGGGAATTATTGTTTTACTCCCTAATAATGCTTTTACACCCAATTTTGAACAGATGTGAGCAAAATTCTCCTAAGACAAAATATTTTCTGAAGCCTACCCATCTTTTCTGTCATCACCCTCGTAGTTGGGCTCCTTATGCATCTCCTGTATGCCATCCACAAAGTGCTTGTCGTGTGCAGGCAGCAACAGGGACTTGGGCGTACTGCACTTCTCCATCATTGGATCGTTCATAGATCCACATGCTTTGACTACTCCCCATCGTCAGGCTGGTAATCCTCGGTTACATGCGTCCTACTTTTACTTAAAGGTAAAAACAGGTGTGTTTTGTTGTCTAGCCTCCTTATGGGTGCTTTTGCTGCTCGCCAATCGGACGTCGAGTTCAGATTCTAACTGCATGTCATGCTGAGAGGAATCTTCAACCCTTTCTCCCAGGAAAGAAGTTGCATCAGATAAGTCTTTTTCTCTTTTTCAAAAGATATGATGAGCAGATCTAAGAAGTCCCTCTTTAAGACTTGCTCTACTTGTGGGCTAAAGAATGTGTTTGAAAATGACAGACATGAGGATTGTATATACTGCCTCTATCCTATCCACTCCGTTGAGGAATGTGGCATCTGCCATGGTTTCATTGCTAAATGCTGAGAAACAGGCACAGGAGCCTAGTGTGCTGGCTAAATGAGGTGGAAGTACCCACTTTCGACAGCTGATTCCTCCAAGCGTGTGGCAGTGCCAAAGCTTTCTGTGAAAATAATTCCCTCACAGATAAGAGCCAGGTCTGAGGACAAACCATGCTAGAAGTATAAAGAGCAAAAAAACTACTATGGGGATAAGAGCTCCTCTGTGGTGCCACACATGCCGCCAACGAGCAAAAGCTAGGAGGCCTCGACGCGGCTCGGGGCCATCCACTACCACCAAAAAACCTTCGACATCTGCTGGCTCGACAATAAAAAGGACCATGGAATGACAAAGTTGTCGTTGATGCCATCAACAATATTGAAAGCCCAGTCGACAAAGTCTTCATCGAAGACCCCGTCGATGAAATCGTCACAGCAAGCCCCATCGACGAAATTGTCATCGATACCCCCGTCATTGAGTCACTCTTCGACGACTGAATCCACTGCTCCTTCATGACAGAATCGAAACATTGGTTGTCGTCAGAACATCGCTCGTCAACGAAAAAGTCACTACACCAATCAGTCGATGATGTCGTCTATGCCCAAAAAGTGCCTGTCCATGGACTATAAAGAGAAAACGCAGACCGAGCCGCAGGAGCAGTAGGCAGGATAGAAAAATCTGGCACAGCCCTACATGCACCAGTGAACACTCCTGACATCATAGGGGAGGAGGGGCAAATAGCATAAGGGATACAGCCTGCATTCCTTCCTCTATTTGTCCCTTCTCCTCAATAATGTATAGCCTACCTCACCGGATATCACAGATAGCGTATTCGCAGATGATGCCAGAAGATATTGCATCATATCGACTCTTGATGCGCAGCATGATTGCTTACCTCAGAAGTGGAGGGGAAGGGGTGTTTAGGGGGGGCCCAGAAAAAGCATTTCGGAGTGTTTTTTCGTAGTAATTTTAATGAAGTAAATTACATCAAAGTAATTTACTTTGTTGAAACGACATGGAACCATACATATGCCCTTTGGAGGGGACAACCTGTTTGGAATAAATATCAACTATGCGCTTAAAGCAATGAAGGCAGCCACTAACACAGTAAGATCTCTTACTATGGTACAGGGCAGAAATAATTTTCGTCCCTTCAGGGGAGCATCAGGCAGAGCCGCCTCTTTGTACTCCACAAGGGGAGGATGATCTTATAATAAGCCTACTACTCGCAAGGAGTTTTCAAGGGTACCAGAAGTCTGAGAACTACAGACCGGTGCAACGGCACAGGGGATTCTCATCTTCTCAGAGAGGGAGGCAAGGAAAAACACAAGCATGACTCGTCAGTGGGAAAAAGGGGCACATGTAGGGGGCGATGTCACAAACTACGTGGCCGAATGGAGCATGACAATAACAGACAGATGGGACCTAGATGTCATCCAACAAGGACATGTCCTAGAGTTTGTAAAACCCCCTCCAGCTATGCCAGCAAAACGACAGATGCTACCGCATCTACAAGTGCTCAGACTGGAGGTACAAGAGATGCTACAGAAACCCGCTGTAGAAAAAGTGTCAAAACATCTCCATGGCACAGGGGTCTACTGGAGGTATTTTGTTGCAAAAAAGCCAGATGGAAAGTGGCGGGCTATCCTCGACCTCGGGAGGCTAAACAAATTCATAAAAAATCAGAAGTTTAAGATTAATTCCCTGCAGGATAAGAGCAGTGCAGCCGTAGGACTTCTTGGCATCTCTCGACCTACAAGATGCGTATTTCCACATTCCAGTGCACCAGAAACTCAAAGTACTTGCGGTTCATAGTGGGAAACAAACACTACCAGTGCCGGGTGCTGCCCTTTGGACTCAGATGAGGCCCCTGGACCGTCAGGTAGCACCTCACACCTGTAGCAGCATATCTCAGGAAACGGGGTCACCACCTACCCATATCTAGACGACTGGCTAGTGCAGACACCAACACTAACAGCAAAACAGTCTGTTTCACGAACGGAAGAGACTCTACAATGGCTCAGATTTACCATAAACTACAAGATGTTCTACATGCAGCCGTCAAAACGACTAGTTTTCCTTGGTGCAACCTTTTCCACAACACAAGTGTTAGTGCAACCGTTGTAAAACAGGATCAAGGTTTTAACAATGATGGACCCTTCCTGCCAGCAGGCAATGTGGATTGCCGTACGGAACAATGTCCTCCTGAATATCTCTCATTCTACGTTGTAGACTGAACATGAGGCCACTGCAAGAATTGCTGGCTGACCGATGTTCCCAAATAACTGGTTTGTGCAACAAGTTAAAAATCACCCGCAAGCTGACCCACAAACTGAAATGTAGGTCATGGACAAACCACATAGCTGTAGGCAATCTTCTACAGGAACCACCACAGCAGAGAACCCTAGTCACAGATGCATCCTTATCTGGGTGGGTGGCGCATGTCGATCCCCTCTATGTGAAGGTGCGGTGGAAACAGTCAGAAGCAGCACTACATATCAATGTCCTGGAACTGAGGGTGGTCAGATGGGCACTCAGCTCATTCCTGCCAGCGTTAAAAGGGTCAACAGTGAGGGTATTGGGGGGCGTGGCCTGGCAGCCATGGACTAGGCTGCTCTTCATGTGTGCTCCTGTGATCCGTCAACTGATCCGGCAATGCGCACGTATTTTGCACTGGAATCTCAACTAAGGAACAACATCACCACAATGCGAACATATGGGGACTCCAGCGCTAGCATCTGCATGCGAATCGAGTAGGCAGAACAGAAGTTATGGACTTTGAACAATTGCGCTGGGAAAACGAAACCAACGGCAAAATGGCGGCGGTCCCCGGACAAAGGAACTTCTGAGGTGAGGACCGCGATCGCATACAAGCCCGAGAAGACGGAGGATCCTGCACCCCTCGCGCGTGATGATTGCACCCTCAGCATGGAACATCGGGAGTAGAGACGGAGGCGGCGCGGTCCGATGAAGTTCGTGCTGGAGGGATCGTAGCTGAGGAAAGTGGCCCCGGGAGCGCGAGAGACGGCGGATGCGACGAACCCTGACGGGGCGCGGCGGGGGCCAGGAGATCCGAAGCTGATGCGGAGGACCATCTGTGAGCCGGGACGAATCCGCAGCGGCGTGCGGGCTGGTGGAGAAGATCCCAAAGCACAACGAACGACGGATGCGCGCGCGTAATACGGCGGACATCTCAGATGTAAACACAATGCATCTGCAACGAACGGCCCATGAGAGGGAGAGAGACATGAACCCACGCAAGTGCTGGTGGGGCCTGATAATAATAAAATAATTTAAAATGAAAAAGGGGGGGAATAAATAAATAAATCAAACGACTACTGCAGGTGGCCTCAGCACCTAAATTCCTGGACCCCCTGGCCATGAGCTCCTCCACAAGAAACGGGGCGCGGGTCCAGTCCCGGGGACCCCTAAGGCCTTTGGCCTGAACATTGCAGTGGCAGCCTGGGAGGCCATATTAATAGCTTCTTGAGGAAAAGAGCGCCAGAGCGCAGATCACGGGTGAGTGCAATTGCAAAGAAGAAGGGAAAGTGCAGCTGAGCCCTGACAGACTCGGAAAACAACAGAGGGCCTGCTGCATGAGGCTGTACCTCCCACATTAATAAGAGGTAGCGGACGGTGGTACTGGCGGCATGCAGGCCAGTTACCCCCTGCGACAGAGGTGAGGAACATTGAACTGCCCAGATTGGGTGCCAGCCAATTGCGAGGTAGGGGCGGCCCCGTGGAGCTCCGCTGGGGCAATAGAGGGTCAAGCTGCCAATATACAAAGATAGACAAGGACCCCGCCACACTGTATCAGCGGCAGGAGGGCGGTACACTGGCTTGGCCTCTCGCAGTGCACAAGCTGACCAGGACACAGAACGGGTGGATCTGAAACGAAAAGGCGCCCAGTCTGGGCGGTGGGTGGGAGTGTGTGGGTTTGTTGGCTGCGGCAAGCTGATCCAGATATGCAAAGGAGGAGGCCATATGAGCTTCTGAAGCGCTGATGCCTCCGGGCCTGGGTAAGGCCTGAGATATTGAAACTAGGTGTGTGTCCCCCCCACTAGTGGAGCACAAGAGGTGAGCTGAACCACAAGATTTGGCTGCAGCGTCATGTCTAACAAACCTTCAAGACCAAAAGTGAAGCAACCTACGCTGGACGAATTTGCCAGGACACCGCCGGGCCCGGAAAGCGCCAGGAGCAAAGACAAGCCCCTCGCAGGCGGCATGGCCGCCGCGGGTACGAATCGGGAGGTCCTGGCTGCGATTGCAGACTTGAAAGCAGACTTGAAAGCGATCTGGGAGGCCAAGCTCGAAATAGCGGTGTCGGAACTGAAGACAGCGTTAGACCTCAAGGTCGGTGAAGTGCAGGAAGAAGTGAATCTACTCCGGCAGGACGTAAGGTCCCTGGCGGAGCGCACAGAGAGCCTTGAGAAGGAAGCGAGCTCGAACACAGCGGATTGTGCCTCACACAAGTCGGAACTGCATGCCCTGATACGAAGAGTAGGCAACCTGGAGAGTAGGGCGGAGGAAGCGGAAGGACGCGCCCGAAGGAACAACATCCGCATTGTGGGCTTGCCGGAGGGAACGGAGGGCCACAACCCCACGGAGTTTGTCGAAAGCATGTTGCTGCAGGAGATACCTGGAGGAGCCCTGTCTCAAGGATTCGCGGTGGAACGAGCGCATAGGGCTCTAACGAGGAGGCCGCCGCCAGGCAATCCACCTAGGCCGGTTATTGCCAAGATCCTTAACTACCGAGACCGAGAGAGGATACTGGAACACTTCCGCAAAGGTGGAACAATTAAGCGGGGGGAGGCAATCATAACGGCCTACCCAGACTATACTCTGATGGTGCAGCTGAGTCGAATGAACTTCGGGGCTGTTAAAAGGAGACTGAGGGAAGCAGGCCATAAGTATATGCTACTTTACCCGGCAAAATTGAAAGTTTTTCACAGAAACAAGACTTTGTTTTTTGACACTCCAGAGGATGCCATGGGATGGCTCGACATGCAGGGTTCCCCCCAGGAGCCTGACATCCAGACGAGAGAAGAAGACGGACGAGATAAGTAATGAGTAATGAGAACACTGGGAGAGGGAGTGGTTTAAGACTATGAGACTTGACTATAGTCACTGATTTGACCTGCCAGCAGATGAGACCAGATTACGATAGATAAGGTATGGTGTGCACTGAGATTGGTGCTTTACTAAGGAGCCCTGTAGGGCTAGTCTTAATACCCCCATTTAGTATTAATAGTTAGGTGGCCATTAGGGCGACGTTACCCTACTGAGCCCTGAGTATTTTAGACAGGGCTAGATGTGGGGGTGCCTGAGATCCAGGGATGGAGCTGGGCAACAGTTGGGAAGAGTGTTGTTGGGGAAGGGATGGGAGGGGGGAGGGGAGGGAGGCGGGGAGCCTGATATGTATATAGTTTTGGGGAGTTTGAGTTGCAGTTTGAATATGAGCCTATATGGCAAATTTGTAAGGTTGAATCTGTGTCGCGCAGGAGGGTGGGATTTGCTGGAGGTAGATAAGGAGGACGGGAATGAACTATGGGAGATCTTAAAATAATTACGTGGAATGTCAGGGGACTTAACAGCTACCTGAAAAGGAACAAGGTCATGTTGTATTTGAGGAGGCAGAGGATAGATATCGCGCTGCTGCAGGAAACGCACCTGACACGGGAGAAGATGGAGCTGATTGTTAAGAAATGGAAAGGGGTGGTGGTGGGCTCGACATACTCTGCGTATGCTAGGGGAGTACTAATCTGGGTGGCGCCGCATGTTCCGTTCCAACCATTGCAAGAGGTGGCGGAGACGGATGGGAGGATGGTCATGTTGAGAGGATTGGTAGAGAATAAAGAGATCAGCATTATAAACACATATGCCCCCAATCGGGATACAGCGGCCTATTTCAGGACTCTAAATGCCAACCTCGGCAAATGTATGGGTAGTGCAGCGATTTGGGGTGGTGATTTTAACTGTGTACTGAATCCCAACGTAGACAGATCCGACGGCAGGGTTGATAGGCCCTCCCCAGCGGCGAAAGCATTGCAGACACTGTTAGACGATTTTCACCTGGCCGACGTGTGGAGAACTAGATACCCCCAAGAAAGGCAGTACTCCCATTATTCCGCCCCTCATCAGCTGCGTACGAGGCTGGACTATATCTTTGCCACGTCGGATGTGATGGTGGAGGTGACCCAGGTAGATTATAAGGCGAGGGTCCTCTCTGATCACTCGCCATTGGTCCTGGGGTGGCAGTACCGCCCCCCGAGGGCACGGATCCCGACGTGGCGCCTTCGTGCTGAAGTGCTCAAGGATTCAGTCTTTAGAGAGGACATGAGAGAGGAGATTGCAAATTACTTTGAGGAGAATACGGGCAGCGTTGACTCGGCAGGTACATTATGGGAAGCCTTCAAGGTAGTGATGCGAGGGGTTGCAATAGCAAAATCAAAGGGCCTGCAGGGTGGGGTTCTAACTGATCTACGACAGACAGAAGAGGAACTAGAGGGAATATTGAAGGGTGGATGCGAAGACATGGAGCGAGTACTGGGGCTGCAACAGAAATGTGCGGAACACTGGGAAAGGCTCAGCAACCTTAATTATAAGAAGTATATTGAGAGACAGCATGCGGGTGGTGATAAGACAGGACGGTTGCTGGCGTGGCTGTACAAGAGCGAGGCGCCAAGGCCCCCGATTAGAACAATAATGAGGGAAGATGGTAGCGTAGTAGACACCCAAGAGGGTGTCAACGAGGAGTTTGCAGAATATTATAAAGCGTTGTATGCGGATGAGATGGGGGGCAGCCGAGAGGAAATACTGGAAACATTAGGAGATATAGGACTACCCATGATAAGCGAGGAGGAAAAGGAAGAGCTAGATGCACCGATCACCTTGGAGGAGCTAGAGGAAGTAGTGAGGCAATTACCTACCTGCAAGACCCCAGGGGCGGATGGGTTCCCGAGTGAATTCTATAAGACATACAAGGCAGAGGTGCTCCCCCCGATGTTGGATATGCTCAACGAAGCGTTTGAGGTGGGCCGGTTGCCGGAAACACTCAGAGAGGCGGTCATAATACCGCTCCCAAAAGCCTAATAAACCTGCACACAGCTGTGGCTCCTACAGACCTCTCTCAATGTTAAACCAAGACAGCAAGATATTGACGGCGGTCCTGGCAAACAGATTACAGAGAGTGATCAGCAAGCTGATACACCCAGACCAGACGGGCTATGTCCCGAATAGGAATATAACCCATAACCATAGGCGACTCCGACGGGTGATTGAGTGGGGTAGTACGGCAGAGGGCGAAATGGCGATCGTGTCCCTGGATGCGGTCAAAGCTTTCGACTCGGTCAAATGGCCGTGGTTGTTGGCGGCCTTGGAGAAGTATGGCATGGGGCCCGGTTATGTGAGGTGGGCGACGATGCTATATAGTGAGCCACTGGCCAGAGTTAGAACGGGTGCAGTGGTATCTGAGAGGTGGCAACTGAGTAGAGGCACTAGGCAGGGGTGTCCTTGGTCCCCGATGCTCTATATATTAGCCCTAGAGCCCCGAGCGATATACCTCAGACAGCAATACGACACGATAGGTATTGAAGTGGGAGGGGAACGACATCTGATCTCCTTATACGCAGATGACTTGTTGCTATACTTAAGATACCCAGAAGAAAATCTCCAGTACATACTGGAGGTGATGGCGAGGTATGCAGAACTGTCCGGCATAGCGGTGAACCCTCAAAAATCCAGCATGTTTCCACTAGGCGACTATAAGGGAACCCCTGAGACGCGGTTACCGGTGTTACAAATACCGTGGGAGGTTAGCTCTTTCCGGTATCTAGGGATAGATGTGTACCATACGGTGGAGGAGGAGCACAAGCATAATACCGAGGTGGCACTCAGGAAAATTGAGAAGTGTATGCAGTTTTGGGTTAAGTTGCCCTTAGCAATGATGGGACGGGTGCAATGCTGAAAATGGTGGTCCTGCCGAGGCTTTTGCACTACTTTAGCAATGTCCCATACATGATACCCAAGAAGTTCTTTGCTAAACTTAACAGTATATGCAGGGATTTCTTGTGGCATGGTACCCGGAACAGAGTGGCGCTGTGGAAGCTGCAGAACTTTTACAAAAAAGGGGGGATAAGACTGCCCAATTTTGAGGTGTATTATGTAGCAATTCAGCTGCAGTATATGGCTCAGTGGCTTTCGGACGAGGCGACCCCTGAATTTAGGTTATTCGGATATGACTGTACCCCATTTTACTTAAGAGAGATGATCTGGTTGCCCAAGGCCGAAATGAAAGGGCGCCCCAGGATGATGATGCTTGGGTGGCAGATGTGGCGTAGGGTGTGCCGGATGATGGAGAACCCATTTCCTTGCTCCACGCAGGTGCCGCTGGTGGCGTTGGCAGGGGAAGATATGCAATTGAGAGCTATACTCAGGACCCATTGGGAATCTGTGGGGCTGGTGACACTGGGAGATGTCTGGCAGATGGGGGCCATTTTGGATTTTGAGGTCCTTGGGGAGGAGACAGGATTGCATGCGGGCCAGTACATTACATACCACAGAATTGTTCAGAGAATCCGGGGGACGTGGCCTGAAACTGTGTTAGGAGAAGAACCAGATGCCATCATAGAAACAATATATGATATAACAGAAGGGGGGCATGAGATTTCCAGGCTGTATGAGATGGTGATGTCTAAAGTTGGGAAGGACCTGACGCAGCTGAGGCTAGACTGGGAGGCGGAGGTGGGAACCCCGATAGAGGATGGGATGTGGGAACGGGCACTCGGACACCATGAGAAGGTGTCAAGGAATGCTAGACTTAAACAAATACAGCTATATATAACGCACAGAGCATATATGACGCCCTTGAGGATATCCAAGTTTGAAAACGCTGGACGACAAGCATGTACCAAATGTGACGAGGAGAACGCGGATATGACACATATGTTTTGGTCATGCCCAGTGATTGAGCGTTTCTGGGGAGAAGTGGCACAAAAGCTAGCTGAGAAAGGGGTCACGCTGATTATAGACACAGCTTGGGCTTGCTTGCTGGGAGGGTTCCTCAGGCCACCAAAACGTAAGCATGTTAATAAACTGAAAGACCTAGCATATGTGCTTGCTAAACGGAGGATCGCCATGGGATGGAAGACTTGTCACAAGCCACGGGTGGAGGTATGGTGGAAGGAGTTACAGAAATGGGCAGAGGCAGAAACAATAGTATGGCAAGAGTCGAATGCTGTAGGGGGGGAAGAAGAGATAGGGACCCTGATGGCATGGAAATCACTAATAGCTGAATTGTTTGGAGCAATTCAAGATCGGACCGAATCTACAGGAAGCGAGACCCAGCCGCATGCGGCGGACACGGAGAACGATGAACAGACAGGCTCATGAAGGGGGGTGGGAAGCAGTGGCCAAGATTAAGAATTAATATGATTATATTGTTGTAAAATGCACTGCGTGTTTGGTTGTATTTTGGTTTTGTTTTGTTTGATTAAAATTAATTAAAAAAAAAAAAAAACCACTAGATAGGCAATATCTATGATATTAATTTTAAACTAGAGTGTTTTCTGCTAGCGAAAAAAGTCCTGGTACCCCAGACACAGGTAGATATCATTTATACCTCTGACCATTAATAAAGATCTCATGATGTAAAAAAAAAAAAAAACAGTGAGGGTATTAACTGACAATAGAACTAAAATGTATTTCATTCGGAAACAAGGTGGGACCAAGTCCCAAAACTCTGTCCTCTATCCAGGGCGGTTCAACAGCTATGGCACTGGGCGATCAACAACCACATATCGCTTTAAGTGAATCATCTGCCAGGGACCCGAAACTCAGTAGCAGACAGTCTCAGCAGAGTACCCATGCACTGTCTGGAGTGGGAGCTGAACAATGAGCAACTCTAGAAAGTGTTCTCATGATGGTCTCTACCTCAGATGGATTTATTCGCAACAAGAGACAACAAAAAGTGCAAGTAGTTCGCAACCAGGGGTCCCCAAGAGGGGTGGATGGGGACGCTGTCTCCATATCTCAGAGTCTATCCACGTATGCGTTTACCCCAATACCGGTGATCCACAAAGTTGTACAGATGCGAACGTTTCCATGCTGCCTCATTCTTATAGCACCTGCGTGACCACACCAGCCGTGGCATTCTGACCTTGTGCAGATGTCTGAAGACCACCCAATCCGCCTACAGGTAACCCCAGACTTACTGCCTCAGGACGGGGGACGATACTACACTACGATCCACAGTCACTGAAACTATCAGTTTGGCTGCTGACTTCTCTGAATTTGGGCATCTAGAGGTGCCAGAAGAATGTAGAAAAGTTCGACAAGCACCGAGAGCAGCCTCAAACAACCACTCTTACAAATTCAAATGGAAGAGGTTCTGCGCATTGCGTGCGCAACAGAGTATACAACCACTGAGAATAAATCCAGACCAGCTCCCTCCATCCCTCTAATCCTTAGCGCAGAGTGGCCTCTCCCATTCCTCTATTAGGAAACACCTAGAGGCCATATCCAGGTACAACAGGAGGAGGGACACTGCACCACTATTCAGTGACTGGCTCATTAAGAACTTTCTGAGAGGCCTTTTTCATTTGTTTCTGCATATCAGGAAACTAGCTCCTCAGTCCAGTCTGAACACAGTACTTGCAGGCCTTCTTGAGGGCATCCTTGGAACCTTTAGCTACAGAAAATATCAAATACATGTCTTGGAAAGTGACATTTTTGGTGGCTATCACCTCACTGTGGAGAGTTTCAGAAATACAAGCACTATCCGTGAACAAACAGATGGGATATGGTAGTACTAATAACAAACCCTGGCATCATCCCTAGAGCCCTAGCAGACTTCCAGATGAACTATGCCATCATACTACCAACTTTCTTCCAAATCGCTAAGTCACCGCAAAAGATTGCCCTGCACTCCTTAGATAAAAAGAGCAATAAAATATTAAAGTATTTTTTTAGACAGAACATAATCGTTTAGGGGCTCTGCTCATCTGTTTGTAGCCTTTGGCCCCTGTAATAAAGGAAATGCGATCTTAAAACAAGTGTTATCCAGATTGATCTCTTCTGCGATTTCCCTCTGTCATACGAATGCAAATAAACCATTGATGGGCAGGATAAGTCCATTCTGCTAGAGCCACAGCAGCATCCGTGGATCTGTGGGCAAGAATCGCGCTGACGGATATATGTCGAGCTGTCACCTGGGCGGTGCCCCACACATTCACCCAACACTACTGCCTGGATAGCATTCGGCAGACACAAGAATGGGGAGACCTGTCCTACCACGCCTTTTCCATTAAGGTGGGTCTTTACCTGTATCGCCTCCACCATATAGAGAGTACTGCTATATATTCTACTCAGGTATTGATGAAGGCCTGCACTGGTCTGTTAGAATCTGAACATGGCCTCCAGGGGAGGGGCTTAGTACTTGACGCCCCATTGGCTGGGACCAAAACACCCATAAGGAGGAGGTTGACTACAAAACACACCTTTTTTTTTCCTTTAAGTAAAAGTAGAATGTGTGTAACCGAGGATTTCCAGCCGGATGACGGGGAATAGTCAAAGCATGTGAATCTATGAAAGATACCAATGCTGGAGAACTGGAGTTACAGGTAATACACATACTCCTTATTGGGGAGGGGGCTAGGCACAGCCGATATTGGTGACCTGATATTGGTGCTGAAACAACCACATGACCCAAAACCCAATGCAGTGTATCCTGAACATGTGTTCCTTCTGTTGGGTGTATCTTCATAACAAGATGAGATCTTTTGTCTTTTGAAACATGCAGTGAAAATAGGAGAACATCAACACCGGACCTCTGGACTGGACACAGGTTATGTTATTGGGTCTTTTAAAGTACGTCTTCTGTCATTTCCATAGCCTCTTGGCACTTTGAGTCTTGCAAGACATAGTATAACACAAAATGGTGGAATGTATCAGAATAAATATCAGAACAATGCACACAAAAATTAACATAATTATGTCTAGTTTACACTTCGTGACAGATTTTTAGTTTGGGCTATTAGGTCGTGCTTTAGCACCACCTATAAACCGAAACGATTGCATTAGAGTACAGATAGGGAGAAATGGCATATGAAAAGGTGATTAGCCCACCCATTCGCTGCCCATGGCCATGCTAATCCCTATGGCCATTCTCACCCAGTTGCTGCCGCTACCCTTACAAAACACTTCCTCATGGGAACTTGTTGAGCTCGCTTTAATCAAGCTTTACCATCAAACTTTGCACTCTAAGTACCTGCCAGTGTTTTGTGAAGCAGTCATCTGAGAGTTAATGATTTAATTGGTGTAATAAAAAAGTGGTAACCAGGTCTGGCTTAAACTATTCTATTTATAAGCACTATGCAGAACCTTTACTGAAGATCTGTTAAAAAGACGCATTGGTAAAGCCAAAAGTTTTCGCTTGTGTGTAAGTATTGGGCATTTGCCAGGCATTGCTATTAGATGCCCAGGCACTCTTGCACCATTTTACACTTGCTACCATCAATAACCAATTAATACCACTGTGTCAATGCCTGGCAAGGGCCTTTCACATGCCTACACAAAAGCCCATTGGCATTGCCAATGCTTGTTCATACTTGTAAGTGTGATTAAAAGAAAAGTGTTGCTACTCAATTTTAATGCATCTCAGAAGGATGGAGAAGTGGGTGCGCCCTGGCAGGATTTTTTATTTAAGCTTGAGAAGTGCAGGCTCACATTATGTCAGTGGTGAGCACATTGCTTAATACCGCTTGTGAGGTATCCTCTTACATCAATTGACTCGAATTATACAAAATACCATAATAATTCAAAAAAATCAACAGTCCTCAAAGCCAAATAAGCATACTACGCTACAAGAATCCTATCGGCAACCTACCAACACAAAAAACTCTTCAGAATAATCAGAGATAAAAAAGCTTCATCCTGCAACAAAGTTGCCATCCAACACAAGTACTATGTGACAATATCACCAACTAACTTAGAACAATAATGGAAACAGTCCCGGAGACCATCGATATAAACCAAGCAAATATAAACACAACCACTTAATCATGAATAACTGGTGATACACCAACCATAGCAAGACTTGTCCACTTTGAACCAATAGGCGAAACTTTCTCTACACTAATAAAGGACACCAACTTCGCAGGATCTCCAAGCGACCCTTGCCCCCTGAACATCTACTAAGAAATCCTCAATCACAGCAGCCCAGCATCACATTTCCGGCATCAAATGAACCAATCCCTAAGCACAGGAATAATACCAAAATCCTTCAGATCGACTTACATCAATACACTGATAAAAAATTAAATGGAAAGTACGGAAGAACCCAGCAACTACAGACCTATATCCAACCAATCCTACCCAGCAAAAATACTGAAGAACCATCTATACAAATTCCTAAACTACGTAGAAACTAATGGGATACTTGACCACTTGCAAGTTGGCTTCAGACCAATGAGAGTCAGTGAAAAGGCACTCCTATCCATATGGGACAACCTAAAAATGAATGCAGACAGCCGCGCTCAATCTGCCCTCGTACTACTGGACATCTCTGCGGTATTCGACATGATCAGTCACGCAACTCTAATAAAAAGACTGGGGGAATGCAGTATAAAAGACTGCCTTAAAATGGTTAAACTCCTTCCTCACAAATCCAACTGAAAGTACTTTTTGAATGGATTGGTTCCTCCCACGTATTCCTCATCTTTGATATTTGTATCGTCAGCTTTGCTGCTTCGTAAAGAAATGTTTCCACACCAGAGGGCGCTGTGTTTGATGTCGTGGCATCGATGTCCCTCTAAGGCTGCTGTAGAACGTCAACGTCATCCGCAGTACAAATAGCTCAAGACGCGCCCGTTGGCTTCAGTTCTGTTTTTACAAAAGCTTTCGCTTCATGTGTCTGAAACGGCGCTTCAGTTTTTTGTCAAGATTTCATTTTCTAATCCTTCGATGCCAAAAACTGGTTTAAAAAATATGCCAGGATTTCGGGAAGAATATGTCCATTACTAATCCCCATCGCGTGTGCCTGTGGTGCCTGGGTCCCTATGACTGCGGGTCCTGTCAGGCCATGACAGGAAAAGCTTTCAAGGAAGGACTAGGTAAATTGGCGGTGGGGAGGGAACCTTCGAAGGCTGCTTCAAAGAGGAATAAAAACTCTGGGGAGTCTAGGGACTTGTCCCGGCGTAAGTCGAAGAAGTCTCGATCGAAGAGACGGTCGAGAAAATCTTTGTCTTCTTCAAAGAAGAGACGTCACTGATCTTCCCTCTTCTGACTCTTCAAGGGTTATCACTTGTCCAACTAAACATGATTCCCCAAGAAAATGGGAGGCTTTCAGAGCCTCAATGATGCAAATCTTCATGAATGCGGCCCGACCCCCCTCTGTTAGGCAGAAACCTGGCAGTTCCCTTAGGGACCACTGCAAAACGTTTAAGACTACAGGAGTAAGCAGTAAACCCAGTTGGTAGCAGCATGCACCACCCAGATTTACCTGGTAGCTGTGGCTGAGCAGTCAGACTTTTCTCAAGAAGAGTTAGGCAGTATATAGAGTATGCACAATAGGGCTAAAAATGTATGTATGTATGTATGTACTTAGTTTTTGTATAGCGCCGGTAGCCCGCGGGCATCAGGGCGCTTGTACATAAAACACTGATAACGCAGGACGGACAACACGTAATAGACGGACGAGAACAGATAGCTACTGCCTAAAGGAAGACCCTGAGAGATGGCAATCGCCCGAATTGTCATCTAAAGAGGTGCGTCTTCAGCATTTTCCTGAAAGCGGAGTGGTTAACTTCAGACCTAAGGGATTCGGGGACGTTGTTCCACAGTTTAGGAGCCAGTTTACTGTAAAAATACAGTAGCACAAGCAAACACTGACCAGAGCTTTGGTATAAAAGTATATAATTATTTATTTAAAAACACACTTGTAAAAATACACTGGCAGTAATATGTCAAGCAAGTTCAAACACAGTCACTATAAGTATATACACCTCCCTAGTTAATTATTCGACAAGTCTAGGTTAAGACACCACTTATTTAGCAAAACAGAGGTGAGCGCGTAACCATAGATGGCACTCCAATAATTTGTTTAAAAAGGGAGAGAAAAGGCAGAATAGGAAAATAACACAGTACCAACACTTTTAAGAAGCCACAGCAAGTCAACAAAGGCAGGGTCTACTGTAGAGCAAAAAGTTCATAGGCCAGGCCCACTCTTGGAGAGAGCAAGGCGGAATGTGCCCAAGATCACACAGTGGAAATGCACTCAAAGTATTTGCAGAAACATCAAGAGGTTGGATAAGTTCAGAAAGGTAAAGTTAGCAGGTCCGAGGTCACCCCAGGATAGAGAGTCAAGGATTTACGGGACACCTTGGAAAGTCTGTTGCAAGGAAGACCAGGCGGGACACAGTACCTGAAATGGTGAGAAATCTCCAGCGGGGGCAGTTGTTCCTGGCAGCGGGTGCAAGTCGGGGCTTCATCCAGGGGAAGAGATTATCTCGACGTGTAGGAAAGCTGGAGGTCGTTGCACTGCCAGGGAAGAAACCAGCCGCGGAGTTTCCCGGTTAAAAGGTACAACCCTTTTATACGCGGTAGTGGTGAAGCGTGGCTATCCGGCCGCCGGGGTGCTTGGTACAGGCGATTCGACCACGAGACGATCCAGGAAGGCGAAAAAGGCGAACAGGTTGGTCCCACCAGCTCAAAGGGAAGAAGACTCTCCTGGAAGAAGATCTCCTCTGTCATCGGGGAAGTGGTGAGTTCGTACAGCAGGGCTCCACCGGTGGTGTTGTCGTTGTAGATGGCTCAGCTTCTCCCATCTTCGGATTCTTTAGGTCCTGTGGCGACCTCTGAAGTTCCAGTCCCCAAAGCCCTGCTTTTATGCAGCAAACCCCCCTTTCATCAGCATAGCTGTCACTCAAACATGCTAAGTGGTGAGCCGGGCGGCTCACCACTGGGCCAATCACACAAGAGTGCGACTTGAGTTGCCAAGGTAACTCAGTCCAGGGTGCCTAATCCCACTCCCACACATCCTGTTGACCCCAGACCGAGTGGCACCATTTGGAGGGCTTCTGTGGAGAAGCCCGCCAAAAAGTGTAACAAAGGGCTCGACTTGGGTTAGAGTTTCAGAGGCGAACACAAACGCCATTTTAAAACCGAGTCCTGGTAAAAAGACCAAACCGGGGAATAAATATTAAATAAATAACCCGGCGGTATCTTTAACATTGCTCCAAAAAGTGGTGCATTTAAAATGAATGGGAAAATCCCATAGGAAATATTCTGGTGGAATATTTCGCGTGGTATCCACTGCCACCAGCCAGAAACTCGACAAGGGGGGACTGGACAGTGCCCCCTTGGAAAACAGACCCAGGGGCAATCGAATTACCCCTACCAGTACTTCCACAATATGATGGTTTGTGGTTCTGTTCACAATTTTAAACTAGTAAAGCCAATGGTGACTTTACATGCCCTGGGAGACAGTAGTCAGTCCCAGGGTATGGAGTCTATGTTTGGGGGTCACTATGACACCCATGTGTTACTGCACTGAGGGTGCTGTGTAACACACAAACCAAAAACACATGAAGCCCTATGGAGTAAAAGACCCCATAGCCCATAAAACACATTACCTAGTCAAAGGACATTCTCAAATCATGCCTAAGAGTGGGAGAAAAAGAGTCTCACTCTTAGCAGGAGAAAAAAATAAACCCCAAAAATCCAGCAAAGCTGCTGGGGGACTCACTAGGTTTGGGAAATTAGACTTAACAGAGAATTCTCCCTAACACTCTCGAAGAAGTCACGCGAAGACCATGCACCAGCTCATTGTTCGGATGACAGAGGAAGGTCAGAGATTACTAAACGCTCAATCTGGCGAGAAATTGTCGAGGGTACCGTCTAGAGAACCTTCTCCGGTACCTCAAAAAAAGAGCAAGTCAACAAGCCTATCAGTGCAAAAATCGAAGGCAAATCCAGACAAAATGGCGTCAGGTTCGAAACCTTCATCGACACCAGTGTCGAAGGTTTTGTCGACACCATTCTCGTAGACACCTTTGTATAAGGAACCTTTTGACTTTATGGAAGCCAGCATCGGCAACATCGACGCCTCTGTCGAAGACAGCATTGATTCCTGGAGTGTCATCGACGCCATTGACTTAATGCCGATGCCTTCATGCCCTCAACCCACGGGTAAGGCTTATAAGCACTTGCTAAGGAAAGACTTTTTCAAGTCTATGACTTCTATTTATGAGGAGGAGCGATCCTCTGAGGAGGATTCTTCCCCATTTGGGTTGAACTATGGAACAAAGAACGCTCCTGAGTAGCTGATTGACCCTGAATCAAAAATGTCTGATCTTTGACTGCCTCCAATCAGCTAGTGACATAGACCCTTCGCCTGAATTGGAGTATGACAAACCTGACACAGCTAATCATGCTGATTCAGCATACAGGAATATTATGAATAGGGTTGTGGAGTTCATCGGTTAGAGCAGTAATTCTCTTACCTACGAACAAGATGACATGACAGATATTCTGAGCCAGGGTCCTCAGAAGGATCTGGTACTACCTTTTCTAACAGCCCTTCAAAAGCTGGTCATGTCTAACTGGGAAACTCCAGAGTCTGGACCTGCGGTAAACAAAAGCTTTGCCAGAAAATATAAACCTTCATCCTCTGATCCATACTATTTAACTAAGCACCATAAGCCTGAAAGCTTAGTGGTCCAAGCAGCTACATCCAGCAGGCAGTCTGATTATCCCTCGATTTCACCCAGATAGGGATGACCAGAGAATTGATGCTTGGGCTAGCAAGGTTTTTTCCTCGAGCAGTATAGCTTTAAAGTCAAACAATACTACCTTTAACCTTTCAAGGTTTACCTACACCCTGTGGGACTGTTAGAATGGTGGCTCAGCACATTCCGGAAGGAGAGGAACGAGACTGCTACCTGGCTATTGTAAAGGAGGCAATGGGGGAATGTCTCCAGTCAGGAATGGACACTGCTGACCGCATCAGCAAGTCCATGGCATCTAGCACCGTGCTACGCAGGTTTGTGTGGCTGAGAAAGTCCGGCTTTGCACCGGATGTGCAGGCCAGGTTTCTTAATATGCCCTTTGACGGCTTGAGGTTGTTCGGCAGCAAGGCGGATGAGAGTCTAGAGAAGCTGCAGACCTCTGAGGCAGCGGTTAAGTCACTTAGCGCCTCCATACAACAAACTCTGCAACACTCCTACTCAGGCTTATCTTCCTGGAGAGGTCGTCCTTTTCGTTTCTATTCTTCATTTGGAAGGGGAAGAGGACAGGTTAGACAAAGAGGACAAAAAAGATTCCCTCGTGGTGGACGAGGAAAGGGTGCTAGATCAGCCCCAGCAGCAGCAACTGTCCCCTCAGCCGCTGCTGCAGCCGCCTCTAAGCCACTCTAAGGCCTTGCCCCACAAGACCCTGGTGGGAGGCAGAATCTCTCAGTATCTGAACGAATGGTGGAGCATTATTTCAGATGCTTGGGAACTAGAAACAGTAGCCCAGAGTTACTGCCTTCCTTTTCAGAAAAGGCCTCCGGATCATCCACCGGGATACAATTGTTAAAATTCCGGATCCGCTCCTTATATGGAAATGTTAACCTTGCTAGAGAAAGGTGCAATAGAACATATACCGGTAGCGGAGAGGAACAAGGGTTGGTATTTACCCTACTTTCTCATTCCCAAGAAGGACGGAGGATTGAGACCCATCTTGGACTTAAGAAATTTGAACAAATTCCTCAGGAAGGACAAGTTCAAGATGGTAACCCTTTCTCAGATCGTTCAGGCTCTCCAACTTCAAGACTGGTTGGTATCATTGGACCTTCAGGATGCTTACTTTCATGTGCCAATCCATCTCAACCACAAAAAGTACATGAGGTTCGCGGTTGCCAGTTCTCATTTTCAATTTCGAGTTCTGCCATTCGGGCTTACTTCCGCCCCAATGGTTTTCACCAAACTGATGGCGGTAGTGGCAGCAAGTCTCAGGAGAGGGGGTATTCACGTCTACCCTTACCTGGACGATTGGTTAATCAGGGTTCGTTCACCCAAACAAACCAAGGAATACCTGGGGATCACCTGCCACTTCCTACACAGACTGGGTTCTCCCTCAAGAAATCTCATAGATACCATTCCAAAGACTCCAGTTCATCAGAGCAGTCCTGGATACTTCCTCTGGGAAAGCCTTGCCTCCCGAGGTGAGAGTTTAACACATTCTGCAGATGGTAACAAAGTTCCAGTATGCCCAGCATCTGCCAGCCTTCGATTTTTCTGAGGTTGCTCGGCCTCATGGCATCCTGCATTTTTCTGGTGCCAGAGGCCTGATTGAAAATGAGATCCCTTCAATGGGCCCTCAGGACTCAGTGGTCCCAAATTTCGGGGAAAATGTCACATCTTCTGCAAGTTCCGACCAGAGCGGCTCAAGATCTTCTATGGTGGGGTTGCAAGGACAATATTCTTAAGGGAGAATCTTTTTGGCAACCATGGCCAGAGATAACTGTAGTGATGGACACCTCACTGACGGGGTGGGGAGCCCACACCAACGATCTGACAATCAGCGGTCGTTGGTCTCCATCGGAGTCCAAACTACACATCAAGCTTTTGGAGCTGAGCGCAATCAGTCTAGCGCTGAAGGCCTTCCTGCCCGCTATACGGGGAAAGAATGTCCTGATAATGATGGACAATACAGTGGCCATTTTGATGTTGAAAATTGATCGGAGGGACAGGGCCTCAGTAACCATGTCCTTTACTGTTTTTTATCGTGTGTTCTGTCGTGTTTTCCTCACAGGAGTTCATGTGGGACTCCTGGTGGTGCAGCTCTCTTTTAGGTTGGTGTACAGACCCATGGGATACCCTTATGGCACCCATGGGTGGGGGTGCAACCCTGTGCCCCTAGTGTATGTTTTTGAGCACCTGTCTGTGGCCCACAGAGCAGGGTATGGGCTGGTGGTAGCTCCATGCTGAATTTGACAGGTGCTCTGAGTATCCTCCATTTTGGGATACCCAGGCCCTGGCATTGGAATCAGTTGATTGCTGATAGGAAAAAAGATGGCCCCAGTGGCCTCTTGCTTTCTATTGCCTGTTAACTTATTTCCAAAAGTCCTGGGAAGCCCTGACTCTGTCCCTTCCCCCTGACTGGCTGTTGGGTGGAAGTTCCATATATGTTGTTGTTGTGAAGTCCAGGCCAGACTGGATGGAGCCTTCCCAATGACTGTATGTTGTGGGTACACCCTGTCGGTGGGACCTGGGTGAATGGAGTGTGTGACCAATATGCACTTCTTGTTGTGGATGTCTAGTTTCTGGTGTTTAACACAATGTCATGATTCCCCCAGTTGGAAGTGTTGGTGGCATCTGGTCTAGGAGGATGCCTGAGTGGCGTAAGAACAGGCTGCCACCAGTGTTTCCTGGCAGCTGCCCCTTCCAAAATGGCCCCCGGGTTGGGACACCTAGCTGAATCCAACATGGCCCCTAATGGGCCTGCTATTCAAGAATCCTTTGTGGTCTAGTGGTGCTGGGTGGGGCCGGGGTATATAAACACTGCCCTGGGCCACACCCAGCGCTTAGCGTTTTCTCCGGCTGGGGATCAGCGTGACGCTTGCCTGTCACGGACCCGGCGCCTCCTACGGTATCCAGCGCTAATCCAGCTTCAAGGTACCAACGCTCTTCCAAGCTTCAGCAGACTTACCTGATACACACCGCGGCTGTTTGCAAACTCATCTGATTCTCGCCGCGGCTCTTCTGGAATAGCCATAGGATCAGCGACTGGAATCGCTTGTCGGCTCCGCCTTCACCGCAGACTTCAGCATTCGCTTCTGTTGCATCCCGGAACACCTGCAACACCTGCAAATCAAAGAACAAGGGGGTAAGTGGAAGACATTCCATGCCACCCTCCCAAACCCCCCAACATGCGGCTATCCAGTGAACTTCAGCTGCAGACCTCCGGTCCACAGTGGTAACAGCAGAGCAGACCTAAAAGGGGAAAAAGAATAGGATTCAGACATTCCTTGGACAATAGACGCGTGCCTCTGCCCATAAGACGGTACGCGACACAGCTCTCTCTCACCTCTAATGGTTACAATGGGACGATTACCAGTGCGGATCTGTGCCCATACACAAAGACATTTTCAAGGCGACAAGGTGAACTGGTGTGCTGCAGGGGCCTGGGCCACCGTGATCCAGTGAGGAAACTGGATTAAGACTGCAAAACCGCTTACCCAGTGAAGGAACTGGGATTGACTTTCCTACACACCCAGAGGTTTCCAAAGAGACCTAGCAACACGGAGTGCCCCGGGACCTTACCCATCAATCCAGACCACTCCTAACTCTCTGTCCACTGGGTGACTAAACCTGCAGTGAGCAGAGGGGAAGGAGTGTTTTGGCCAGCTGCAAGGGGCTTGTGATCGCCGACAGACCGGACCAGGCACTCCTGCAGAGGTAAGTGTTACACACAATGACTGAGAAAACCCTGCCCGAAACTGGTATGATTGCAGTGTGGAGTGTTGAATGGCTGGGTACTTGTCCCAGTACACAACTTGTTGTGAGTGTCTGGAGAGAAGTGAATGGCCTGAATGCACTATGCCCCTGATTGGCTGCCTGCCTTCATGAATGCCCTTCTGACTGATTGGTTGCCTGAGTGTGACCCAGAGTGTGACCCAGCAGAATGAATGGGAGATCATCTAGTATATCTGGAGGCCTCTCGCTGCTAGATTTCATTTTCAGAAGCTGAAGAAAAACTTGAAACTGAAGCTTAACCTTGAAGCCCTGCTGGAAGAGAAGTCTTTCTTCTGCTCTACTTCGTCGATCTGAAAGCTGCTGTGTCTCCAAGTACTGACCCAGAGAGGACCTGATTAGGCACTCTCTTCCCGAGCTACGAGGGACCATCGTGCACTGCTAATCTCTGCCAGCGCTCCCTGGTAGACAGACCTACGAAAGGCTGCTGACCGGAGACGGGGACCACCGTGGAATCACAAGGAGAAGCGCCCGGACACTGTTGTCCATCACCGCCGTCGCCGACCGGAGCCGCCGTGCTCCCTTTGCCTTAGTAACATTTGATCCAAGAACGCTCTCCCCTGCACTGTCGACTGCTTTGTCTCACCGTAGAAAGTCAAGGCCGCTGACGCGCCGAGGGGCATCTGCCGGTGGGTTTCCCGCCACCTGACAACCGTAGAGATGCCGGACAACTCAATGCCCTTGCTGGGCCACAGTTCTTCACAATCTCTTTGCTGTCCTGAACTATCGTCATCGAGGTGCTCCGCATGCCTCTTCCTTGCAGGACGCCAACACTCTGTCGTCACCGAGTACCACTAGGAAGAAAGCTGCTGCCTCGCCGTCGTCGTTCACCCTTTTCCTCGCGGGATCTCGACGATCCGTGGCTTCTGCCTTAAAGTTAGCTGCTCAAGAAGGATCTGTTGACGACCCGACAACGAACCCTTCTATTCCAGGTGCATTGGGGTGGTAGAACTATTTTAGAAGGAAGTAAGACTTCTAGAACAATATATGGACTGGGCTTGTGATATATCTTTACTTTACAGGTTGCCCAGGTGGGGGGATCTCCACACAGAAATGTGTCTAGGTAACGGGCCAGTATTCTGCGAATTGTTCTAAACAACTGCTTTCCTCCTATGTCTATTGTTGGTTACCTTTATTAATTGATTTGTGTGACATTTAACCAGAGTACAGTTGATGAACTTTCATGGAATCTAATAATACTTGTGGTACCACTTAGTCGTATATATTTGCCATTGTAGAGTCACTCAGCACAGAGTGAGTTATTGTGATTGTGTACATAACCTTGAACTTAATTATATAAAGACTGTGTTTTAACTAATACAGTGTGTGGACATTCCTTTGTGGGGGCTTGGGGACTACACTGTACTTAAGAACTAGCCTGCATCACCTCCTGAGAAGCTAGGCCATGATTGCTTGTCCATTGCTACCACAATAGATAATCTTGGTTGGGGTCCGCTGTGCCTCTCCTCTACCATATAGAGAGCAGAAGTACAGACACCCCTCCAGTCTTTACACTGGTGTCAGAAGTGGGATGCTTATGGTTTTAAGAATCAGTGTAGGACCATGCCACTTACAAAATATCTGCACTTTGTTAAATTGAGGTTTAGTTGTGTACAAGATAACTGCATTACAAGCAATGGAGTCTATTGCAAATGGTAAATTGACTAGGGTGAGCTTAGAGGCTTTCCAGAGTGCTTGTGAAGCCGGGGAGTTAGACTTTTTGGATAAGTCTAGGGCTGAGCTGATAGCTGCCCTGGTGGACTACCAGACTGATGGTGAAACTCTTGAAGGGGGGGGTGCAACCAATGAGGACTCTGACCCTGGGGATATTGCTGAATCTGTTTCTGGGAATGCCACCATTCCTACCGCCTCTGTTCCAAACCCCAGCACTGCTCTTCAGGCGGAAGCCCTGAAGATTGAACTTATTGAAATTTGAGCTACAATGGGAACAGTTAGCCTTTCAATACAAAAAGTTGGCAACAGAAGCTGAGTCGAAGAAAGAGGAGTTGCTACAGCAAGTGATACTCAAAGATGGGGACACTGAGCACCAGAGAATCCAGCTAGAGAAAGCTAGAGTGGAGACTTCAGCTAAACCAGTTGAGTGTGGCAGGTCCCCAGCCACCATGTTTATGAAAACCTTGGTTGGTGTGTTTGTGGAGGGTTCAGATATTCTCCAATGGATTGAAGCGTTAGAAATGGCTTGTGCAATTCATGATGTTGATAAGAGAGATTGGGCTAAGTGTTTATTAAGCAGAGTTCCTCAAACTGGGTATGACTGTATTCTGAAACTGAGTGTGGAAGAAAGGGGTCAGAATGAGTGCATGAAGTCTGGTTTGATTGCCAAGTTTGGCAAGACACCTACCCAATACCTTAAAAGGTTCAGGGATTATTATTTTTTTTAAAATGTCTTTAATCAACAAGAGATTTTTACAAAACAGAAACAAGGTTACTTTTTTGCAGTATTTGTCTCTTAATCATTATTCATCTAAAGAAGTCGCGATTGTGTTTGTAGCAGGTATTTCCAACGTAACAGGGTATTTACGATGTATTCAAGAATTTTTGCCGTGGGGATTTGCCAACCACCACCTATCAACCTATGCCCCCATGTCTCTTCATTAAATTAAATATCGTTGCCAAGCAGGTTGTTTAGATAACATGATCTGATCAAGTGAGTTCCTGAGCATGAGGGCAACAAATGCTGTATAGTCTCCTTGTTGTAAACCGGCATATTTTGGCAGTAGCGGCAAGTGGCTGTCTGGGAGAGGCCCCTGATGTGAAGAATTTCATTTGTTTCGAGCAAATTGAGCCTGGCTCTTAAGATTAGATCACGGTCAACTTTGTTTGGAAATTTCATTATGAAGTTTTGTAACTCGTTTGATTTTTCTGTGTTGTGCGGTCAATTTATTTTTTTTCGCCATGTCTGTCATTTTTGCCCAATCTATTTCTTTGGTTTTTCATAGCACCTTCCCTGGATTCCGAATGAGCTTGTCTTCCTGACTAACAACTGAGTCCAGTAACATTTAATTTTCCTTTTTCCATTTTGTGAGTAACTCGCATTATATTTGGTTACTGTCTGCCATTCTGCATTTCCTGTATTGCAATAAGGAGTTATAGCTTACAGTGCATTAAAGAGACAAGAGACTCAGTTCACGTCTGATGGCTACTCCAGATGTTGAATTTGGTAGCCCTAGAACAGATCTCCAAAATGCGGCTTCTAGTTTGGGCCAAATTTCACTTGGGATAGTTGGCATTCCCTCGACCCCATATGTCACGGAGGGGGCTACCCCCCTTTTTTTTTTTTTTTTTGAAAAAAAGTGAGTGTTGCTATCAGTGAATATCGGCTTAATTTTCTGTCAATCAATTTGGCCGGAGCCGCTAGCTTTTTGATTTTTCCGTGTAGAGTTTCTTGCATTGCAGTTTCACGTTTGGAGCTGTCCAAAGTAACTCCCAAATATTTGAAACTTTGGACTGTCTCTATTTGAGTTTCTGCCATATACCATTTGTTCTTATCTGATTTTCTGCTGGCTTTTTGCAAGATCATTACTTTTGTTTTTTCTTTATTGACCTCTAGATGATTTTCTCTTGTGTATTAAAGCAAGTTATTCAATTGCTGCTGAAGGCCAATAGGTGTTTGGTCGAATAATGTAAGATCGTCTGCATACAAAAGCCGCGAGATCGTTGAGCCTGCAATTTTTGGTGGAAATGCTCACAGCCGCTTCTGTGTTTTGAAAGTCGCCTATATAGACCAGGAAGAGAGATGATGCTAGAGGGCACTCCTGCTTCACCCCGCGTGTGGTCGGGATCTCTGCCGATAAATCCCCCTGTTGATTTAATCTTACTCTCATTGTTGTTTTGGAGTGTGGGCCGTGTATTGGCACCAGAATGTCTTTTGGACACTTCCAGTCTGAAAGTTTCTTCCAAAGACGATGTCTTTCTACACGATGAAATGCCTGTGTAAAGTTGATTAACAAGACAAACAGACGCGGTCCATGTTGTAATGCTTTGTTCTTCAAAACACTGAGCAAAATAATGTTGCCTGCGGTCCCCGCATTTTTTAAAAAACCTGCCTGTAGATGGTCGTTACAGTTTCTAGATGCTGCCCAGGTTTGACATTTTTTCATCAATAGCGACCCAAAAACTTTAGCAATAGCATCAAGCAGTGCTATGGGGTGAAAGTTTTGGGGGTCACTCTTGTTCCCTTTTTTATAGATCGGGATCATGATCGCTGAGGTCCAGGATGGTGGCAGCGACTTTGTCTCTGCACATCTTCGAAAGATTAGGCTGAGTAGCGCTGCCCATTCAGTGGGATGGGCTTTTAGCTCACAATTTGTAATTCCATCTGGCCTGAGGCCCTGGAGTTGTTGAGCTTTTTAATTGCATCTTCTATATCTTCTCTGTTGTCGAGATTGATCCAGTCAGAGCTGTCTGGGTACACGTCCTCTTGGTGTTCATCATAGACGGATTGAAACACGATTTTAAAGTGTGTTTCCCACGTGTGTTGCCCAATGTTGTTGGGTATTTGCTCTGCCATTGGTGTATCGATGGATCTCAGCAAGGACCAGAAGTCTCTAGAGTTGTGGTTGCTTATGTCTTTAGTGATCGCGTCTGCGTCCTGTTGATAGAGTTTTGCCCGATGGAATTTGACCCATGTCTTTTAGGGTCTTGTAACCTCCTTGATTTTAATGCTTACTTGTGTTATTGGCGGGGTCTCTGCCATTCTCTTGGCTTTTCTAAACTCTCATCTCTTTTCTACAAGTTCTCTGTTGTAGGAGTGATTTCTCGATGTGTGAGAGTACTTCTTGCTTGCCGATGGATGTTTGTACGACATAAGCAGTGGTTGGTAATGAACTGATTTTGTTTCCTTGGTTTGCAGACGAGACTGGTATTTTGTTGTCAGTTCTTTAATGGCCTTTGCAGTTAATTTAATTCGGGAGCCTTGCATATTGGTCTCAATTTGCATTTTCATCCTTTCGTTTTTCCTGCAGGGGATGTTCCATTTCATTTCCAGCAGATTATGACCGCTGCCAAATGTTCGTAGTACCTCGAAAGCAGTTGTCAGCTGCATCAAGGGTTTAGAGACAAGTATGTTATCAACTGTAGCCCGTGACTCAGCACGTTCCCACGTTGGTGACCTGTTTTGTTGTGTGAATACAGTATCCAAGTTCTGTAAGTCTCTTAATTGTGTCATGTCTAGCCAGGCTTTCCCTCGGCATACGGTCGGTGCTGTCTTTAGTTTGGCCTGTTTTGACTTGTCCATTTGACACATTGCATTTAGATTGCACAGATGAGTAAGTAGGGCATCATGAGCATTGCCATTGTCTTGTAGATCATATGCTCTAGCATTGCAATGAATTGTGACGATTCTATGGCTGCTGGATTCCAACAAGTGTTAACAATAACTACTGTGTTTAGGTTGGTTTGTTCATTTGTGTCATTCTTTTGGTCCCATGGTGCCGTGACCACGAGTACAGATGTGTTGGCAATCAAGATTTTATCCATTGGCATGCCAAAATGGCTGTGGTTTGACATAAGGATACCTGAGGAAGGGCGACCGAGATGTCCTTGGGCTGCGGGGGCAATTGCGTTTTCATATCCCCCTATGGACGGTGGTTTGGCCAACCATGTCTCCTGTAGGCATATGTCATATGCTCCCAAGTTTACATCACCAGGAACCGTTAGGTGCAGGTATCCTCTTGTGTTCCACAAGCACAATTTCAGGTTGTGTTGGGGAGCTTCCTTTTGACATTCTGTTGGCTGATTGTCCTCGTCAGGCTCGAATTGCTATTTATTAAGATGTGACGCGAGTGCTTTCGGTAGCCATCACCAGATGCCTTATTTGTTTTCCTGTTTGCCTGTTGTTGCCATTTGAGACAGATTACTCTGCACGGATTGTGTGATGGTTCTGGTAGTGGTGCGTGCATTTTCTTTTGTGTTCATTAGGAATTCTTCTCTGTGCGATTTCTTGTTTTCATGTTTGTCTGGCTTTTGCCTGTTTGAGGCTGAGACACTCTTAGAAGTGCTAGTTTTTCTTATCTGACTGCTTTCATCAGTTGCTTTGTGCCTGCCTGCCCTTTCTTTGATTTCAGTTTCTTCCTGAAGGGCTCTTTGCGTTAGATCTGTAGATTTTTTCCGCATCGGGTTGGGAGTTGCCTCGTTTTGCTCCTCTGTGTAATTTTGTTAGGGTGACGACTAGTTTCTCTTGAGCTGTGCAACGTTTGACATTTTGATGTTATTTCAAACATGTCATATCCCCTTTTTTTATTTAAGTTGTGCCATTACATAGAAGTTTTTGTACTGACGATGAGCCGATATACAGGTTAGCTGAGGCTCTTTGATGATCATGCTATGGTTCCACAATTAATAAGTCATCTGACTTTATTGCACGAAGCTTCGGGATGTGATGTATAATCGCGAGGACAGATCTTCTGTTAAGGGTTACAGCATCCTTATTTGATCTCTGGTCCGTTTTGAAAGTCCATCTTGCCTCTTGTGCTCTGAAATTCTTGAGTTGTAATTACTGTTCTGGATCTGTAATACGTTTTTGATGTTTCTTTTGGCCTGGTGCCTTTTGGAGAACGTGCTGTATGTACCAGATGTCGGCTTGGCGACTCATTTACTTTTGTATATTTCCTCTGAGTTGGATTGTCTGCTGTTTGATGCGGTCTCTCAGTGATCTTTTTTCTTTTTGGATATGAGTCTCCATTTGTTGTCTCATTTTTAGTCAGATCAGTGTGATGGGTGTACCAATTTGCTGTTTGTGCTGTTCTTTTAGATTTCTCTTCCAAAGTTAGGAAATGTCTTTCGGGACTGTCATCAGGGTTTTTCGGTCTAAGTTTAGATTGCCCAGCACGTGGCGCCTTCGGCGTGATGCCCTGTCCTTGCGGTGCCAACTCTGGAGTTATTTCATCTGCCATTTGACTGTCATCAGGTGAAGTGAAGGCCAAGGTTGAATCACCTGTTAAATGCTCACTTATGTTCATCAACTCGTCATTGCTGAGGAGGGAATCCTTTCACTTTCAACTGGTGCGGATTGTATTTGTTGAAGTTACTCGCAGTCAGAGTTTGCCCTACTGTGAATAGAGCCATTTTTCCTCATTATGTTTGGTACTGTTGGTTTGTTTTGAACAATCGTAACCTCGAATGAACGGTTGCACCGTGCAACAGTAAATTGGTGTTTCCAAGGGTCACCACTGGTCCTGGTTTTGGTTTATCGAATATTGAGTATGCCAGGTCTGGCACTTCATTTAGTGCTTGATCTGACGCACTTTCAGCTATCGGTTTTTCTACCACCCTCAACACTGAATTTTTTTTTTTTTTGTTGAGGCATCGGAGACCACATCTTTCAACATGTGGCTAAGACTTTTTTTGGACTTAGTTGCCTTTACTTGTGAAGCTTTGTTGTTTACAGTTAAGTCAATGGTTGTTGGCGTTTGTGAACTTGTATCTTTCGTGAGTTTGGCCTTCATCTCTGCTGTTTGGGCTGCGTCTTTGCTTGAAATGACAGATGTTATTTTTTACATCCGTTGGCATACTAGTTGGTCTGTCTCGACGGTCGCAGTGTCTCTTTCTTCGCAGACTGTGATGTAACCCTCCACAAAAATCAGGTTGGAGAGCATCATGGCTTGTATGGATGAATAATCCTTCAGTGTGTTATTAATTGACTCATATAACTTGCAGAATGGCGCGAGTGCTATTGTAATTGCAGACATGATAGTTATCATGTCAGGTTTCTTGGAAGGCGTCTCATTGGGAGCTGCCGTTGATTGTGTGGATGTACACATTGGGTGGTCCTGTCCTCAAAGAATTTCGGGTACTGCATGTGGTTTAGGGCAGTACGTTATTTAACCTTCCTAGGTGTCCCATGTCAAGGTCCAAGGATCCCTAACATGAGGTGAGAAAACAACCATTAGCAATTAGTAGGTTTTTTATGGTAGCCTTTTCTATTTCTTAAGTGGCTTTTTTCTTTTTTAATATTTATAAAAATAATTATAAAAAGCAGGCATTCAGTTGAAATCCAATGTAAAAATGAAAAAGCATGAAAAAGCATGGAAATACACAGTGAAGCACCAGGATTTTAACATTGCATGATTCAGTCAAAGGCTGGTCTAGGGCTGTGTTTTTTTTAAACAAAAAGAAGAGGTTTGTAATTTCCAAATTCAACCTTACAAAATCAGCATTTACAGTGTGCAACAACCTCTTGTGTTTTTTAGAAAAAGTTGGTAGGAGGTGTGTACATTGTTGTTTCATAGCAAAACATATCCTCCTAGTACCATTACTGTAGAATATTATAGTTGAATTCAATTTCCTAGCATATAATACTCTGTTCAAGTGATTAACATTTTGTTCAAGTGATTAGCATTTTCTGTGTTGAGGTAGTTCAGAAATAGTGGTGGCCAGCCTAGGCTGGTCCAAGACCGAGAGAGACTGGTTGATTGTGTGGAGGCTCTTTTAATCAGGGTTGACATCATTACGCTTTGAGGCTGAGTTTTGTGAGTTGTCGCGTTGTAAGAAGAATCCATTGAGCTTCTACGGTGAGAACGTGACTCTGGACAATAAATGGCCTCGCGCATCAGAATTGTCATTTGTATACCACTAGCGTGAGACCATCTGCAGTCCGGTGGTGTATTGCAAATGAGCGGGGGCATTGTTCGAGAACCCTCTTCGAAGCAGAACTCTGGGCCTTTTGAAGAGTTATCAGGTCTCTTTCCAGTCGAGGGATTGGTGTATCAATCTGCATAGTTTGTCTTTTTCCAGAGGAGTGACTTGCTGCTGTCTGGCTGTGTCTCCTTGAATTGTGGCTCTTGTTGATGTTTGCTCCTCAATTGTTTCGAGTATTCCATCTTGGTGGCCCTTCTGTGTGATTTTGGGGCACCTCTTCTGCATCAATCGTTGTTTGTTGAATGAGGAGTTGCTTTGCCGTGCTGAGCAAGGGAGTTATCCCTGTCCGTGGGCCATTACTGTCTAGTGTGTCTTTCGAAAGCACAGAACTACTGCATTTCTCCAACGGCCTTGTGGGATTCTGCACCTTGGTCTTTCCTGGTGTAAATTCAGGGGGAGCTTTGCACTTCCCTGTTGGCACATCTAACCTTCTTTGTTTTGCGCAGGGGAAGTTTTCTTTCACTGCCGCTAACATTTCTGCATCAGATAGTTCCTTGAAATCTTTTTGCCTCGTGGATATTTGCGACTTGAAAATCTGTTAGGATGCACAAAGTGGTAGGTTTGGCTGGGCCTGGTTTCCTTACACTACCACTTCCTCCATGTTTTCCTTTTGGGGGCCATATCGGCTTTTCCAGCGCTTCCCTTCGCTTGACCATTGAAATTAGTTGTGTTTTGCTTTTTTTTACTTTTTTATTTGAGACATCCATTTCCGTAATATGTCTCATGCGTTTTTTCACATTTTGAGTCAGTGTTGGAGGCACTGTTGTGGGGGCTCTACTATGAGTGCTTCATCTAGCTGTACTGGCTCAGCAAGAAACTGCTCCTGCTGCATCCGCTCTTCTTGGTGTGCATGAATCTGGGCTTTCGTGCTTGCCCGTACAGCCTGTGCAGCAGGCTGAGAACTCCCTCCTTCCTCGCACGCTGGCATGCTATGTCCTGTCATGTGACGATCTGTCGAGACGACTCTATCTCGGCAGGCCACAGAATTACGGCAGCACTCACCCGTGGAGCTGCCCCCATTAGCCCTGGTGCTGCCTCCGAGTCATGTAGGCTGGCGACCTCCTGGTCCCCACTCCCAACATCCTTTTGTCTCCCTCCCCCGGTCCTGCGCCGACGCCACGTGCAGCGCCTGTCGCGCCATCCCTTCCGGAGGACGGCGGCAGAATAACTGGTGCAACGCGGCTTGGCGGGATGCTCATTTCGGGGAGAGAGAGCGCGGTGAGGTCGTCGGGGACCGCACTTCCTCCGCTTTGGGCTCTGCCAGGTCCATGTCAGCTGGTAAGTTCGAATTGCATTTCTTTAGAACAAAAGTTTGTTTATTTAAGGCAGTGGGTGACGTTTGTGTTGAGTTTTGTGTATGGCCTTCCATGCACTCGGCATCCTTCATGTGATTTGCATGGGTCATTGGATCTTGGACATGCCTCAGGGGAGGATGTTGTTAGTTAGGCTTGTGAAGCCTGCACTTTCTCACCGTCTTGTCTCAGGCATGAGCTCTGGAAACGTCACCCGTCTTCTTCCTCTTTGGTTAGACTGCCGGTGGCAGACCTAGGAGCCCTCCCAGCCATGTCTTGTTGTCTTAGGGAAGTGAAGTGGGCTGTTTGATTCTTCGTTCAAATCGAATGCTTCGGGATCCAAGGGATCAAAGGGGACCTTGCACCAACAGTCTCCCAGCCCACCGTTTCCCTTACCTGGGTGTTTCTTTATTCACTCAACCACCAGCTACGATTTTGTGTCGATCTGTTGATGTCGTCGATAGGGGAGTGAATTGTCCAAGGAAGATGAACGGGGGGAGGGAGGGTGTGCTCCCTGCGCCGTCTCGCGATGACCCTCGACTGACCACATTTCCACCCACTTCTCCACGCGCGCACTCTGCGCTGGAAATGGGGTTTTGTAGAAAACAGTCTCTCAGTGTGGAACAGAGGCTCCGCCTCTCAGTAGTGGAAGTGGTGAACAGACTTTCTGCTGATGCTTGTGACCACAGCTGACCACTTTTCCACCCACTTCTCCGTGCTGGAAATGGGGTTTTGTAGAAAACAGTCTCTCAGTGTGGAACAGAGGCTCCGCGACTCAGTAGTGGAAGTGGTGAACAGAATTTGTGCTGCTGCTGCTTGTGACCACGACTGACCACTTTTCCACCCACTTCTGCCGCTTCAGCGATTTTAAGAAGAGAGAGAATGTGTCTTGGGGTGAATGGGTGAGTGCAACGCACATGAACATGATGGGGTGGATTGATGGATACAAGGTGAAAACATTTGTTGAATTGTCCCACCTGTTTTTAGAGCATTTCTCTGAAGCCTGTTCACCAGAGCAGCGTCAGTATGTTGCTGACCAGAAAAGTTTGGATCCCTTTAAACTGGATAGGTTGGCTGACAAGTGGGTCTCCCACCGGGTGTCCCCTAAGGACTCCAGTGGGAAGGACAAAGGACAAAGAAAAGGGGACCTCTCAGAAAGCTGAGGAGTCCCAGAAGCAGTCAGTTGGGTAAACCAAAACCTTCCTCTCCTAAGACCCAAACATCTAGTGGGGATAAGTAATCTGTGGGCGGTGTAAGAGTAGTGGTCCATCTGCTGCAAAGCAGGCTCCCACTGGTTCCAGTACCGTACCCCATATTCCTGGCACTTGTTGGGAATGTGGGGCTCTGGATCACAAGAAGGGTGACTCCAAGTGTAAAGGTAAGGCACTTGGAATACAGGCTGTCAGCTTGAGCTACCATTAACCCTTGTCTGAGGTGGTGGCCACTGTCCTCCCCTCCTCTACGGGAATCACATTTGGTGCTCCTGTAGAGATTTCCTTAGTGTCCCTTGGGGCCTGAGACCAGTACGCAGAAGTACTGGCGATTATCCCACAGAACACCCGTAGGTTTTTGAGAAGTGACCTCTTGAATGGCCAGCCTTCTACTGGCTTCAGAGACACTGGGCCAAGCGTGACAGTGGTGGACAGGACCCTGCTCAAGCCAGAGGACTATGTAGGTGCTCCTCTGAGAACCACCAAGTTAGCTGGTGGGCCTCCCAAATTATCGCCTGTAGCCTTAGTCACACTCACGATTGGAGACAAGACAGCAAAGCTTCCTGTCCTGGTTCAGGACAATGTCCCTGCAAACATTCTGTTATGTAATGATCTAGTGGAGTTGGGGTTGATCTTGGATGGTCTTCCCATGGCTGCTGCTGCAGTCACGTCGTCACAGGTAACACAGGGTCTGGCTGTAAGTCAGGTACTCGAGCCAAAGGTGAGGTCTAAGGCAAGAAGACGGAAGAACAAGAAGGCCTCCTCTGTGAAGGGGGCTCCTTCTATTCCTGCTGTTTCTACAGCACCCATTGGGATCCATGCTCCGGACGGGTTGGGTCCAGTAGAAAACCCAAACTCAACTTCTGAGGGAGAAGAGGCAGAAGGCTGTCTTGCGGGAGAGGTTCTCAACCCGGAGGACCACCCGCCCTTCAATGCCTGTTGGCTGAAGGGGGACCCTCCCGGGCAGACTTCTGTAAGGGACAGAGTGAGTGCCACTCTCTCGAGGGTCTGAGGAAACAGGCCCTGTCCCAGGCACAAGGTGAAGTGCCTAGGACATTCCGAATCTATTGGGAGGGTGAGCTCCTTGTTAGTGAGCCCACTAAGCCTGAACCAGGTGCCCTCAAGAGTTGGTGGTACCCCAGGTTTACAGGCCCTTCCTGCTGCAATGGGCGCATGAGGTGCCCTTAGCTGGTCATCTTGGTACCAAGAAGACTAAGCAGAGGCTCTCTGCCCACTTTTACTGGCCTCGGATGGGAGTAGAAGTGGAGTCCCACTGCAGGACCTGCCCAACTTGTCAGTTATCTGGCAAGACTGGAGGCAGTGTCATTACCCCACTGCAGCCATTGCCAGTGGTTGGCACACTGTTTCAGAGGGTGGGCATCGGCATTGTCGGTCTCCTGGACCCTCCCACTTCAGGTGGACACCGGTTCATTCTGGTCTTGGTGGATCATGCCACCAGGTACCCTGAGGCTATACCCCTTCAGACTGCAACTGCCAAGGTGATTGCCAGAGCACTCCTGGGCATTTTCACCCAGGTTGAATTCCCTAAGGAGGTTGTCTCTGACAGAGGATCCAACTTCATGTCCAGTTACATGAAAACTATGTGGAAAGAGTGCGGGGTAACCTACAAGTTCCCCACCTCTTACCATCCCCAGACCAATGGTCTGGTTGAGAGATGTAATTAAACTTTCAAGGGCATGCTAAGCGCTTTGGAGGAAATGGGATCTCCTTCTGCCATGCCTGCTGTTTACTTACCAAGAGGTACCTCAAGAGGGTGTTGGTTTCAGCTCCTTTGAGTTACTCTTTGGACATCCCGTGAGGGGGCCCCTTGCCTTGATCAGAGAAGGTTTGGAAGCCACCTCTCCAGGTCCCGCCAAGCAAGTGGGGGACTAAGTGTTAGGCCTCAGACGGAGGATGACACAGATGATGGGTCAGGCAACAGCAAATCTCAAGGCCAGCCAAGGGTTGAACAAGTACTGTCATGACCTTAAAGCCTCGCAAGTGGATTGGACTCTAGGACAGGAAATCCTTGTGATGGAGCTTACCAAGCCTAGAGCTTTGGCAGACAAGTGGACTGGACCCTTCAGGATCATCTCCAAGATGGGCTAAGATGGGCGAAGTCAATTATCTGGTTGACATGGAAGTCCCTGGGGTAGCCCCTCAGGTATTCCACGTTAACAGGCTCAAGCCTTTCCACAGGCGTGCAGAAGTCTCATGTCTCGTGTTAGCTTCAAAGCAAGAAGAGGATGAGAGTGAGCCCCTTCCTGGTTTGTTGCATAGCAACCCTCAAGATGGCTCAGTGGAGGGAGTGCATCTCTCTCCAGATCTGACGACAGAACAGCAGAGGGCCTGCAGGGATTTGCTCCAGCAGTATGCCTCTCTATTTTCACTGACACCAGGCCTTACACCGTGGTGTAGGCACGAAATTGACACTGGTGACAGTGTGCCTGTCAAAAGCAGGTGCAACCATATGTCAGATACCGTTAAGAACCACATCCAGGCTGAGGTCGCCAAGATGTTGGATCTGGGTGATATTGAACCCTCAACCAGTCCCTACTCCAGTCCAGTGGTCCTTGTCCCCAAGGCAAGTTCCCAGGCAGGTAACAAGGATTGGAGGTTCTGTGTGGACTATCGGACAGTCAATGCCATCACCAAAACTGACGCGCACCCATTGCCCAGGGCTGATGAGCTTGTGGATACCATAGGTGCTGCCAAATTTGTGAGCGCCTTTGACCTTACCTCAGGCTATTGGCAAATAGCTCTGACCGACCATGCCAAGGAAAAGACGGCGTTCTCAACACCTGAGGAACTCTACCAGTTTAGGGTCATGCCTTTTGGGTAGAAGAATGCCCCTCCCACCTTCCAGAGATTGGTCAATCATGCGCTCAGTGGGCTGGAGGCCTTTTGTGTGGCCTACTTAGATGGCATTGCCGTCTACAGTTCCACCTGGGAAGAGCATTTGACACATCTGGATAAGGTGTTGCATGCCTTGAAAAGGGCTAACATCACTATCGACGCCACCAAGTGCCAGATAGCTCAGGGGAAAGTCACGTATCTTGGTCATGAGGTAGGAGAGGGTCAAATCCAACCCCTCCCCAGTAAAGTACAGGATGTACACGACTGGGAGACTCCCACTACTCAACCCCAGGTGAGAGCCTTTTTGGGCCTCACTGGGTACTATTGCAATTTCATGGCGGACTATGGAACCATAGCTGCGCCTCTGACTGCTTTGACTTCACCCAAACAACCTAGGAAGGTTAATTGGACTGAAGACTGTCAGAGGGCCTTTAATGGCTTGAAAGAAAGTCTGTGTAGGGCACCTGTGTTGTGTGCGCCTGACCATAGCAAACCCTTTATCGTCCCGACGGATGCCTGCGACACCGGAATTGGAGCTGTCTTGTCCTAGTTAGGCGACAAAGGGAGGGAACATCCTATCATATTCATCAGTAGACAACTCGAGGGTAGAGAACTTAGATGGGCTACTGTTGAAAAGGAATGTTTTAGCATAGTTTGGAGCCTTAGGCATTTTAGGCCCCACCTTACGGGGTCTACCTTCGAGGTCCAAACAGATCATAAGCCCCTGAAGTGGCTTATTCAGATGAAGGGTGAGAACCCGAAACTGCTCAGGTGGTCCATTAGCCTGCAAGGGCTAGACTTCACCTTAGAGCATAGACCAGGGAAGAGCCATGATAATGCAGATGGCCTTTCCAGAAGGTATGTTGACCGTCTGGATGAGGTTGTCTATCTCGTGGGAGTTTAGGCATCCTAACCTCAGTCTGCAGGGGGAGGGGTGGGCGACTGTGATGCTGGAAATGCATCGGAGGGACAGGGCCTCCGTATCCTTGTCCTTTACTGTTTTTCATTGTGTTTTCTCTGCAGGAGTTCATGTGGGACTCCTAGCGGTGCAGATCTTTTGGTTTGGTGTAAAGACCCATGGGATACCCTTATGGCACCTATGGGTGGGGGTGCAACACTGTGCCCCTAGTGTATGTTTTTGGGCACCTGTGTGTGGGCCACAGAGCAGGGTATGGGCTGGTGGCAGCTCCATTCTGAATTTGACTGGTGCTCTGAGTATCCTCCATTTTGGGATACCCAGGCCCTGCCATTGGAATCAGTTGATTCCTGATAGGAAACAAGATGGCCCCGGTGGCCTCTTGCTTTCTATTGCCTATTACCTTGTTTTCCCAAAGTCCTGGGAAGCCCTGACTCTGTCCTTTTCCCCTGACTGGCTGTTGGGTGGAAGTTCCATATATGGTGTTGTTGTGAAGTCAAGGCCAGACTGGCTGGAGCCTTCCCAGTGACTGTATGTTGTGGGTACATCCTGTGGGTGGGACCTGGGTGAATGAATTGTGTAACGAATATGCACTTCTTGTTGTGGATGTCTAGTTTCTGGTGTTTGACACAATGACTGAGACAGCCCTGCCCGAAACTGGTATGAATGCAGTATGGAGTGTTGAATGGCTGGGTACTTGTCCCAATACTCATAACTTGTTGTGAGTGTCTGGAGAGAAGTGAATGGCCTGAATTCACTTTGCCCCAGATTGGGTGCCTGCCTGCATGAATGCCCTTCTGACCGATTGGTTGCCTGAGTGTGACCCAGCAGAATGAATGGGAGATGAACTAGTATATCTGGGGGCCTCTCACTGCTAGAATATGTGTTCAGAAGCTGTAGAGAAACTGGAGTTGAAACTGAAGCTTAACCTTGAAGCCCTGCTGGAAAAGAAGTCTTGCTGCTGCTCTACTTGGTCGATCTGAAAGCTGCTGTGTCTCCAAGGACTGACCCAGAGAGGACCTGGTTAGGCGACCTCTTACCGAGCTACGAGGGACCATCGTGCACTGCTAATCTTTTCCAGCGCTCCCTGGTAGACAAACTTACGAAAGGCTGCCGACCGGAGACGGGGACCGCCGCGGAATCAGAAGGAGAAGCGCCCGGACACTGTTGGCCATCACCGTTGACGCCCGCTGTCGCTGACCGGAGCCGCCGTGCTCTGTTTGCCCAAGTAACATTTGATCCAAGGACGCTCTCGCCTGCACCGTCGACTGCTTTGTCTCGCCGGAGAAAGTCGAGGCCGTGGATGCGCTGAGGAGCATCAGCCAGTGGGTTTCCCGCCACCTGACGACCGTAGAGACAACGGACGATTCGACGCCCTTGCTGGGCCACAGTTCTTCACAATCTCTTTGCGGTCCTGAACTATCGTCATCGAGATGCCCCGCACGCCTCTTCTTTGCAGGACGCCAACGCTCTGTCATCGGCGAGCACCACTTGGAACGAAGCTGCCGCCTCGCCGTCGTCGTCCACCCTTTTCCTCATAGGATCTGGACGATCCGTGGCTCCTGCTTTAAATGGAGCTGCTCAAGAAGGATCCGTCGACGACCAGATGACGAACTCTGCCATTCCAGGTACATTGGGGTGGTAGAACTATTCTAGAAGGAAATAAGACTTCTAGAACAATATATGGACTGGGCTTGTGATAGATCTTTACTTTACAGGTTACCCAGGTGGGGGGACCTCCACACAGAAATGTGTCTATGTAACGGGCCAGTATTCTGCCAATTGTTCTAAACAACTGCTTTCCTCCTATGTCTATTGTTGGTTACCTCTATTAATTGATTTGTGTGACATTTAACCAGAGTACAGTTGATGCACTTTAATGGAATCTAATAATACTTGTGGTACCACTTAGAACTGTATATATTTGCCATTGTAGATTCACTGAGCACAAAGTGAGTTATTGTGGTTGTGTACATAACCTTGAACGTAAATATATAAAGACTGTGTTTTAACTAATACAGTGTGTGGACATTCCTTTGTGGGGGCTTGGGGACTACGCTGTACATAAGAACCAGCCTGCATCACCTCCTGAGAAGTCAGGCCTTGATTGCTCTTCCATTGCTACCACAATCAGAGGACCCCAGCATCTTGGCTGGGGTCCTCTGTGCCTCTCCTCAACCATATAGAGAGCAGAAGTACAGACACCCCCCTCCAGTCTTTACAGCCATGTACTACCTCAACAAGAGAGGAGGCGTAAGGTCACTACCACTGTGGAGAGAGGCAATGCAGCTCTGGTTCTGGGTACAAGAAGGAATCTCTGTCGGCAGTTCACCTAGCCTGAGAGAAGAACATGGCGGCGGATGCTCTGAGCAGGCAGAGCAGTCTCCCACGAGTGCAAACTAGCTCAGGAAGTCCTTCAAGAGATCTTCACCCTTTGGGGAGCTCCTCAAGTGGATCTGTTCACGACTGAGGGCAATCGGAAGTGCGATCAGTACTGCTCAACGGAATTTCCATCAAGAGGAGCTCTAGGGGACATGTTTGTAGTGGACTGGGAATTTCCACTCCTGTACGCTTTATCTCCAGTCCCCGTGATTCCTCACGTAATTAGGAGGTTGAGAAAGTTCGAGAAAACCATGATTCGAAATGTCCCAGATTGGGCCAGGAGGACGTGGTAACTGGACCTTCTGGACATGTCCAACTGCCCTCCAATACGTCTTCCACAATGAGGATCTTCTCTCTCAAGAGGAAGGCCAGGTTCTCCATCCAAAGGTCAAGACACTCAGCATTCACGCATGGGTTCATAGAGGCTAAGATATAAGGATTGGGACCTCCCAGGCGATGTAATGGAGATTTTGCTTTCTGCCAGAAAGCCAGCAACAAAATCCTTGTACCGGTGTCGTTGGAACAAGTTCAGTAACTGGTGCAAGGATAACAATGTGGATCCATTCCTATGTAGCACACCCATGGTGCTTTTTTTCCTGTTACATTTAGCCAATGCGGGGCTTCAGATTGGTACAATAAAAGGATACCTAGAAGCGCTTTCTATCTTTAAGCGCTCTTCTGAAGTATCTCATTTCAAGATGCCATTGATGGTACCATTTTTGAAGGGTCTCACTAATGTGCACCCCACCCCGCCCAAGCCCCATACCATGTCCCTGTTTGGGATCTAAATTTCGTATTAAAATTCCTTACATGCATTCCATTCGATCCTTTGCATTCTTGTTCTCCTAAGGCTCCTCACATTGAAAACAGTCCTAATAGTGGCTATCACATTAGCCCGCATCAGCCCGCAGGACCTATCTTATCAGTCTACCCTCACTAACACACCCAGCCCTCTTTCTTGCAGAGCCACGCGAGTGCCTGGAGACCACCCCAGTGGTTGTAAGGGTGTGCGGTATAAGTCGACATAATAATTGAATGAAGAGTACCGAGCAGAATACCAGTCTGCACCAGTCCTGCTGCGAGAAAGATGTGTTTCACTGCCTCTCTGCTTCCTGCTTCCTACTATTGCTGTGTACAGCTTTAAGAAATTCAAGTTCCACCACCTTTAAAAACTCCTTTTCAGCGCGGAGCTCGCGCGGAGTACCGAGCAGAGTACCAGTCTGCACCAGTCCGCGGCAGGTCGTGGGGGGCGGAGGCCATTCATCTCCCGTCTAAGAGGTAGGCGGCAAGCCCTCACTGCTACTTCTCCCCGAACTCTGTGTCTTTCTGTGAATTCTGCGACCACTGCGAACTCTGTGACTTAGTCGAACATTTGGTCCCCACCCTGCCCCTTGCCCACCCTCAGTTGAGCGACCAATCCGAGCCTGCTCCCCCCTCTCCCACCCACCCCTGAACCCCTTCCCTCCCACCCTCCGACTATTCCTCTCCCCCGCACCCTCCCCTGCATTTTGCCTGTGCCGCGGGTCTCATGGAGGAAGATCCCGACCAACGACTTCTAAGAAGCCATGTAAAAAAAAACATGCAGACTTCAAACTCACCTCTAAGTCCAAATATCCCGCCAGACACAGCCACGACAAGAGGTTCGCTGGAATCGTTTGACCTTGCCCCCTCCCGAGGCGTACTGCTTCCCCTGTTGAAAACCGGCAGCAAGGGTCACACTTTGCCCCCACCCCTTCTGCTTGCCGGACCGGATCAAAAGAACTCTAATTATCTACCGGCATCAGGCGGCACTAAGGATCCACTGCCGCCATCCACCGGGACCTGCGAGCCGCCGATCGACTCGACCACCCTGGGAGGCGGAGTACCTGGATCTGTTGCTGGAGCATGTGCGGACCCGCTAGCCAACACCATCCGCCCCGTTACCGCCTTGGCGAATGGCCCATCCTGCGCGGGGATCGGAGGGTCCCCGACAGGTGGTCTGAGGGCAGAGGCGCGGGCGACCAGAGTCGGCCAGCAGCCTCAGCAAGTTTCATCACCTGTTTACAGGCACGACTATGATGCCTTCCGGATTCTCCCAGCACCATTAACCTTTCAGGAGACGACCTCCGCGACACATCCCCACTTGGAGCCTCTGTGCCCTGCTCAGTGTGGCAACCTACCAATCCCCTGTGAATTGCACCAAGACCTTGAGGAGAGCTCCGCTCAACGGACCGTTAAGGCCATGTTGCACTTCGTCCCAGGGGTTGCATTTGCTGAATCCGCCCGTGCTGGTCGCACCGCTCTCCCAGCCAACCAACCAGCTTCTCCTGCAGCGGCTCCTACACCCAGTGACCTCACTTTGCGGACAACACCACATCCTGCTGTGGATGCCTCACGGCCGCCTCTTCATTCAGAGACAGCCAGGGGGGGAAACGCGGGCCCTGACCCCATACCTGGTTCCTCAAAATCAAACTTTGCCCTCCAAACCCAGCTCAGAGTTAGACTCTGAGTCAGATCCTGACCATTGCCGCATAACGCCGGACAACAGCAACCAAAAACCTAATTTCCAGACATGCAAGAAAAGAACACTACAAAAAAAAGGCAAACCGCAACCTAAAATCCCAACGCCTCAAGGGTCAAACAGTAAACCTCTCACCACAAAAAAAAAACAACAACTAAATCAAGAAGATTTGAATCCAAATGACAACAGATAGAATAAAAACACTAGTAGCCGACCGCGTCCTATAAAGCGGGGCCCTGGGAAAATCTCCCTACATACCCAGCTGCTGTCAAACGCCCTGTTGAACTTTTTTAAGACCCAAGGCAAAAGGAAACTATCGAATGATTCCGAACTTTCGGATGCAGAAATCCTGGAAGCAGTGGATGACACCCCACCTGCACCTAAATGTAGAAAACCTATCGGTGCCCAAGACTCTCAACCACCCGAACTGGGGAAAGACGCCACTCAGGTGCCGTCTAAGCACGGATCGCCCCCAGACACAGTGGGCCCTCTCCAACCGGAACCTCAGTGTTCAGACGCCACCATCGTAAGTCATACAACAGACCGGCACGTAGGGAAAGTGCCATCACCGGACCCAATGCTAGGGGCAGCACATCGCGTCCCCTGCTATTGTTGCTCCCCCGACCGCTCAAGGAGTCTCGGACATTCTGGACCTACTGCAGTCAAAAGCTTATCCGCCAGAAACTGGAATGAGCCTTCAACCATGGACCAAGGTCCACTTAAATACCATGAAACCCCCCACCTCTTTGCAAGAGCCCTCAATACACTTGCTTCTCCCTGGAGGTCCCGACTCTGATGCACGGAATTCCTCGCAATGGCCAATAAAACCTTTGGAGATGGGGGCCTCAGCTCCAGGCGTAGGCACTCAGTTGCGAACCCCTTACTCTTAGAGTACAGGTACACTCCCCTGAAGAACGGAAGACCTAACAACTTTCCTTCACCTATCCATAAAGAGTTGCCAAACAACAGAAAAGACATGACCTCGATGATGTCAGCAATAACTATAGCAATGGCTCCTTTCTGCAAACTCTATGAAACACTAGGTGACGCCTCAACTCATACGTCAACTTTAGCAATCATTCAGTCTAAGCTAACCTTTTTGGAAGGCTACATAACCGCCATTGATCTGAAGTACGACATCACTCAAAGGAAAAGGGACGTGTTGGATCTAACTGTGGATAAACCCTTGGCCAGTATCTCCCGTAAAGTCACTCCACCAAAGACAGCGGAGAATAAATCAACACAGACTCCTCTGTCCAAACAGACTGACGAAATTGCTCCTTTATTTCTCAACAAACCTAAACCAGCCACATCAGGAAGCATAACAAAAGTGACTTCTACCCCCCTACTCTCACTCAGTTCCGGACAGATCCAACACCTGGGCCAGGGTAAAAAGGTCCTAACACTGGCCTTGAAGGACACACCTGGGGTGTCCACTCTCCAGTCCACCCTCTGTAAACCCGATTTGACCAGGCGGGGCGTTCAGTCGCAAACATCTGCGGGCAACCCAGATCCACCTATCAATCGGGCGGTCTCCGTGACTGACTTAACACAGTCACCTAAATCAACAGCCGAATTCATGGATTCAAGCCTTCTATCTTCTATGTCTCTCCACCTTGAACAAGAGTCACCTGTTAAAGGTAGCACTTCCAACGCTCCGCAGAAAACATCGACCTCCTCAAAAAATTCGGAGGCCACACCCAGCATCCCATCCAATCTTACGGCAGAACTAACTTCACAAAGACATCGGCTGGATGTACGTCCGAAAGTTTCCCCAACCGCTTCGCCCGATCCATGCCGCAGACCTACCACTAGATCTCACATGGATCTCCAGTCTCAGCAGAAATCAGACAGACAGATTCTGACAGAGACAAACCCACCCGCCTTTTCAAAATTAAACAGATCTCCAGCAAAGACAAATACATGATTTTGAACCGAAGAACAGTGTTGAAAATAACATCTTCTATAACCGGCCTAAAGAGATTGAAATCGGACGATTTCAAGCGGATTGAGCTATACCACCGCGACAGCAAGGCCAAAGCCTACTTACACATCTACGCATCCGCAATTCATGACCTGCCCCTGCAAGCTGGTGAAGAGCTAAAATTATCAGGTCTCCATCTTCTCCATCTCTTTGAACTAAAACTTCCAGAACAAAAAAGTCATACTCGAGGAGCCCCTCCCACACATAGAAGAAACCACGATCGTGGCTCCCCATACCGCCATATCACTCGAAGAGAAGAACTGAAGTCCCACTTCATAGACTTACCAGAGAAGACCAAGGAACGCCGTGAACCCGACAAGTTCCCCACTCGAACTGCAGTATGCGATCTTGATCCGGGACGTCCATCAGACAAACCCGACCACCCTAATGTGGCCGACTCATTGGACGCACTCCGTACTCGAGGCCAACAAGAAACAAGCAGGTACAGTCCGGCTAAGCGCACTATGGACAGGCACCGGCCATATCAAAGAAGACAAAGTCTGAGAGACTACTCTCCTCAGAGAAGACCACACAACTACAGAGCCTATCGGCACGTCTCACCTTCTACGACACCTTTAGATTCAGCGGCTACATCAAAAATAATCACGACATCAGGTGGACCCTGGCACTGGATAAAAGAAGCCCTTAGCTCAAACCGATCCAGATAGCAACTACCAACTGAAGCCGACGAACTTTATCATAAAACTCTCACGTTGGCCTCATGGAACACTAGAGGACATGCACATCTAGCTGACCCCAGCAGTGTGGACTTGGGTCAGTTCGACATTTTTTGTCTTCAAGAGACATGGCTTCAGGAGAAACCGTCAATGGACGGTTATGAAATTGTGATTTCACCAGCCGCTAAAGGGCTGTTAGGCCGACCCTCTGCTGGCCTCCTCATCGCCGGTCGGTCTGGTCAGAATCTAAAAATCATCAAGACTACGGCAAGATCCTACAGGGTGCTAGCTGTTCTTATCGAATGGAACCACTCTGTTGAAACTACGAAGTCATCTACTAAGCTTTGCTCAACAACCTCTATGGCGCTGATCACCACTTACTGGAACCCCCAAAGAACGACGACAACAAACTTCTGCCAAACCATGGCCGAAACCATCGACGCCATCCTTATCGAATGGAATACCCCGTCTGTTATTATCTGCGGAGATCTCAATGCAAAGTGCATTCATCCGAAAGACCACCCTCCAGATCCTGTCCTGTCCATGAATTCTAAACTCAGAGGACAAGCCTGGATGAATCTAATGTCAACAAGAAACTTACACAGCATGGATTCTGGACGGGCATCAACACATCCCGACCTGGGAAAGAGGCCAGTCTGCTGCCACCCTTGACTACATCTTCGCCTTACAAGCTATGTGCTCAGAAATCGAACACTTTCAGGTGGGCAAAACAACAGCGAATGACCACAACATGCTCACATTAGCATGGTCCTCTGCCGCTCGGATGTCGAACTACTATTTATCCCAGGTCGAGTCCAACCCCCAACAAACTGGGCTCCGTCTGACAGCAGCCAGTGTTAGAACTCTAACTCAGGAGTATGCCGCAGAAGCTGATGCTCAGCCGACTCCAGACACAGTCTCGAGACCGAACTACCTGCCTCTGTTGATCAAGTACAAGAAACATCAGACAACTGCAAAGATCAATCCGAATATTAATAACCATACTTACGACACACAGATAGCAGATAAGAAAAAGGCACTAAGAAAACAAAAACGCAGCGCAAAAGCGGAAAACACCCCGGCAGCGTGGGAACTGTGGAAAAAAAGAACACCAAATCTACAAATCGTGGATCAGATCACGCAGGGCGGCTCTATACCAACGCGACGCAGAACCCATGTTGACAGCACTTACGACTAAAAAAACAGCTGCCTTCTGGTCTCTGATAAATAACTCTCAAGGTACCACAGCTACAAACATGATCAACTCAGTCACGGAATCGGCCTGGGTCGATTTCTTCACCGATCTCTTCGCCAGTGCGACGCAGCCCACGAACCTCTCTTGGGAGACTACGCAAGCACCCTGGGTCGACCTCTCCGCAAAAGCAGAAATCAGTGTGGACATTCAGAAGCTAAAACCATCAAGAGCTCCAGGCCCCGACAGCCTTACCAACATCGACTTAAAAAAACACCTCAACGAATGGACAACCTTTATCAGCTTTCTGTTTGAACACTGTCGAGCCAGCAGACAGATCCCACTTTCATGGTCTAAAGCCACAGTGATCTCAATCTTCAAGAAAGGAAGCAGGGAAGACCCGGGCAACTTTCGCCCAATAGCCCTGTTGGACATTATGGGCAAATTGTTTGACCATAATGATCCTTTTGGATCACTTCCAACGCTGGGCGAAATTGGCCCCTTGCAGCGACCCTTTCCAGCTGGACTTTAAGAAAAATGGCAGCACTACGGTGAATATCTTCATTCTTAGCATCAGAAAGGCAAAAATAAAACAAGGTGCCCCGACAGTCTACGCCGCGTTCATTGATCATTCGCAGGCGTTCGACAAAGTTGACAGTATGCTACTATGGGGAAAGCTGAAACACTGGAGCTGCCCGGACGCTATTTTAAACCCCATATTCGTGCTCCACACCAACACCACGCTCAGTGTTCGGTTGAACAGGCAAGGGTCCCTTTCAGCGGAAATCCAAGCACACAGAGGCGTCAAGCAAGGCTGCCCGCTGGCCCCAGCACTCTTCGTCGCCTTCCTGGGGAACTTTAAAGACTCAGAAGCTTCCGTTCGTAGCTTTCGCCCAAAGTTTGGAAACACTGCACTCTCCTGCCTTCTTTATGCCGACGATATGATCCTTCTTGACCAGACTCCCATTGGTCTACAGCGGCAGTTGGACAATTTGGCTGAGTACATGAACTTCAACAACTTAAGCATAAACAAGTCCAAAACTAAAATCATGATTTTTTCCAAAAATCATCCGCCACTGAAAAACACCAGCTCTTGGTCAGTGAACAAAGTTAGAATTGAAGTTGTTCCACACTTTAAATATATTGGAGTTATCATCGACGTGACGCCTCGAGAGTCTAAAATGCAACAACACCTTTGGGCCAAAGCCAAACGCCTGACTGCCCAACTGAGAACGATCGATCGAAAGTTTGGAAAATTTTCGCTGATTCCTGCCATCAGTTTCTACAAGGGCAAAATGGTCCCTGCTCTAACCTACGGCATGGACGCTACGATTACCATGCCACCCGGGTTCTGGCAGAAACTGGAGGGATACATTTGGAAATCCCTCCTCGGCCTTCCAAACTCCATCCCCATGTTGGCCGTCAGAAGAGAGCTGGGACTTCTGTCGCTGAACGCCACCGTCAGCGCGGCCTCATTGGCCCTCTTCAGGAAGACACTCATTCGAGATGGCCTTCCAATCTTTAACATCATTGGTCAGGAGATGGCTTCAACAACCTGAAAGGTCCTGCAGACCTGGATGCACCATCAAAAAAACAAATTGCAAGACCTACTATGTTCAAAAGACGACCTAATTACCAATCCGCAAAGAGTCACTGAAAAACTGAAAATCCAAGATTGGATAACCACCATCGAGCAATCAGCAGCGATAAAGTATCTAAAGCACTTGCCTCCCGCGTACAACAAGCTGAAAACCCCGTTTGCGTACTGCACCAAATTTTCGGATAAAAAACTATGCAGCATATTCTTAAGAACACGACTTAATCTGCTCCACACCAGAGAAATCCTAGGGTTAAGAAATCAATCCACTATGACAACCTGCAGACTCTGCAAAATCCCAGACTCTATTGAGACAGTTCGTCACCTTCTGTTAAACTCTCCATCGTTAAATCTAGAACGCACAGCTTTTCTGGCCCCTATATGGGTAGACTCTGTATTGATAGAAGAAGACACATGGTGGTGCGCCTCATCTCGGGAGAAAAATCCCGTTGGGCGGTAGCCACGTCTAAATTAATGCAAGCAGCCTTCATCAAAATCATCGCCAACGGCCATTTACCCTCCGCCGCTGAATCTTCAACTTAATTACACTGCATACCAATAGACCCCTCCCCTGTCTGTGCTGCTCTGTTCGGAGTCCCATCACTAAACGTCGAACGCCATGGCAATCTGTCAACGACTCTTACGTGTTGCGCCTTTGTCGCGGCTTGACTCTCTAATCGCTCCCTACAAGGCGCGTTCTTGAAATTTTGAAAAGGAAAAATGCTTTTCTATATTTTACGTCTGCTCTCTTGTAAAAATCATTTTTCTTTGATTACACACAAGTAAAATAAAAAAAATAAAAATAATAATTGAAGATAATCCATAAAGGAGAACTGACATCACCCACCAGGCACAAGTTAATTTACAGGTTCTCTGTCATAATGACAACACGATCTCTGGAATCTACACTGAGCTGACATTCTAGCTGAACTCCTGTTGTGAGTGTGGGGTCATGCTACTGTCATTGTGGCCATAGCCACCATGAGAAAGCTAATAAACCCTGGCACTGCCGTACTTTAGGGCCCCGGACTACATTACCAAGAAGCCTGGGTGTCATTGCTAAGGACGTGCCGCATGAAGGGCTGGCTTGAAAAGGCGCACTCCGCCAAGGCCAGGTGCTGGTGATTGACTGTTCGAGGACAGGCAGGGGGTGTTGCTGAAACATCTGGTGGAGCGTTTGTTTCTTTTGGCTGCTGAGAACGCGGCAAGCCTTCTGAACATTGCTTCCTGGGCTGCAGTGGTGAGACAGGGGAGTTGCTGTGAACTGGTGCGGTGCCAGCAGAGTCAGTTGGAACCTGCCTAACAATGTTTGCTCTGGAGACCTCACCAGGCTCCCAAGCCTCAGATAAGTGGCCTTTTTGAATGCTAAGCATATTCTCAGAATACACTGGGCATTAACTCGTCATGGGGCAATGTTGGAAAATAAGTGACTGTTTTACGAAGACCACATTGATGTGGAGCACACAAGTGTGGGACATGTTTGTAAACACATTTGCAGAGCTGTGTAACTTACAAACTCCGGTCAAGGGAAGTTATGGTTGCCTAATATCCTCTGTGTGTGAGGTCAGGGAGGGGGAGGAAGCAAGGTGTACCGAGAGAGATGTGAAGTGCTGAACAAGACATTCATTATATGTTGCATATGTTATAATTTCAACAATTCATCATGTCTTTTCATTGTCCATGCCACTGTTATGTTTTATGTTGCTTATGTGGGTAAATACAGACAGGATTGGACAGAAGAGGTTATAACTGAAGTCAAATCTGTGAAGAGATGTTGGATGTTAAAAGTACATGAGGCAAGGGCGTGTGCAGGTTGTAAATAAGAGTGATTGTGTGTCTAAAAACATTCTTTCCCAAATTCCCCCATCCTATCCAACTGGTAACACTAATCCTCTTTCCGGTTTCACAACCTCTCCCTAATCCCTCAAGCCCCCCCACCGCTCCCCAACTTGCTGCCTTGTAGTTACCAGTTACTTGTAATCAGGAAGCCGCGCCAATCACTGTGGGAGGGGTCCAGTGGTCGAAGTGAGCAGGAGCGGTTTGGAGCGGTGCTCCTCTACTTTTTTAAATGAAGTTTTACCGTTTCTATACTTTTATTTTAAAAAGAAACCGTTCCGGAATGGTTACGTTTTAAAATAAAATTACAGGAAGAAGTTGAAACGTGCACTTTCACTGCAACGCACTAAACGTTTCCTTAAGCACCACGTGCATGTGCTTGGTGGTTTGTGTTGTGTCTTGGAGGGGGCGTGGTGAAGGGATTTGTGGGGAGTGGGTGCAGGCCAGCAGAGAACATAGTTCCACTACTTCTTTTTGTACACTTTGACCACTGGAGGGGTCATATACATTTCGGCTTCTGTGGTTCGGGAGGGGTGTCAATACCCTTCCCTTCTACGGGTTGTGACATAATTACCAGCCCCCATTTGGGGATATTCACACCACCTAACCCCAAATGGATGCCCCTTCTCCACCTTTAGCTGATGTGCTAACGGTACTACAGGATATTCAGTTAGAATTGGCTAATTTTAGGCAGGAGACTTCTGGTTCGAAAGCTCAAGTGAATGGGTTGGTGGCTTGGGGAACGGCATTGCTGAGTCCAGGGTCATCTACTTTGCATGCTACGTCTGGTAGGGCATCCACTGTGGTGGTTCAGACACCAAACAATGTTCTGTTGGCTACTCTGGAACGTTTTGCAGGAGACCAAAAGAAATAGGGTATTTTTAACTCTCTGCCTTTTACATCTATTATGCGAGCCTGCGGCCTTCGAGAGTACACAAGCTAGAACAGCATTTGTTATTTCTTACTTGACAGGGGATGCAGCGGCTTGGGCAATGCCTTTGGTACTGAAGGATGATCCCATGTTATACAATTGGGACTTGTTTAGGTCAGAATTTGGAAGGTTATTTGATCAGCGCCATGTGTCATTAGCACAGGACAAGGAATTGTTAGCATTATGTCAAGGCTCGAAGGATTTGGTATCATATGTGACAAATTTCAATAGATTCATAATTGACACTGATTGGCCAGAACAGAAGCAGACTGTGCCAGGGGCTTAGGCATGAGCTCAAGGAAGCTATAGCACAGGTAGATCCACATCAGACGTCTTGCTCCACACTCATCGATTTGGCACACCGATTAGATCATCGGATTGCTGAAAGAAACGGCGAAAGGAGAAAGGACAACACATTGCCCTTTGTACGTCAAGACAGGAGCCGGGATGTAGGGACAAGACAGGCGTAGGGGAGCTCATGCAGATAGGGAGTGTTAGAGGGCTGTTATCTCATGAACAGAAGGAGGAGCGGTGGTAAAATGTGTGCCTATATTGTGGCAAGCCTGGACATTATTTTAGGAATTGTCCTAATACTCCAAATCGATGGAGGGGAGGAGACCAACACAAGACGGAATCAGGAAAAGCTCTGGCTCTGACCTACAGGGTATAAGGGAGTTGAGCACAATTGAGAGGAAATTCCCCAGCACGATAACAAACACTCTGCGTATTAAGGCCCTGTATTTATACATTCTGGTGACCTTATTTTTTGCCGCAACTGAACAAACTGTCAAACATGGTGGATTCAGGAGCCACTGGTAATTTTATTGATATCAAGTTGGACGACAAGTTGGAAATACCACCACCTAGTAAGGGAAATTCGGAGGAGGTTCAGTCGGTTGATGGGTCACTATTGACATCCGGTCCAGTCACAGTACAAACACAACCAATATGCATGTTGTATTGAGGAGGAGATTGAGTTTGATTTAATTGCAGCACCCCAATTTGGGTTAATGTTGGGCATGCCATGGCTAGTAAAACACAACCCCACAATTGATTGGGTGGAGCAGACACTTGTTTTCAAATCCAAATGTTTTCAAACATATAAACATGACAAGATGGGCCCAGCCACATTTTTTGTGGAAAGGGTCATGGTTGGTACAGTGGAGACGGTCCTTCTTGGCATAGAAGTATTCAGAGATTTATGATTAAGGGAAATCTGAAATTTTACTTCCACATTGCTCATATGACTGTGTCATTGATTTGGAGCCTGGGGCTAAGCTTTTGTGTAGTAGGTTCTCTGTGCTTACCGAGGCAGAGAATGTACATTTGAAAGAGTACTTGGATGAAATGCTTGAGAGAGGGTTTATTCCGAGTTCTCATTTTCCGGTATCTTCTCGCCTGTTCTTTATACCGAAGAAAGAGGGTACCTTAAGGACCTGTATTGATTAGAGCCTTGAATAAGGTCACAATTAAGAATCACTTCCCACTACCTCTAATCTCGGTTCTTTTGGACGAGGTGAAAACTGCTGTGAATTACACTCAGTTAGACTTGGGGGGTGGGGGGAGCATATCATTTGATATGAATGAAAGGGGGAGAGGAGTGGAAGACGGCATTTAGGACTAAGTTCGGATTGTTTGAGTATTTGGTGATGCCATTCGGATTATATAATGCTCCTGCGGCATTCCAACATTTTATGCAGGAGGTGTTAAGGGACTATATTGATGTATTCGTCATTGTATATATTGAAGATATCTTGATTTACTCTGAGTCCCCAGAACAACGTGCTAGTCCTGTACAGGCAGGGCTCAAGAGATTGCACAAATATCAACTATGTGGAGAAATGTGTGTTCCATACTGACAAAGCGGAATTCTTGGTTTACATAATGATGCCAGCAGGGGTAGTTATGGACAAGATGAAGGCACATGCACTAACTGATTGGCCATCACCACAGTGTGTGAAGGGTATGCAAGTGTTCCTGGGGTTTTCCAATTTTTACAGATGGTTTATTAGCAACTTTTCACAGACCATTACACCCATTGCACAGCTGCTCAGGAAAAATATGCAGTTTGCATGGGGGAAGGAGGCAGAGGCAACGTTTCAGGAACTGAAAGAATCTTTCACTAAAACACCTGTATTACGACACCCTGTATTAGAGAGTCCTTTCCAGGTATAGACGGATGCGTCCAACCAAGCAGTGGGGTCAGTTTTGTCACATCAGGATCAGGAGGGAGTTCTTCATCTGGTGGCATTTTTCTCCAGGAAACTCACAGGGAGCGAGCAAAACTATATTCCATAATGGACAACGAATTGTTAGCTTTTAGAGCAGCTTTGCAGGAGTGGAGGCATTATTTGATCTGGGCCCGTCATCAGGTTGTGGTCTTAACAGATCAAAGAAATTACAATACCTAAGGTCAACCAGGACATTGAGTCCTCGACAGCTGAGGTGGTCACAGTATTTCAGTGAATTTGACTTTGTAGTGACTTATCGACCCAGCCAAAAAATAGGAAGGCAGATCCCTCTAGGCAGCAACATCAAGAGGTAGCTCCACTAGAAAACCAGGTGATAATTTCCCTGGAAATTATTATTGGGGCAGTAACTAAAGGTATTCTGGAACAAGCACAAAACTGTCTGTTGGAAAAGGGTTTACAGGGTTGGAGGGCAGGTCATCCGTCACAAACTGTGCGCAAGTGATTGGCATACAATGTACATATACTTGCCTACGCCTCAGTTGCAAGAAAGGACAAAACATTGTTGTAATTACACACCATTGGAGGGTCATTTTGGAGAATGAAAGACTCAAGGTATGTTAAACAAATATTTCTGGTGGCCTAGTATGAAACAATCAGAACATAACTATTTGCAGCAGTGTGAGGTGTGCATGTGAAGTACGGCCAATCATTCAAAGAAGATGGGGCTGTTGCTACCTTTACCAACTCCGGAGGCTCCTTGGACACATGTTTCAATGGATTTTGTGACTGATTTACCAAAGGATCAACAGTATGACATGATCAAGGTTGTGGTAGATTATTTCTCTATCCAAGCTCATTTGGGGAATGCCTACCGCTGGTCAGTAGGCAGAACTATTCTTGTGACACATTGTTCGATTGCATGGTTTGCCTAAGGCAATTGTTTCAGACCGGGAGTCAGTTTACTTCTCAGTTTTGGCGTGCCTTTTTGTAGGATTTTGAAAATCAACTGCGCTCTCTCAACAAGTTATAACCACAAGACGGATGGACAAACAGAGTCAATCAGACTATGGAGCAATATATCCGTTGTCTGTTGGCTGATGGTGCAAACTCCTGGGTGCAGGCAATGTGGTTAGCAGAATTTACCTACAATAACATGGAGCATGTTTCTTTGGGAATGTCACTTAATTAGTGCCTTTACGGAACGTTTAGTCTGGTGGGGGGATAGGTCAGGGGCAAGGTGCTTGCCTTAGAAGCAAGACGACACGGAGCACCACAGGGTCGATCCCCGGGTCCGCGCTTAAAAACCTCTGGGTATTAAGTGCGTTATAAATAACCGATCATATCCTATCATATATCAATGACCCAAAACATGCTTCCAGAACCATTACCGGAGATGGAAACGGTGCCGCCGTTATGTGAGCGCAAACAGTTGCTTTTCGCTATCAGGCAAAAGGCACAGTAAAATCTGGAGAGAGCCAAGGAGGTATATAAAAGGCAGATGGATGAGACATCAAGAGAGGCTCCTAATTATGGAGTAGGTGACAAGGTGTGGTTGTCATTTACAATTAGTGGGACCACGAAAATGTATGCCTAGATTTATTGGTCCATATGTAATTAACAAATGCGTGTCTAAAACAGCCATAAATCTAAAATTGCTTAGACATTTGATGATCCATCCCGTGTTCCACGTATCTTTGCTTAAACCCGCAGCTTCCGGCACACGGATGACGGCCAGTCATGATGAAGGAATGACAGGAAGAATTTGAAGTGCAGCGCATACTGGATCCAAGAAGACGAAAGAGTTGCCTATGGTATTTGGTGTAATGGGTGGGGTATGGGCTTTAAGATTGTTCATGGGAGCCGACTGAGGCACTGCAAGCTCCACGATCGGTAAGACAATTTCATGCACAATTTCCCAGGAAGCCAGAGCCGGGATTGCCCCCTGAGAGAGGGTGTAATGTTGGGAGTGTGGGGGCATGCTACTGTCGTTATGGCCGTAGCCACCATGAGAAAGCTATTAAGCCCTGGCGGTGCCGTACCTTATGGCCCCGAACGACATTACCCAGAAGCCTGGGCATCATTGCTAAGGGTATACGGCATGCAGGCCTGCTTGATAAGGCCCGCTTCTGCCTGGCCCAGGTGCTGCTGATTTGAGGCATGGGCGGAGGGAGTTGCTGAAGCTCCTGGTGAAGCATAGAGTGTTTGTTTCTTTCAGCCGCAGAGAATGCTGCAAGCCTTCTGAACATTGCTTCCCAGGCTACAGCGGTGATGCTTGATGGGCTGCAGCGGTGAGAGTTGCTGTGAACTGGTGCGGTGCCGGCAGAGTCAGATACTGCCTAACAACGTTTGCATGGGAGTCATCACAAGGCTCCCGAGCCTCAGATAATTGGCCTTGTTGAATCCTAGGTATACTCTCAGAATACACGGGGCATTAACTCGCCATGGGGCAATGATAGGAAATAAGTTACAGTGTTACGAAAACGAAGTTGATGTGGAGCACACAAGTCGCAGACATGTTCGTAAACGCATTCACAGAGCTGTGTAACTTACACAGACTCCTTTGAAGAGAAGTTATGGTTGCCTAATATCCTCTGTGCGTGAAGTCATGGACTGGGAGGAAAAAAGGTGTACCGAGCGAGGTGCTAAGTGCTGATCAAGACATTCATTATATGTTGTATATGCAAGGCATAAAATAAGCGGTATTGCATCGCAATTTGCGATACGATACCGCTGGTTTGGGTTTTAATTTTGGAATCATGTCGCAGTTTCTGCGATATGATTTATGGCACCGAGCACAGAGCTTAAAAGGCACAGATTACTGCACCTTTTTATTTAAGCTCTGCTCTCGGTGCACTGACAGTGTGCAGGTAGCAGGCAGAAGCTCCCGGCTGGGCTAAATACATTGTATCAATGTATGAGCCCAGCCCAGGGGGCGTCGAAGTCACGCGGAGAAGACTTCAGCAGGATCACCCCAGCTCCACTCAGACCCGACTTCCATCTGAGGTAAGGCGTCATGCTGGGGTGCTTAGGGGAGGGTGGAGGAGGGCGAGCCCCTTGTCTGCGGGGCTGGGTGTGAGCAAGTGGCCACGGCTAGGAAGAAATATTTCACCTGCCCATTCGGGTGGGAGAAATATTAATTCCATCCACTTGCTAGTACCCAGCCCCACAGTAAAATGGCAAGCTGCCAGATCACCTTTCAAATATTCTTTCCTTCTCGTGATTTGCGAGAAGGAAGGAATATTTGAAATGCCCTCTGCAAGCAGGCTATGTTATTACTGCAGGCCTGGGTGCTTAGAAAGTGGCGGTAAATAATATTTCTCTCGCCCGTATGGGCGGAAGATTTATTATTTACTGATACTTTCCAAGCACCCATGCCTGCAGTAATAAAGTAGCCTGCTTTCAGAGGGCATTTAATATTTTCTTTCAGTCTCATGATAAAGGTGCGTCAAGCGCTTTAATCACGAGACTGAAAGAAAATAAAAAATGCCCTCTGCAAGCAGGCTACGATATTACTGCAGGCCTGGCTGCTTAGAAAGTGGAAGTATACAATATCTCACCCACCCAAATGGGGGGAGAAATATTATTTACTGCCACTTTCTAGGCACCCAGGCCCGCACTAATAACATAGCCTGCTACAGAAGGCACTTTGCATTTTCTTTCAGTCATCAATTTTACCCAATGAAATGACAAAAATAATCTGGGGGATTAACAGCCGCCGATTATCACTAAACGGCCAGGCAGCAGGAAGTTGAAACAATAATACCCACTGAAAAGCTATACATCCTATGTCAGCAAGTGCCTGCTGTGGAGGAACCTGTGTGAAAAGGCAACGAGGTGATAATACTTCTGTATACCCCAAGAGAAGTGACGGCCGGAAGGGCTCCCGCAAATGCAGCTAAGGCATTAAGCCCCAGAACAAAAGTATATATAAATTGTTGTGTTATTGTATAACACTGCAAATTGGCATCATGGGGAAGTTGCTGTGGACATCCCTGAGGCTCATGGCCCTTATCAAATGAAAAGGCTGAAAGGCCTGGGTGCTGCCCCTGATTGCAGGGCTTGTTGTTTGCAAGTGGCTGGCAGTAATATTTCTCCTACCCATTCCTGTGGGATAAATATTTCCAGCCACTTAAGCACATTGCTGTGGGTAATCAGTTGCTCTGTGTCTGTTTTGTAGACATTGCAATGTGTCTGTAGAGGATGATAACAGGAAAGAGTGAACCTTCACAGTGACTTTGACAACAAACGAAGAGTCACCAGAGAGGTAAGAAAAGCGTAGCCCATCTTTTTACACTAAAAAAACATCTTTTGTGTAGGCAGCACCTTACAAGAATGGAACAATATTTAAAAGGTCTTTTGCAAGCAGGTTGTGTTATGGGGCCATCACTTGTAGTCTTATATTCAGGGTGGTGCAAATACTTCCCCAAAGGTGGTTGCTTCGAGTGATTTGTGTTCTTTGCAAATAAACAACCATTTTGTGGTTCTTGAAACACAAAACAAATGTGTACTAATTAGAGCTTAGATGGTATGTGGTAAGTTGCTGACAAATTCTGGCTTCACTACTTAACCAAACTGTGTGATCCTGGGCAAATCATTTGATCCAACCCAGCCACACCCGTGTGCTGGCAAGAACAGAAATGTGCATAATTTATCCTTACGCAGTGCTAACTTGCCACTCAGTACTTCAAACAATGCTGTGGAGTCACAAAATGCGGTGCCTGTGCGCCATAGCTTTAGAGAAGAGATTTCTGACCTCTTGGGCATCCTGATGATTTTTCTGTTGGCTTTTAGGTGTCTGAGACAGCACTCCCTCTTTAGATAATTTATTTTGATCTTTTAAATCATCTCAGTTTTTGCTGTCTTGCAATAAGCCAGACCATAAAATGGATGATTACATGTTAACTTGCTGGGCCGATTTGTCTCGCAGATGAAACTTTATGACCCTAGTAACTGGTAGGTGCTGCATCAGGGCCTCAATGACCTGGGCAGACCAAGAGACTGGCATCTAGCCATTTGGTTCTGCAGAATAAGATAACTAATGTCCCCAATTTGTCAAATTCAATGTAGCTGCTGTCTTCATCTTGTCTTCATCTTGGGCAGTTGTGACTGTTTTATGCCAAACACTAGTTAAATGAAACTTGATAATAAAATAAAAAGGACACACGTCAATTGCGTCTTTATTGATGTCTTGTTGAGATGGACACTGCACTATGCACCACGGACTGCTGTATGACTCAGATGCACAGAGCCTTGAACTGAACAATGTTTTCAGAGCTTTTTTATCAGATCTATTTATGCAGTCCATTCATGCAGTGAACCTTTACATTTTACACTCATTGCACGAATGTATTACTTCAGAGGTACATAGAAATGCTGTATTCTTGCTAATTGTATGTCTTGGGGTAAAACTAACTTCTGGTGACATTTAAAAGAGGAGTACAAAATTGCTAATCAAATAGGTTTATTTGCTAATCAAAAATACTTTAATTGGCAAATTCTGCTAATCAATTTTTTAAAACGAATTTATGCCTTGATATATTATAATTTCACCATTTCATCATGCCTTTTCATTGTCCATGCCACTGTTATGTTTTATGTTGCTTGCGTGGGATATGAGGTCAAATACCGCCAGGATTGGACAGGAGAGGTTATAACTGAAGTCAAATCTGTGAAGAGATGTCAGGTGTACATGAGACAAGGGCGTGTGCAGGTTGTAACAGAGTCACAAATAAGAGTGATTGCGTCTCAAAAGATATTCTTTCCCAAATTCCCCCATCCTATCCAACGGGTTACCCTAATCCTCTCTCTGCTTTCCTTACAATACCATTACCCATCCACAACCTCTCCCTTATCCCTCTTCCCCCCACTGGCTGCCGGGTGGTTACCTGTTACTTAGAATCAGGAACCTGTGCCAACCACACTGGGAGGGATTGTATACATTTTGGTTTCTGTGGTTCGGTAGGGGGTGTCGATACCCTTCCCTTCTACCGGTTGTGATAACTCCCAAGAAGAATTACACTTACTCTTCTCTCGATCACACAGGGTCGTTGCACGAACACTCAGCATGGAGATGCTAATCTTTACCATGGGTCCCTATCTAAAATCTCTCTAATTGGTGCTACTATTATTTGGGGATTTGATCTTTGTTCACGTGATCAACTTCTATCTTTCTTTATTGGTGGGTCTTGTGCCCATAACTTCTCTTTTCTTACTAATTCTTACTTTTTTATTGGGGCCTCACGCTGCTCTCTTCTCGTTTCCTTATTTATTTTCTTCTTTAGTCAGGCTTCAGCCATTCATTACTTCTAATCTGTATACTTACAGGACGGGGGTCACTCTACCTGCAATCTATGATCTCAAATACACAGCCAATCCCTTATAGTCACCAGTACATAGTCAATATGGGAACCTTTCTTACCTACTACATAGGTTGGTCTAGCTGGTTTATCATCCTCTAACTTCCCATTGCAGGTCCTTATTTCAAAGTTAAAAAGAATGCTAGCTTGTTTAAATTGCCTTGTTATGTTCTCTTTTAGGGGCGTTCGTTATGAGGCCAGGGAACGTGCATGCTAAATCTTACTCTTCTGTCACCCCTTCAAGTAATAATTGTTATTGGTTCAATTTGTAGATTAAAACCTTAATTAACAAGATATGAACTGTTCATGCAATATGCGTTGCTGCAATGTTTGGGCATGACGAAATGCAGGCTCCTTCGTTTTCCCCCACCCATACAAGACTGAAAAATATTCCAGTGTCCTCCTTCTCAACCAGTTGGGATAGTCTGCATCACAGGCTGGACTGGATAAAGCTTCTCCAAAGGAAGGTGCTTCTTTTTGAAGCTATTGGAACAGGACTGCGTGCCATGCCCTGTCCCTACACCTACATCACCAACCGACACCTCCATGTTCCTGTTTTTCCACCAATGCGGTTAGATGTGAAAAGAGTTACTCTGCACACTTCGCTTTTTTGGGGGGGTTCTCCCATTCCACAATTATTTCCATAGCAGAGCTTCTCAGCCCTTCCCATCCTTCGGTACTTGCTTTTTCTTACAAATGTTGAGGTACCCCTACCAGTGGTTTTGAATGTGTACCAAAATACTGCTAACACTTCCTAAGCACTTCATTACCCAGGGTTAATACATCAACATTAGTGTACGGTTTCACATCTCCCGTGGCTTCTTTAGAAGAAGAGGCTGTTCTTGGCCTTGCTGCGCCTTCAGCAGATATGTAGTCTAATATGTCTAACTAGTTTTTTGCAGTTTTGGCCAGCAAGACTTTTGATAGGCACCTGCCACAGGACCTTCAGTTCACATTCCCCCTCCAGAACCGAGTGAAGCACCAATTGACCCTCAGCTAGTATTGATGAAATTCCTTCTTCAAATGAGGAGGACAAAGTTCCTATTTATTCGGCAAACAGTTCCATGTTGTAATGTCCAAGGCAATGCAGGTTTTAGACTTACTGTCTCCCGAGAAGCCTGCCGCTTCTCCAACATTTTCTCACAGAAACTTTGCGATACGGCTGCTGAGGCGGTCTTCTTGGAAAAACATACTAGACGTCTGGTGGGCAAGGAATCCGATGACGACGAACGATAGCGTTGCTTTTTACTCTTGTTCCATGAAGATGAAGAGGAGTGATGGGAATCACTCCTGGATCTTGATCACTTCTAATTTTTGATGCGTTTTTTTGGGCCTTCCCGGAGACTTGTTTCCAGTTGATTTCAGAGTATTTTCTTTTTGAAGGGGTTGAGTATGGAGAATTTAAAAGCGACTGCTGTAGAGTGAGGTTTGATCTTTTCTCCTTCAAGGCCTTACTTGTCAACGATTGGCAGGAGCTGGATTCAATGACTTCATAGTTTTTTCCGAGACAAATCCTGTGCAGATCAGTGATGGTCATCTTAGAATTATAGTCTGCACATCTCTTAAACCCTGTTTTCGGCATAGACATCACAATCAAATCACACAAAAAAAATCGACATTTGTTGAAGAAATTCACTGAGGTGAGTCAAACTGTTCCAAGAATGTGCTGTGCATCCGGAAAACGGTACTGAAGCATCTCGCACAGTGCTTGCTATTCATATTACCATCGATTTTATAATCTGAAGATGTTTTTTCCAGGTCGAACATTTAAGTTCTTGACGTATCGAGATTGCGCTAGGTCACCTCTATTAACCCCATAACGGTGAAAGTGGGCAGAGCTTACATTGATTTCCTATGGGAATTCTGGGCGAACATACTTGTCCATAGCACTTAAGGAGTTAAGGAACCGTGAGGTCTAGGGTGGAAGAATTCCTACCGCCTTTTCATCACTTACGGTGGGCCTTCCCTTGAGAACAGTGCGAGTGAAGTTACCATCATTAGATAGATAGTATCTTCTAGTTCAAAGTCTTATAAACTTACTAGATTCCAGATTCCTGAAACACTGCTCATTCTACCAGAGCTAAGGCAACATCAGTGGCCCTCATATACATGTTGCCATTGCAGACATCTGTAGGGCTGATATTTGGCTACTCCTCATGCCTTCGTCAGGCACTATTCTTTTCGATGTCTCCTCCAGGAGGGATGTGCTTTTTGGCCAGCACCTTTTTGCTTGAACTCTGGCCAATCATATGATGTCTCCTCCACCCATTTCATGGATCCGCACAGTCTGGATTCACAACCAGTTAGGCAGGAGGAGCTCCTCCACCCATTTCATAGATATGCACAGTCTGGATTCCCAGCCAGTTAGGAAGGAGGGAGATCAGAACTGTGGAGAATGAAAAAATTACCTTCAGGGTGATTCTGGTACTCCTATGCCTTGCTCTCCCTCCACAATGCCCTTGCAGCTGTCCCCCTCTTTGGATATGTCAATTTGCAACCTCCACAGCAGAAAGAAATGCAGTACTGAGAGGATCTGGTTGGTGGCGTGCGAGTGGGGGCAGGGCCGGGCATTCAAGCGGATGCTCACATGTACCGAGCCCCATTTTAAAAGTATTAAAGAGACAGCACCTTCTTTTGGAAAAGCTTTTACCTATTGGGCTTGTGGTGAAGCCTCTCCCAACTGGTTGTGAAAGATGGAGAGCACTTGCTAGAAGTACCGGAATCACCATAAAGGTAATTATTTCATGGTGTCACATGATCAACCTTAATTTCTGTTCTTTTTTATTTTATTTTACTAGAATGAGAGTCGAATGTTTCGTGTGCAGTTCGGTGGAGGGACCAAGGAACAGGCATTAGAACATTGTTGTTCCTGTATTAGTGCCCTCCAGCAATACGCCACCATCCAGGATCAAGAGCATGGTATAGCGGGGCAAGAAAGGAAGTTACCACCGAATGCATCCACACAGCACGTGGTAAGCAATGAATAGATACAAAAGCGAATTGCACATGTTCATTGTTTATCCCATCCCTACAACAAGTATCAAGTATAGGGTGAGCAGAGGGCATATAATGATTTGGTAAAGATACAAGAAATGCATCCTTTCTTTTGCATCATAGCATAAGGAAATCATGAGGAGTCGCGTGAAGATGGAATACAGGTAAACAATTTAGGCTATTGTTCCAAAATGCATTCACCCTTTTTAGTGGAAGAACGCTGCATTCACTGAAAAGGAATCAAGAAAATCGGTATAGAGATTTTTTCTGTACTTTATTAACAGATGCAGCATTGATTTCATTTGGTCTTCACCCTGGGGTGACAAATATAATAGGACACTGGAGGCTTGGAGACATTGGAGACTTTTAGGTTAATTCTAGTAGCAGAGGGATTAGCCAGACGATCTGGCTCATCTGATAGCTTAACTGGCGGTTAGGTAGATCGCAGGCCATTTTAATGCTACTCCTCACACAGCAGAGTTCCAGTGGGAAATAACTGCATGTATACTCCATGCACCTTTTAACCCTCCCCGGTGATTACAATATGAAATTGGAAATGGTAGTACCCATTGATGATATAGCAATCAGCATGCAAAAAAAGACTGCAACCGTCTCATTACTGATTTTGACAAAGTTTTTTTCAGAAACAGGTAAAGCAAGCACAATGCATCAAAACCATCCGGTTCCCAAATAGACTGAAGGCATTGAGTAGTTTGCATAAGTGCATATATTCTGTATGGGGTGTCAGGTTCCCACACATATGCAGATGCACTCCAATCCCAAAGGACATTCAAAATTGCAGCAGTTAAGAAAGTGCACAAAAGCACGTTTTGCAAGATTTTCACTGCAGTTGCATGGTTCAGAATGAGGCCCTGTATATGCTCCATATAATCTTTTCCGGAGCTAATAATTTCTCGGCTGCCCATTCTCGTGGCGGGATCACAGAATGAAATGTGCCCAACAACGCGGAATGATGATCTAGTTGTGCATCAAAGATGGACACAGTATTTCATTTAGCAGCATCACCCTTCGGGGGTTCAGTGCAATTCAACAGTGTACTTTTTGCCAATGGTAACAGTCTTGATAATTGGAATGAAATGTGGATGTTTTCACGTGCCATTTAGTATTTGTGTGATACCCATGCACTGATGAGACATTTTCTGAACATGACAGTAAGTGTAGTGTACAGGAATGTCTATCCTCCCCCTCTTCAAATTGAATGTAGTGGAGATAGATCCCCTAACCTTTAAACCAAGCGTAGATAACTTGGTGGGGTGATCTATGCCTTCAATTGTGCGGAAAACTAGAATTATAGTGCTTTGCAGTAAAGCGCTTTAAAAAATGATTTATGTTTTTAAGGTCAGAATGTCTTAAATAATGGAAGGCTTGTTAAGTAGTACATGATAAGTATGTTGTGCTAAAAAATAGAGAAACGGACCAGGTGTCAAGATATGGGGTCCACTATTTTGTGATAGGTCAGGCAGAGTCAGGCGATTCCTAAAATGGTGGATTGCTGTGAGTCATGATAACACCAATGGGGATCTTTTTTTATAAGAGTTCATGTAAAGGACAAATGGGGTGGGGGGGAGGTGTGAGCAGAACCAGTTTAGACTAGGCTCGAGTGGCAGATGTGCCAGTCGAGTGGCAGAGAGGTCAGCCAATCACAAATAGAAATAGGAACAGCTCATTGATCATGCCATATGAGTTAACAAATCATAGATAGGAATGGGTTGTCTTTGTGACCAAACCATTAGCTCACCTCCCTAGGACTTTATATAAGGCTGGGTAAACTTAGTAATTTGAGCAGAGTTCCTGAGATGTCCCTGGTGTTTGATGTGTGTATCGCATGCTGGAAGAAAATAAACTGATGACTTCTATAACTTGCCTCCGTCTCCTGCTTGCTCCAGAGTCTCCCTTTTTGACCCCAGGAGAGCCAAGGCCTAGTAGATGTGGGGTTTCTAGACCCTCATGAATGAATAGTTAATAATAGTTTGTTCTAGGAGCAATGTTCATAACTCACTCTACCTAAATATCACAGTTGCTGGCTCTGGCATGAAAACTGAAAGTAAAAGCACTTGTCTCTATACTTAACAAAAAGCTAGTTATGAGCACAGTCATGCGCTGCCATATTGTAGTTATTCTAAATCATTTGCTTTTTATATTGATATTTCACTTGTTCATAGTACATGCAAAACTGGAGTCACCTGACTGATGTACATTTTGCACTTGCACATTATAAACATGTAATGACAATAAAATACAGATCACAATTAAGTATTACAAATCAGCAAAACGATGATCCCGATCAAGAACAATGCAAGAAAACGACATTTATACAGACATTTTGGCCCTCTCATAAGAACGCAATTTGTGTAATATTAGTCGACGGAGGACTCTGTTTTACTCAAGTACAAGACGGAGAGGTGCTTAAAACCTTGAAATCAGGTAGTATGGAAATATGTTAACATATGGAAGAAGGGCAAATAATTGGGTTGGATATTGGTGACTTATGCACTGCCTTCAAATAATCACAAATAATGTAATGAATTAAATAAATTGAAATGTCCAATGTGAGTAATCTCAATGTCTCTATTTAATCCTGGTGTGATCAGCCGACACGCATTTCGACCCAGAGGTCGTTCTCAAGGCACTTCTCCTAAGCAATTGGTGTATGGACCAGATTCCAAAATGATACTGGTTCCACCTTTCATGAGGGCGGACCTCTTGTGGTGGTCGTCTCTCAGCAATCTGTCGGTGGGCGCTCCCTTCCAGGACCCTTGACCACTTTTGACTGTCACAACGGATTCTCCCTTCTGGGTTGGGGTGCGACGCTGGATCATCTTCAGGTTTTCGATCTTTGGTTGCCACAGGACAGACAGCTTCATATAAATTGTCTGGAGCTCTTGGCGATATTCCTGGCGCTGAAAGTGTTCAAACCAGGCATTGTCAACAGGGTGATCTGTGTCCACACGGACAATGTGGTGTCCATGTTTTATATCAACAAGTGGGGGGGGGTACCAGGTCTCTTTCTCTTGTGGATCTTGACATTCAGATTTGGGAATGGGCCATTCAGCATGGTATCTGGCTGGTAGCAGTACACATCCCGGGCCAGCTGAATGTCAATGCAGATGTCCTCAGCCGACGAGCAATTGTCAGCTACGAGTGGGAACTGAACACGGAAATCCCCTCAGATATTTTTCGCTGTTGGGCACTCCAGAAGTGAACGTCTACAAACAGGAAGCTTCCCCTGTATGCCTCCAGGAATGGGCTCAGAGCCTCCTCACTGGGGGTTGCTCTTGAGATTCCATGGCACAACATGAAGGCCTACACTTTTCCGCCCCTTCCTCTAATCCATCGGGCGCTTTGCAAGCTAAGGAACACGGTGATTCGCTCCCTGCTGTTCATAGCCACTTTGTGGCCGGCCAGGTTTTGGTTTTCGAAGCTTCAGCATCTATCGGTGTGCCCGCTGCTCACGCTTCTGCTGGTCCCCGATCTGCTTCATCAGAGCGATCAGCAGCTGTGGCACCCCTCCCTACAATCGTTCAGCTTGGCGGCCTGATGCCTGAGTTCAGATCTTTAGAGCGTTTCAATTTGTCCGCGGATAACATGCGCATCATTCAGGCGGCCAGGAAACCCTCTACAAGATCTCAATATAAAAGTAAATGGCTTTGTTTCTGCCACTGGTGTTTGGCTAAGCAGCTGGACCCCAGGCAGGCTACTATCGACATGGTCCTGTGTTTTGTTTCACATCTGGCAGAGTCTGGCATCCATGTCTTGTCCTCCAGGACTTATTTATCGGCTGTTGCCGCTTATTTATCCTCTGACCAGCGCTTCTTTTCACGGTCTAATCCAGTCATTAAAAGACACTTTGCGGGCCTGATGCATCTTTATCCTCCCGTTTGCAACCTGCATCCAAGGTGGGATTTGAATGTGGTCCTTACGGCCTTGTGTCATAAGACTTTTGAGCCCATGGATACTGTCGATTTTAAGTACCTTTCGTGGAAAGTGTCCTTTTGGATTGCTGTGACTTCGGCAAGGCGTGTAAGTGAGCTTCAGGCCTTGTTGGTGGAGCATCCATTCCTTACTTTTCATAAGGATAAGTTTGTCCTGCGGACGAATCCCGCCTTTCTTCCAAAGGTGGTCTCTGATTTTCATTTGAATCAGTTAATTTCATTGCCTGTCTTCTTCCCAGACCCGGCCTCAGAGGCCGAAAGGGTTCTGCACTGCCTGGACGTTAGAAGAGCCCTTAAGTTCTCTCTGGACAGAACATCTGAGCTTAGGAACTCTTCACAGCTTTTTGTGACCTTCGGAAATCTGCAAGAAAAGACGGCCTCGAAAGCGACCATTTCCCGATGGATTGCTGCCTGTATTTCTGAGGCGTATACCATTCAGGGTCTTTGGGTCCCAAAGGGAATTCATGCTCATCTTGTGCGGTGCAAGGCAGCTGCCGTTGCCTTCCAAAAATATGTTCCTTGGGAGACCATCGCGCATTACTGTCTGGACCTGAGCTGATGCTCAGTTCGGTCAAGCTGTGCTTAGGAACCTGTTTCCATCCACCCGTAATTCCTGTGAGGAGTGCGTGGGAATTTCCCATAAGTATCGAGTAAAGGGGATGGGACATAGGAGTATAATAAAGTTACTCATCGTAGTGACTACCTTACTCCTAGACCATAGTCCCCTTTCCTCTATAAGCCCGCCCGCCGTCCTCTCTAAAACGTTTCCTCTGTCATTGCCTAAAGGTCATAGACCTGGTGATAGAAAAGGACTGATGGGCGATGCGCTGGGCGGAGCTAAGGAGGGCGGGGTTACAGCCGTGTGCAGTACCCCGCGTAAAAAGAGGACACATTTTTGAAAAATGTGATGCTTTTTACAAAGTGCTCCGGTCCCATCCCACAGGACGGAGGAATGTCCCATAAGTATGGAGGAAAGGGGACTATGGAGTAAGGTAGTCACTATGGTGAGTAACTTTATTATATTGAACTATCCCAATCCATCAGACTAAGAAGCTGACTACTGGTTGGATCTCCCCACCCTCTGCATTATGTTCTTCGTACCAACAAGGGTCACCACAGGCTTGTCCCTCCCTTTGATTACCCACTAAATGATTGGTGGTAAATTCGCCTTGAGGAAGGCTACTGACATTAGGCCCAGCAGGTGGCTTGTTTGCCGAAACGTATCTGGTTGTTTATAGATCTGATTATAGACATTTCTATAACCAAAAACTTAAGTGTTCATGATGTGCTCACATATGTAGGCGGATCTGCTCAGAGTTGAGAAAGAAATTGGATAAGTTATTTGGAAGTTCTTGTGCACATGATTTTCTATTGTATAATGTCTATTCTTTGATAATAATTTTGTTTCATGCTCCTCTGAAACACACTGGAAAGTGTTCTTTGTATTCTGACAATAACTGTGCTTTTTTTATTTGAAACACACTCCATGTTTTACACATTTTATGTTTTGTAATTACATTCAAAAAATAAATGTCAAATTGTTGAACAATATTGATGTTTACATTCAGACTTACAATGGGACAATTTTGAAGGGATATCTGCTTTGTGGATACCTACACTGACATTTTAAAAAAAGTATTGGATTATATAAATCATACCACTGCAGCTTTTTGGAATTACTTGTATTCAATTTCTGTGACCCACACCATAGCTGCACCACAATTGGGGCTCCCGTATCATTTGATAGTAGGGGCCCGAAATGAAGGCCACATAAGGCACACACCTTCCCCAAACACACTTTCCACCACCATTCTGCCACTAGCCATTGTGAACTGGGACATGCAGCTGGTTTACTGTGATTTTACCAAAAACCTTTAATTCAAGGTATTTTTCATCTAACCTTTTTTTACCATTGACCTACAAAGGCGGGAAGAACAGCACAGGGCACAGGGTGCAGAGAGAAGGAGACCCCATGCAAGGCGAGTGCTCATACAACGGGTCAGGCCCTCACCCTGGACTTTGACTGACAACCACTGGTCACCCTGTACTGGCTGGACAGGGACACCCTAGGTGAACTGCTCACCTTAATCCTGGATGACCTAGAGAGCAGGATAAACCTAAAAACAGCCGTACCCCTGCTGCTCAAGCTTTTGCCCAATCTGCAATTCCTGGCAACTGGCACCTTCCAGCACTCGGTGGCTATGCTGCATGGCATGTCGCAGCCCACATTCTCCAAAGTGCTGCTGCAGGTGCTAGAAGCCCTCCTGAGCCATGTGTCCCAGTACAATTCTCTGTTCTCTGTCCATCACCCCAACACAGCAGTATGACATGAAGGCACGGTTTAAAGCGGCAGCCCACATTCCCAACCTCATTGTTGTCCTGAACTGCACCCATGTGGTGTTGGTGCCCCCCACCTCCCAGGCATCTGAAGAGGTATATCGAAACAGGAAGCAGTATCATTCCTGCAATGTGCATGTGACCTGCGATCCTGACATCTGCATCACACACTGCTGTGCATGCTTTCCTGATTCCACCCACGATGCCATGGTCCTGCTCAACAGCACACTGCCTGCATACATGAGAGGCACAGAGGCCAACAGATGTGTATATTGGGTGAGTAAAAGTGCCATCACACAAATCTATCTTGCAGCACTACAGAGAAGCAATAGGAAGGGGTGGAGGGGTTGCATAGCCACAACTGAAAAGTAAATGCCCTGTATGGGCTCTGTACATGCAGGCCCTGCCCCCTCAATGCACAAATATCAGTCTACAACCCACAGAACGGACATGATGCACAATTCTGTATGAATTTTTCAAATGCACATTGCGCCACCAGGATACCAACATAAACACATGACTACAGGTACCACAATATGACATCATACATCCCTATTTATTGCACCCCAAAGTAACACACTGCACCAAGAAAAATGTAACCCTGGCCATAGTAATGCCATGTACTCAGGTATAGAACGCTGTCTTTGAACAGACACAAGCAACTTAAACCTGTTGCGGTACAACTCACCAGCCATCAGGGCACATGCATGAGACCAACGCACAGGTCCACAACAGGCACCATGGCATCCTGCCATGACAATCACAGACCCTGAAAGCAACGACTGCTGACTGGGTGCAGGGTGTTACACAACAATGCAAAAACTGAATGATTCCTGTGCTAGTACTGTTTGTCAGACGTGCGAAAATAACCATAGAACGCATGCATAGAAATTTCATCAACATTCCATTGTAAAAAGCAACACATCCACAATTTTCTGTGACTGACACCTTTGACATTTGCCCTTGCAGGTCACTCTGGATACACCCAGCTAACATGGATCATGACTCCAGTGGGGGATCCACAGAGGCTGCAGGAGGTGGCCTACAATGAGGCACACATCTTGAGCAGACTCTGTATTGAGCGGACCTTCAGCCTGTTGAAGGCTAGTTTCAGGTGTGTTATGCCTGGACAGCTTGCTTGTAAGAACTCCGACTATAGTTTACACAACTGTCACGATCTGAGAGGCCACCTACCTGATCCTGCAGGATGGGCCGCCAAATTGAGAATTCACCTGGTCGCCTCTGTGTTCCGCCAAGGGAGCTGGACCAGAGAGAGGTTTCCAGGGAATCCCTCCTGGGGTAGAAAACCCTGTGTGGAGCTGCTAGAGACCGTATATTCCGGTTTTCTGGAGGGAGATGTCTGTAGGCAGAAGGTGTTCTACTCCCTTGAAACTTCTGCAATACCCTGCTGGATGACAGACAAAATAGGTTATGATTAGGGTCCAAATCCGGTGTCACAATGAAAGGAGTAGGACTCACAACAGTCAGGGCTTACCCTATGTGTGGGCTCTAAACTGTCTCTCTGTTGCAGGAGCAGGGAGGAGTGCTGTGTTTCTTGCTGAGTCTTAGAAGGTGCACTGAAAAGTATAACAGTAACAAGGAGAAAAGGAGCTTAGAGATGAAAAAGAGAAGAGAGACTGGACTGAAGGACCTCTGGCCCATTCCCCTATGATGAAAATTGAGCAAACACCTATCGCTACTGTAAGGAGGACCCCACTCCTAGAGTTACTGGGATATGTAGTGCTGGATGAATGATGCAGCATGGACCCACGCCGCATGAGCGAAATGATAAAGTGTAAATCACACAATACGATCCCCTAATAGAGAATACCCCATTCGAATGGATTGTGTCCTTCAACGTATTCCACATCTTTGACATGTAATGTCCACAGCTGTGTACTTAGGAAACTTTTTCGGCAGAGGGTCTCCTGTGTCGATGGTGTCGGGTCGATGTCCCTCGAAGGCCTTCATCGAGGACAACGTCACTGGATGTTATAATTAGGATGCACGGTGCCCGTAGCCTCAGTTCAATTTTTTCTGCAAACGTGTTTGCTTCGGAGACTCGGCGCGCCTTGTGTATTCCTCGTGAATATGCCTTCTTTTTCGACCCCTCCGACTCCGCGGTCTAGCTTCAAGACTTGCCGGGACTGCACGTCTAAGATGTCAATTACCAACCCGCATCATATTTGTTTGTGGTGCTTGGGCGAGAGTCATGACGCCGATGACTGCTCCAAATGCAAGTAGCTGACTGCTAAGGCCTTGCGTGTGCGTAAGGGGATTCTTCAGGTAGGTAGGGGTTCCAAACCCAGTAAGTCCCGTAAAACTTCTAAGGGGATGTCCATCGACGACTCGATGGGCGACTCGCCACGTCGGAACGAGTCCTGGGGATCTCGCTCCTGGAGTGGTTCCCGCCATTAGTCTTCCTCGTCCCGGTATTCCCGGAAGTGCCGTCACCGGTCGCCTTCCCCGTCCTCCTCGGAGGATGGAGCCGAGAGGAAAGTGGCATGCCCGACTAAGTCCTCGCTCCGGAGGAATGGGCTGCCTTCAGGGAGCAGATGCTGGTGATTTTCCAATCCCAGGGCACAGTTCTGTCCGCGCCTTCGCAAGAAGCCGGCAAGGAACAGTCTCGATCTCCATGGCTCGCACGCCTTGGGGCTCGGGTCCTCAACGCGACTCATCGGAAACCTTCAATGTCCTGTTCGGACAAGGCTCACGATGGTCGTAAGAGAAGTGCTTCCAGGTCTCGTCCTCGTCCCCAGCGTAGAAACCTGCTAAGGGCTCGAGGTTGGCGTCGAATCTGTCAGCACTGTGTCCGTCGGATACCGACATCGATGCTTTGCTTTCGCACCAGCCCTCGATGTCCACGCCGAAGCCGTCAGCGCCCTCAACGCCTTCAGGGCCCTTTGGCTGGAATTTGCCGACGGAGATCCTTACTACTGTGGATCCTCCAAGCAAAGCTACTTACAAGTCTGAGGCCAGTTATGGACTCCAGACCCTCTTCTGTCCCGAGGCAGGATTTTACCTCCCTCTGGATGACATCTATGAGGAGGAGGAAAGGTCAGACTTTGAGCCTGATGTCGCTCCCGTCTTTTCTGGTGATGGTCAATTGGAAGAGTTGAGGCATTCTCTTCATGATGCCAGTGGCTTGGACACTTCTCCGGAGGTAGAATTTGGCAGGCCTGAGCCTGGGGCCCATGCTGAGTCGTCCTACAGGAGGCTCATGGCTAGGGTCACAGAGTATCTTGGCTGGTCCAGTCCTCCTGAAGCTTTTGTCCAAGATCACTTAACAGATATTTTGGATCGAGGTCCGTCCTGTGACCCGGTGTTACCTTTTCATATCACGTTGCAGAAAAGGGTGGCGGCTGCTTGGCAGATACCGGAATCTATTCCGGCAGTTAACAAATCGTTAACTAAAAAATACCACCCTTTCGGTAGCGACCCCAGCTACCTTTCATCTCACCCTACTCCCGAGAGTTTGGTGGTTCAGGCAGCTACGGCCACCTCCGGGCAGGCACGTACCCTACCATCCCTCCTGATAGGGACAACGAATACTTCGATGGTTGGGCATGCAAGGTTTTTTCTGCAGGGAGTATGGCACTGAAACCGGCCAACACCACTTGTACCTTGGCAAGATTTTCACACTCTCTCTGGAATTGTGTTTCTGTAGCGGCTGAGCATATTCCCGAAGGGAATGGGTTCCTTGCTCTCGTGCAAGATGGCAAGGATGCCATGTGTGACTCCCTTCAGTTGGGTTTGGACACGGCCGACAGTGTTAGCCGGTCCATGGCTGCGAGCACCGTTACACGCAGATTTGCATGGTTGCGGAAGTCAGGTTTTGCTCCGGATGTGCAAGCTCGTCTTTTGAACATGCCCTTTGATGGCGCACATTTGTTTGGCAGCAAGGCTGACGAGAGCCTTGAGAGGTTGCAGACCTCCAAAGCTGCGGCTAAATCTTTGAGCGCAGCTGTGCGTCAACCTCTGCTTTTTTCATCCAAGGGGCAGTAGTGGAGGGGAGGTTCTTTTCATTACTGCTCCTCCTTTGGTAGAACAAGAGGAGCCACCTGTCAAAGGGGTCAGCGTAAAAGTAACTGTGGTGGTCGTGGAAACAGGAGTGCCAAAGTCACTCAGGCAGCTGCCTCTTTGCCTTCAGGCGCTGCCACAGCCGCTCCAAAACAAGCATGAGGCCATGTCCCATTGTTCGCCGGTTGGGGGAAGACTGTCTGAGCATCTCAAAGAATGGCAAGCTATTACTTTCGGATGCGTGAGTTCAGAAGACAATAGCCCATGGCTACTGCCTTCCCTTCCTAAAGCGGCTTCACGACATTCCACTGGGGAATCTCTCTTTGAAGATTCCAGATCCGCTCCTTGTGCAGGAAATCTTGACCCTGCTGGAGAAAGGCGCTATAGAACTGGTGTCTGTGGCAGAGAGAAACAAGGGATGGTATTAGACAATATTTTTTTATTCCAAAGAAAGACAGGGGATTGAGACCCATCTTGGACTTTCGTTGGTTGAACAAAGTTCTCAGGAAGGCCAAGTTCAAGATGGTCGCTCTTTCTCAAGTCCTCCAGGCTCTTCGACTTCAGGATTGGTTGGTGCCTCTGGACCTACAGGATGCTTACTTTCATGTGCCGATTCATCCAAAGCACAGAAAGTACCTGAGGTTTGCGGCTGGCGTCTCGCACTTTCAGTTTCGTGTCCTGCCATTCGGATTGACCTCCGCCCGAGGGTCTTCACCAAGCTAATGGTGGTGGTGGCAGCGTATCTCAGGCGAGGGGGTATTCACATCTACCCCTACCTGTACGACTGGCTGATGTGGGCGCGTTCTCCCGAGCAAGCGATGGATCATCTCGGTCTCACCTGCCGCTCCCTCCACAGGCTGGGCTTCTCCCTCAATTTCAAGAGGTCGCATCTGACACCTTCCCAATAACTCCAGTACATCAGAGCTGTGTTGGACACGTCCTTGGGGAAGTGCTCGCCTCCCAAGGTGAGGGCTCATCACATTGTGCAGATGGTGGACAAGTTTCAACATGCCCAGAGTCTCCTGGCTTTCGAATTCCTAAGGTTGCTCGGCCTCATGGCATCCTGCATCTTTCTGGTGCCAGAGGCCAGACTGAGGATGATATCCCTGCAGTGGGTTCTCAAGATGCAGTGGTCATAGTTCTCGGGCAAGATGTCGGATCCTGTTCAGATTCCACTCACGGTCTTACAGGATCTGTGTGGTGGGCCAACAAGGGGAACCTGATGAACAGGGAGCTGTTTTGGCAACCTTGGCTGAAGGTGACATTTGTAACGGACGCTTCCCTCACAGGATGGGGCGCTCATGCCAAAGATTTGACCGCCAGCGGTCGTTGGTCTCAGAGTCCAAACTCCACATCGACCTGTTAGAGCTGAGTGCCATCAGGCTGGCCCTGAAGGCTTTTCTGCCGTCTGTATGGGGCAAGAGTGCCCTGATCATGATGGACAACACAATGGCCATGCATTACCTCAACAAAAAAGGCAGGGTAGGGTCGCTCCCGTTGTGCAGAGAGGCGATGCAGCTCTTGTTATGTGCAATACAGCAACCGGAAGTGCGAGAGATTCTGCTCAAGGGAATTTTCTCAGAGAGGAGCCTTAGGAGACGCCTTTGTCGTGGATTGGTCATTCCCACTTCTGTACTCGTTTCCGCCAGTCACCCTCATTCCTCAAGTGTTGCGGAGGTTGCAGAGCCCACATGATCCTCATTCCTCCAGACTGGGCCAGGAGAGCGTGGTACCCGGACCTTCTAGAAATATCCATCTGCCCTACACGCTGTCATCCCTACCGAGAGGATCTGCTCTCGCGGGAGGGGTTGGGGAAGGGTCAGGCTCTCCATCCAGAGGTCAGGACCCTCAACTTCACGCTTGGTATCAAGGTTGAGGTATAAGGGTTGGGACCTCCCGGATGACGTGATGGGGGTTTTTCTTTCGGCCAGGCGGCCAGCAACAAAATCCCTGTATCGTTGGTGTAAGTTTTGTGACTGGTGCAGAGGACAAAATGTTGATCTTTTTCAGTGTTATATTCCCATGGTTCTTTCTTTCTTGCTTTCTTTGGCCCACAGGGGCCTTCAAGTTGGTACCATCAAGGGTAATCTGGTGGCGCTGTCTATCTTCAAGTGCTCGTCTGAAGAATGTTCTTATTTTAAGATTCCTTTGATTTCACAGTTTCGTAAAGAACTCACTAATGTGTTCCCGCTGTCCCCGTTCCAGGTGCTGGTTTGGGATTTGAATTTGGTCTTGAAATTCCTAATGGGTGCTCCGTTTGTACCTTTGCACTCTTGTCCTTTGAGACTGTTGTCTTTCAAGATGGTGTTCTTGGTTGGGGTTACTTCCGCTCGCAGAGTGTGTGAATTGCAGGCACTTTCCTTTAAGCCGCCCTTTACTGTGTTCCACAAGGATAGGGTTGTACTGAGGATACGTCCTTCCTTTCTACCTAAGGTAGTTTCTGAATTTCATTTAAGCCAGAAAGTGGTTCTCATGTCTTTCTATCCTCCTCATCCTGGTAAGGAAGAGGAGCGATTCCATAGGTTGGACCCTAGGAGAGCTCTGAGCTTTTATATTTCTAGGATGTCCAGGGTCAGCGTGGACGATCAACTCTTTGTGGGGTATGCTGGACACCAATTGGGCCAGGCTGTTACCAAACAGACCTTATCCAGGTGGATTATCCTCACCATTACGGAATGTTACCGATTGGCGGGCAATGACCCTCATGAAGGGTGGCATGCTCATTCCACTAGGGGCGTGGCTACCTCCACAGCCCTACAGTGGGGTGTTGTATTAGGAATATCTGTGACGCAGCCACATGGGCTTCTATTCACACCTTTGTCAAACATTACTCCCGGGATACGCTGCATGGTCCAGATATGGCCTTTGGTAAGGCAGTTCCCGGGAGGATAGCTCAGCGGCAACATGCTCGACTTGGAAGCAAGACGACACGAAGCTACAAAGGTTTGATTCCCGGGTCTGCGCTTAGAAACCTCTGGGTATTTAAGCGCGTTATAAATACGCAACTAAGATAAAAAACAAAACAATTACGCAACTAAAACAGTGCCTCGATGCCCACGGGCTGTGTGAGCGCTTTAAAAATGCAAAATAAATAAATAAATAAGTTCTTTACTTTGCCATCTGATTGGGTATGCTAAGTTCTTTTCCCTCTTCCATTTTCTGGCACTGCTTTGGGAGTCTGTCAAAGATGTGGAATACGTTGGAGGACACAATCCATTCGAAGAACAAGTTACTTACCAACTGGTAATGTTCTTTCGAATGGATGTTCCTCCAACGTATTCCACATCGCCCTCCCAGCCTGCCCCTCTGGAGAATTTCCTATGCTATTGCAGCTTACGGTCCCGCAAGTCTATGTGCAGTTAAGCAGTCGTTGGATATGTGCATGTCACACATTATGGAGGAAAAAACAAACTGATGCTACAGGCGCCATGCGTCCTATTTATAACATCCGGTGATGACGTCCTGGACAGAGGCCTTCGAGCGACATCGACCCAACGCCATAGACGCAGGATGCCCTCTGCTGAAAAAGTTTCTGAAGTACACAGCTGTGGACATGACATGTCAAAGATGTGGAATATGTTGGAGGAACATCCAGTCGAAAGAACGTTAGCAGTTGGTAAGTAACTTGTTCTTCTCTGCCCCGTCTACCTATTGGAGAAGTCAGAGGTTGTCCTGTGAGTGAAGGCGGGCGGTAAGGACGGAGGATGAATCGCCAGCTCAATGCGTAATACGGTGTGTGGCAATGACTAACGGAAAAGAAAGGTGGAGAATCAGAGGACGAGAAGGAAGGTACTCAGACAAAACGCCTCAGCGTATGATCTGACAGAAATTTGAGGAAGCGAACTTACAGAGCGTACGGATACTACTTGGAGAGTAGCGACGCGAGGCAGCTTTGCAGTTCCACACTGAATTACTGTTTCCTGTGCGGGGGCGTGGCCTGACACGGACGGAAATCGACCCTTGGAAAAATTAGACTGCGGCAGAACAAGCCTGGTGCTACCATGTTGGGAGGATCTATAGTTACGGCTGGAAGCCGGTGTCCGTGTCTCCGGACCTGAATGTGACGTGGCTTTGGGCGCTTCATCACAAGGAGCCTACACTGGACTGGAGGGGCATTGATGTACAGACCTGAAAAGGTTGGACAAATTGTGCTTGCCTATGCCATGCTGCAGAACATATGCCTCAGGCGGAATGTCCCTCTACCCCCGATGTGGACATGAAGAGAAGGACACTGCCTGTGGGTGATGCAGTGCCACGCAGTGGGCGGGAAGAGGATGGGGATGGACGTATGGCACGCAAAGAACTTGTGGACAATTTCTTTTAGCACATTTAAACTGTAAATATTCTCAATTAAACAATCATACACATGTGCACAAAAAAGGAATGTCCTAGCATTGCTTCAAGTGAACTGATATTTAATGCAGAAATGTACAAACACCCTCCCCACAACACTGTCCCCAACACACCCTGCCCCTGCCTACAACACCATCCCCAACACACCCTCCCACAATGCCATCCCCAACACACACACCCACAACACCATCCCCAACACACCATTTCCCTCCCCTGTGCCTATTAGATATAAATGAATAGCCACTTGCGTGGCTTCTTGCACCTACTGGTGTCCTCCATCACCTTCAGAGCCAGATTGCACACGCAGCGCAGCGGCACCTTGGGGTGCTAGGCTGTAATCCCTCTGTGGGGTTGACAGAGGTGGATGGATCGGATTCAGGCCCCAGGATATGTTGCATGGCCAGGAGCATGCTGGCCTGCAATGCCTCCACAAAGGCCAAGATGCCCTCTCCCCTCTCCCATCTCCCTCAGCCTCTGCCCAACAATAGTCAGAGCTGTCGATTTTGTGGCTGACTGCCGTCGGTCCCACTCCATGGCCCTCACCATCCTCAGTGGCACTCCCTATACACAGTCACCCATGGCCTGAAAATGTTGGACCTGTGATTCTGCTAGTGTCTCTAAGTGCACCTGGCACTTCTCCATATGGCTTCCTATGATGGGTGGATGATGGGCTGCGGGCTATGGCGAGAGCTGGGGCTGAAACAGAGTGACACATATGACTGGCCATCGCTGTCACCCTCTGACTCCTGGCCAGATTGCTGTGTCCCGCTCAGGTGATGTGGGTGGGTCCATGCACAGTGTCCTATGTGTGCCTGTCGTAAGAGGAAAAGCAGGGGAGACTAATAAACTCACTGGCTCCAGGGGCAAAATAACCAAACATGTAACTAATTGGTGTCACATGACAGTGAATGAAAACAATGATTTAATACACATTCACTTACGTGCCATTGTAATGAAAAGAATTTGCTGAGATTCGAAAACAGTTATAATGTAAAATGTATCATTTTATTGCAAACAATATTTTGATTTTTATAATATTTATTCCAAATTTTACATAAGAATTCATGAAGCATTGGGAGTGGCTAAAACCCTAATGCAGGACGTCCAACATTCAGCACTGATTCTCTTTCATGCATACAATAATCAAAAAATATAAAGTAAACTCCATATTGCCATTAATCATACGACGACGAATGAAATATTCAATCAATTTGGGTCAACCTCAACATGAAGACCTTAATTCATTTGTGGTCAACATTTGGAACATTTTGTGAATGAAATGTAAAGAGTAAACAAAGCCTATAAACCCAAACTCAACACATTACATAACAAGGCTATGGTCAAAAGGATGATCTGAGACACCCATCTACTCTCATTTGAGCCTGTGCCTTCATCATGCTAGTTTCGACTGAGTGACACAATTATCTTCAACGACCAATCTTCATGAGGACCAAACTGAAAGAAAACAAAAATATTAAACAAAAAAATCCAAAAAGAAAATTTCAAGTCACACCAGAGCCATTATTTCCATAAAATGATGTGCAAGTTACCTACGCTTTTAATTCCAGGAGGTCAGCATCCGCAAAAGGCATAACAGCCGAACATTGTAATTACCACTGGTTACAATTAACCTGCTAATTTAAAAGAGCCTGTGTCATGTTCAACGTAAAAAATATCAATGAACCGGTTATGCGTGTTACCCCGATTCAGGCCCCAATGTACCTTGAAAAATCTCCCAAACGGGATCCAAATTGCCCGCAAACTTGCAGAAGCTTCAACATGCCAAGGAACTGTGGCAATTTATGTTCTAAGTCGTCAAAAGGAAGACATACCCGCCCTTAATCTGTATCTGCAAAAGCCAAGGTAAATGCAATGTGTGTGTCTTTTATATAAAAGCGACCTTCACAATTAGCATAAGACACTCAAGTGCATTTACCTGCAGCCTTTAAACTTGCTTGTACTTCAAAACGGTCAAAAAGCTATGCTGAATCCTGTTAATCGTTTTCAATGGTGAAAATACTCGTTTTCTTTTTCACTGTGCCAAGCCAAAATCTGCAACGGCAAAAGTACAATCTATGTATCCAGGCCAGGTCAATTTGGTGCCCAGGGCAGTCTAAAATGCCATCCCCTCCCCCTGACTCCCCCGAATGCATTTGCATCTCAACTACTTGAAGCAAATAAGCACTGCCCAATAGAATGCTCCCGATAAGAGTGCACCACTTGCACCAGGTGTGAACATGGCAGCTGGTGGGGACTCTACTGCTAGTTCCCTTTTATCATATAATTGCTTCCCAAACTACCATTTCGGCATGATTTTCAGTACTCACTGTTCACCAAAAGTTAAACTCTCAAGCTTCCCATGGCCGTGTATAAGAAGAAAAGCATGTGTGCAGATGCAAGACTGATTACCCCTCTTTACGCCACCAAGCAATTAGAGTGGTGATGCTTACAGACTAAACATATGTAGTTTTAGTAATGCATTCTACAGACCAAACATATGGTAGGACCTGACAAAAACTTACATTAAAAAGACTGATTTATTAACTATCAAAAAGTAGATACTTTTCGGTTAAAGTTCCCTTTTGAGTACTGATCTCTCGTTATCAAAAAAGCGGAAACTTACCTGATTGAGGTAATATTATTTCGTGTGTAAGAAGGACATACCAGTCCTGTTGTTGCTTTGATTTCTTAAGTTCAAATGGGGAAAAACTAAAAGTCACAGAATAAAAAATAAAAAGAAAATACAGAACTGGATGGCCTTCTCAAGCATGGCCAGGGGAATTGTCTCAGAGCTATGGTGTACATATTTTGTTATCCTGTTATTCTGCTTTCGTTTACACCTGGGCTGGTTCTACAATGTAAAAATGCTGCGAGGACTGGGCCTGTATAAATGTTTGGCTTTTGAGAGCAGCAACTGTGTAACAAGAACTTCTGTGTAACAAGAACTTCCATACTGTGAAGACCCGTAGACCTGTTCTGCTGCGAACATGGGAAAGACCGTGAATGAGACATACTCTAGATTGGGAGAGTGAATGGTGAGAGACCGAACCATTATTATCAGCTGTTCATCACAGCCATACAGGAGAAAATTACATCTTTTTGTTCTGGTGAGGTGCTGAGCCTGGACCTCAGTGTGTGCTTGGTTTCATTTTGTATACATGAGTTACTCTGCAAACTTGCTCAGTCCCCTACTCCGACTCCCCAAAGTGCATGTGTTTTCATAGGGCGCACTTCTCCATTTCACCCTGGGGCATATTCACATGTGCCTCGTGTGTGCCCCTCCCCCGCTCTGGGCCCCAGGCAACTGCCCACCTGGCCCACCCCTAGAATTGGGCCTGATTACTATCACTGACATGTTTGATAAATTGTTGGTCATTCTTATCTTCCAAAATTCACTTTGTTTGTATGCAAATTAGCCAGCATCCTATATTCATGGCATCTTCATTCCACACCTAGATCTGCCCCTCAGTTCCACCCACATCGTTGACAATCTGCCCTCTTGCCTGTAACCCCCCCTGATCCCACCCCCCACACACACACAGGAAAGAGGGGAAGGTAAGGGGGTTCTACAAGTAAATGGTGTCCATTTCCAGCTCTGCACTCAACTGTCCACAAATGTATCCATGAGAAGGTATGGCGACAAAATATGTCGGCAATAAAATATACAACCTCTCCCTGGATGCTGCACTCCACTGGCAAAAAGCCTACTCAATTTCCACCTGAACACACTGCAGCTCAAAAAGGAATTGATGCTTTCCACTCCAAGGGTCATGTCTAGGCAGTGTGGTCTCTATGCCCAGGGCTGGCCCTAGAATCTGGGGTGCCCTGAGCGGCATAAGATGTGCGTGCCAACTTATTTGCATAAACAGGGAACCGTGATATTACAGAAAATGTTTTCACAAAATGAGTCATTAATATACAAAATATCCTGGGCAGTTCCATTAAAAACACGTTGCCATCAGTAATGCAGGAGACAAATACAACATGACGTCCAGTGTATGATTTGTCACTGTTTACATTTACCTATGTGGCAAAATCAGGAGTGAGGCTTTATTTTTAAGTAGCAGACAAAGTGAGAAGGGAGCCTCATCAATGTACCCCATGAGCCTTCATTGGAGGGGGTTAGCAGGTTACACCTGTTTGGCGGGGTGCAGGAATTGAAAGTGGAAACAAGGTATACCATAACAGAATTTTGCAACAGCAACTGAGCAAGTTAGGTGACTGTTGCTGAGATGTTAGGTTTATATCTTCCTGTAAATGATATGGCTTTATTCCTGATGCTGCTGCAAAATGTGCTGTCAAATGTGGTGTTTTGACTATGGGATGGATACGGCTCCCTTGCATCACTAGGTGTGGGAACTTCTGGCCCAATAGCTATCCTTCTTACGCTGATGATACACAGATATACATTCAAATTAGTAACATCGAGGATGCCTTCCTTAAGATCCATTCTTGGAACATAAATAAGTGCATGGCTAAAAACCAGCTCCAGTTGAATGCATCCAAAACAGAGCTCATATTGATCGGGCCTGAACAGCTTGTTCTAGCTACAAATGAATCCTTTGTTCGGAGTATTCTTGGTCAAAAGCTACAATTTGCCTCCAAGTTTAAGAATTTGGGCCGCCTCTGGCAATATAATCTGGATAGCAAGGTGCAGGTTAACGCAAAGGTCCAGGCAGTCTTATTCTCTTTGCGCATGCTCCGTCAGGTTCTACCGTTTATTCCTGGCGAGAATCATGCGATAGTGGTGGCTGCCTTATTACAATGGTCCAAGTGGGCATTATTTAGTCTTCTGATGGGCATTCCTGCTAAACAAATGTACAGGCTCCAAAAATCCCAAAATGCAGCCGTTAGTCTGGTTGGCCGGCTTGGTAAATCAGCTCATGTTTCCCCCCTTTGCAAAACATTGGATTGGTTGGCAGTGGCTTCAAATTTAAGGTGGCATGTCTGATTTATTTAAATGTTTAAATGGTTTGGCACCGGACTATTTCAATGCCAAAATCTGCCACTAACAACCATCGAAGATGCTTCGTTCAAAAGACCAGTTACGGTTGAGTGTTCCCCGTTTGGGATGCGTTTCCAGAGTTGTCAGAAGACTTGCTGTCTTCGGCCCTAGACTCTGGAACAATATCCCTATGGAAATCAGGGACTGTCAGACGCTTATTCAGAAGGGCTATAAAACATTCCTGTTTAAATAGTAGTATGACGGTCAACATGAGCGCTCTTTGTTTTCTTCCTATTTAGTAAATCTATATGTTCATCTCCTGTGTGCCATTTAAGTGTTATATTTTTTGGGTTTCCAGCTGCACCTTTACATAGTTGTCTGTCTTGAGCGTGTTACAAATACTCAAAATACGTTTTTTTAAAAGCATGTATGCTCTACTTATGCCCTAAAAAACAACACATGCCCACAATGAGGGAAAATATCTCCAGGATTACAACCTCTGGGCATATATAAATGACTGGCTTGCCTGCTCATCGTTTGCCCCTACCCCCATGTTTGGCTTTGAACAGTACTCTGTTTTTATAAATATGACTTAAAAAGTACACAAACCATACTAAGGAATTCACACAAATCAATAAATCCTTATAGAAACATAGTAAAAAAAAAAATCAATTATGGCATTATGCTCCGCTTCTTAAATGGGAGACTACAAATACCAGAATGCACCTAGCCAAACACAGAATAGCGATGGAGTGGAAAGCGAGCCAGAAACCCAGGCTAGAGGTGTGGTGGCATGACCTTCTAAAATGGGCTGAAGTGGAAACAGCAGCATGGTATGAAGCAGCGCACTTGGGACAGGGGAGAAGATGAAGAAGTGGGAGCGCTGATAGCATGGCGACAGCTAGTGGCCACATTAACAGAACCCACCTGGGCCAGTTTAAGCGACATGACACCTCTGGGAGCACCGAGGAAGGGGTGCCCCTGGAAGGGGGAAATTAAAGGTGCGATAGAATAAGCTCGAGTTAAGGGGGGAGGGGAGGAGAAGACAGTGATAAACATGATAATGTATACAATGGGCCATATTACAACCCTGGCGGTAGCCGGCTGCCACCGGAGTTGCATTTTTTCAGGTGCCCAGAAATGGGCCATTACCAGGTCATTACGGCCTTGCCGGACCCGGTATCTGCCCATTCCTGGTCGCCGGAAAAATGTCTTCCCCATTCCCATTTGAGTTCTATAGGGCTCAATGGGAACGGGGAACCCGGATGCACAGGCACCGTCATGAACAGTGCCTGTGCATCCGAAATGCTGATCTCGCGGGTGCCTTTCATTCCGCCAGGTCAGACCTGGCGGAATGAAAGGCACCCGCAAGCACAACTCTGAGTTTGCCGGTCCGGATACAACGGTATCGGCAAGCTTACCGGTACTGTTGTCTCTGGACCGGCAAGCTCGTAATGAGGCCCAATGACTGGATATTTACCATTTTTCACTGCCGGGTGTGCTGTGTTTATGATTGTAAGAAAAATAATAAACATTGTTCAAGAAACCAGAATGCAATTTAGCAGTAGACAATACATGGCCTTTCAGTTTTGAAAATGTACTTTGAAGAGTTGGAGTCTCATCACGAGCTAGGCGCTAGCCGTCAAATCCATCGGTAACGGTATTAGCGGCAATACCACTCCGCTGAACTGCGAGTCGGCAAAAATACCGCCAGACTCAAAATGAAACAGCGCTATTACAGCCAGCGCGAGTAGCGCTGACGACACAAAGCGCAAATACGGCCATATCACAAGTGCATGTACAGCAGTATTGGCACCGAAAACCGGTGCAAATACAGCTGAAAATTACGAGATACAGGCCAACCAGCCCAGGGCACATGGAGCACGGGGACGGTAATGAGGAGGAGGAGGAAGAAAACAGCCCCAGCAAGTCAAGTACCCATCCCCAGGGTCAGGCCATCACACTGGGCCCTCAGTGACTTAGCTGGTTACTGAGTACTGCTAAACAGGGAGACAATCATGGAGTTGCTGCCCTCAATTCATTAAGACATTAGGAGCAGGAACAACATCTGTACACCTGTGCCCCAACTGGTGCAGCTGGTGGCAGTTCTGCAGTTCCTGGGGACAGGCACCTTCCAGCACTCTGTGGCCATGATGCACGGCATGACACAGCCCACATTCAGTGAAGTTCTGTGCCAGGTGCTGGATCCACTTCTGTGCCATGTCAACCAACATATTGACCACCACCCAGGCCCAGGTCAATGACATGAAGGCAAGGTTCCATTCCACCATACAATTGCCGAATGTCATAGCAGCCATTGACTGTACCGATGTTGCGTTGGTTGCACCCTAGGCCCACAAGGCCGTACACAGAAACTGGAAGCACTACCACTCCCTCAAGGTGCAGGTGATCTGCGGGCCTGATCTCCTCATCACCCACAGCTGTGCCCGCTACCCAGGTTCCACCCATGACTCCATGGTGCTATGCAACAGCACACTGCCAGAATACATGGAGAGGCACAGAGGACAACGAACCTGGATTGTGGGTGAGTAAAACCCCTGCCACATATGCACAGTGAATCACCAGAACAAAAAAGGGGGCGAGGGGTGACAACACAGGAATTCCATTGCCTATATCGCACTGGTGGAGCCCTGATGTATGCCCCGGACAAAGTTGGGAAAATAGGCCTGGTGTGTGCAATGCTCCATGACATTTGTTTGAGGAAGAATGTACCACTATCCCCCAACGCGGACAGGCTACACCCTGAGGAAGAGGCAGAGGAACAGCATGAGGCAGGAGCCAAAGTGGACACGAACAGGGATGATGTGAGGGAAGGGAGACAGTCCCAGCAGGTACTAATAGACATTTTTTTCTAGAACAATACTCCCGCCCCAGCCAACTACCAGCACTGTGAATAAACTGCACATGAGCACAATCATGAATGTCCATGCATTTTTTGTCGTGCAACTAACTTTTATGTAACATTTTGCTTAAACTTACCACCCGCCCACCACCAACACCCCAGCACACAATCCCCCCGAACCCCTGCCCACCACCAACACCCTAGCACACAATCCCCCAGAACCCCCGCCCAACACCACAGCACACAAATCTCCCTCCCCCTCCATCCAAAGTGTCCATGGCATGGCCAACAGTCGGCAAGTCAATCAATGTGGCCATGCCCTCTTTCCCTGACTCCCAACAGCCGGTGATCTGGTGCGCATCTGGTGCAGGGACTGGTGCCTATGGGTGCTTTCCTGGGACTCCTCGGTTGGTGTTGGTGAACAGGAAGGGTTTGAGCCTGCCCACTGCAGCTGTTGCTGGTGGAGCTCCTTGCCTGACGGAGCTGCTCAGCAAGGGCAGAGACACCCCCTGTCATCTCCTACACCTTATGCCGAAATTCTGTCAGTGCTACAGCGCATTCAGTAATGACCCTCCAGGTCTTCGCATTATCCCACGCAATCCTTCTTGTTGCACCCTGGATCGCATCCCGAATTGACAGCTTATGGTCCGAGTGGGTCCGGCCGATGCCCTCTATCTCCCTTTGCCTCAGTTCCATCTCACCCAGTCTCTGCATTACCATGCCCAATGTGGATGTAGCTGTGTTGGTGAACAGTGGAGCCAATGGAGGGGGTGTCTGTGTCTGGCTTGGGGGGTGTGCATGCGCCAATGGCGTGGTGGGCTCTGGGGGCTCTGGCTGTGCTGTCGGCCACATGTTGTGTTCCCCGGTGTGGCAGTGGGTTGCCTGCGCAGTCTGCCCCCTGGGGTTACGGGCATTGCTGCATGGTCACTGTCACTGCTGCTATCCCCCTGTTCCTCCAATATCACGGTGGGTGAAGGTGTATCCTCTGTGGCGGTGTCCACAGCAGCAGAGGTGTTGCCTGTAGCAACCGGTGTGCTCCTGGTGGGCTGGGCTAAGGGTGTACACCTGCCCCTGCTGCAATGGGGTGTAGTGGGGTGTGTTCTATGCCTATGGATGGTGTCTGCCCCTTTCCAGGGTGGTGGTGGTGTTGGCTGTGTCGCGGGACAGCCTACTCCCAGACGGGCCAGCCTCCTCTTCGTCCTCCGACACCTCTGGCGTTGCTTGTGTGTCTGTAGGGGATGTATGTGATGCAGTTAAGTCAAATACACCCAAACGTTTTGGCATGCATTACAATGCATACATGGTGATATTGGGGGCAACAGGCTATTGTTCGGATGAACAGGCGTTGTCTGGGGTGTTTGCAATTGGATTGACAAGGATGGGAACCGGTTCTGAAAGGAGGGTGGGATTTGGCCAGTGAGGGGATGGCAAGAGGATGTTGCTGGGCTTGCTGTTACTTGGCTTGCATGCACCTGACCCCCATGGGCCAACGTTGCCAGCGTGCGTGTTTTGGGGGTGGGGGGAGCAGGTTACATGGCACTGTCATGTCCCTATGGGGCATTACTGTGCTCTTGCTATGGGTGTGTGGTGCACTGGCACATAGATGCTGTGGTGGGTAGCTGATGTGGCCCCCACCCACTGCCCCCATCACAATGCCCGGCTAATGGGTCTGTCCAATGGGGCATACTGTGCTGACATTGTTGCATGCACATGATTGCGGGGTGGGGGGCGGTTGACTCACCTTCTGCTTCCTGACAGTCGGCTCCCGCCTCTGCACCTATGACAACCTTGATTCCCTCTGTATCAAGCACTGATCTATACTTCTCCTCCCACAGCGTCAGTGCAAGTGGGGGTACTGTCCCTCCACCCGTGGCCATGGTATCCTGCCTGTGCTGGGCCAGCAGTCCCCCGGACCCGCAGGTCATTCCACCTCTTCCAGATTTTGGTGCTGCGCTGGGTAGAGGTTTTTCAGTGCCTCACACCAAACAGCTCCTCATTGTGGGCCACACCCTCATCCACCAGCACCACCAGCTCACCCTCACTACTAAGCCGATCTTGTGCAGCCTTTCCCATGACCCTGTCCTGAGACATTGTAGCTGTTTAGATAGAGTACATGGCTGCTGGGGGCTATGAATTGTGATGGATTGTGATTTTCAAAATGGCCACCACAGTGCCTCCCGTTCCGCCGGTGGCCCGTTTCCTACCGGTGCTGATTGTGCCGCCAGAGGCGGTACTGCTAATTGCGCCGCATTTTTGGGTGGTGGCGGTCTTTCGCCGCTGTTTCTACCAGACGCAATTAGCGTTACCACCGGGCGCTATTTGCGCCACTGGTCCCACCGGTAACGCTTTTCCGTTCGGCAGAAATAGCGCCTGTTAAGCATCCAACTCGTGATGATACCGTTAGACTTGTGTAAGAAAAGGTTACTTCGCTGTTTGTGTTTCAGTGTTTGACAAATACAGGCTTTATATATGGTGTGATGAAAATATTACTACCAAAAATAAACTATTTTATAGGAACATCTGAAAATAACGGAGTTAGTTTAAAACTGCTCAGTTAGGTATATTTTAAGTGTCCTGGAGAAGGGTGTAAATGGAGGCAGGTAACTGATGCTTTGTGTGTGCTTTTAGAATAAAAATGACCCTTTGCAACACAGAAAAATGTCTTGTCCAAAACAATGGTCTCTTAAATGATCCATGACTTGTAAATCGCTGCTGCTTTAAAAGCAAGGCTAGAGCAAAGAAAGTGCTTGGCAGTAATTATCGGGCTTGTAGAATCTGATGGGCCGCTGGGAAGGGCTATTTCTCTTAAGAGCATTGTAGTGATTAGTAATGTTTGTTCGCGTCCCGTCACGCGAGTCTCTGCTCCTTTGTTATGATTCTAAGCAGGGGAGCTCGCGTGACGGCAGCAACGGTTGGACGAATGTAAGCTGAGGAAGTGGTTGCTCCGGCGGGCTCGCCAAAATAAACTTCAAGCTAATTCTCCTACTTACCACCTCCTCCAGTTCTTTCATTTTGGCGATGAGGATGTTGGCGAGCCCACGGCAGAGAGCAACCCAGTAGCAGGGCACACGCGTGCCTGCTCAGGTCGTCAATACCGCCTGTGAGCCCCGGCGCCTCCCACTCTCCCTGCATCGGGGGTGAGAGCAGCAATAGACGCCGCTGGGCCCTGCCACCGGGCCCCTCTTCCCGGGGTCACAGATCACCGGTGAGCCCCGGCGCCTCCTGCTGTCCTTGCATCGAGGGAGAGAGCGCTGTGAGAGGCGCCGCCGGGTACTGCCACCGTGCCTCTTCCGGATTCAGGATACTCAAGGGCGTCAAGGAGCGTAACTGGGACACGCTAGCCCCGCCACGTTGAGGTGAGGAGGGGCACAGGGAGAGCAGGGGGGAGTTCGGACCCAATAGAAAGTGGGCGGTTCCCCTAATTCGTAACACAGCAATGTCCAGCAGAGCACTCACGTGGCCCACGTCTTCCTCAGGATATATATTGTTAAAGAGAACGCTTCACGGATTTGGAAAAGAATAACAAACATTTTGATTAAAGTGCCGGTAATTAACAATACATTTAGGAAAGAAAGTTATGTTTCGCTTCACAGATTTTAAAAAAGGAACAACAAACATTTCCATTAGACTGAATCAGTGCTGGTAATAAACAATTAATTTAAGATAGCAAGTTAAATTACTCCAAGTTGACTGGTAGGAGTGTTTTAAGCAGTCTGCAAGAAGTGCAATTGTCTCAAGGATCAAAACACCTTAGCCATGGCTGCAGCTAGCATGGCTCCACCTCCACTTTTCTTAATGGAACCTGGTGTCCCGCCACCAATAAGGTGGGACAGGTAGAAGAAACTCTTTGATACTTATCTGGCAGTTGGAGGAGATAAATTTGCTGCTGCAAGAAAGGAAGCAATTCTTTTGCACAATTTAGGTACAGAGGGTCGAAGTGTATATGATGGTTTGCCACAACCTCCACAAGAAGGTCAAGGAGAAGTGGATCAGTATACTCTGGCTGAGAAGAAACTGGAAATTCATTTTGAAGCAAAGAAAAATATAACTTTTGAGAGGCATACGTTTTTTCAGAGGACACAGGACCCCAGTGAACCTGTAGAGAATTTTATAGCAGCATTAAGATCTTTGAGCCACACATGTGAATTTGGTCAATTAACAGATTCGCTAATACGAGACCAGTTAGTACATTGTACTAATAACATGAACATTCAAGAAAGTCTACTGACAAAAGATGTATCTCTAGAAGTGGCAGTGGAGACTGCCAGAGGCATGAAGCAGACACACACGTACATGTCGACTATGAAAGGAGAGAAACAAGAAAGTGAAGTGGCAGCTATGAGGGGGGCCAGGAGAATGAGTGTGAATAAAGAGACCAAGTGCTATAAGTGTGGCAGCAATCGCCATATTTCCACGAGTGCTTCTGTCCAGCGAGAAACGTTTTGTTTTTAAAATGCAAAAAAGGGGACATTTTGCAAGAGTCTGCCGAGATTCGAGTCAAGTGCAATACATTGAACCTGGAGCAAGAATCCCAGAACAAGAAGAAAGTGTGAGTGCAGTCCAAAGCATACAAACCAAGCATGTGTTGGAGATAGCAGAAGTCTCCAATAGAGGAAGTGCACCTACCGATGTGTTTGATAAATGGAAGAGTTGTTACACTAAAAGTAGATAGTTGCTCACCTTGGACTCTAGTATCAAAAAGACATATCAGAACTGTTTGCAAGGCTCAATCACTGATCTTAAAAGGCACAGCATAGAACCATATGCTTATGGTAATGTGAAGATTGAGATATTGGGAAAGTTTCAGGCGGCCATCAAGTACAAAGGGAGAAGTTGTGAATCTGAGATATATGTAACACAAGAAGGATCTTCTCTGTTAGGGTGGGGTGAGCAACACAAACTAGGCATTTGAATACAAGCGAATGCGGAGGAGCCAGTCACGGTTGCAGAAGTAAGGGACAAGTGAGAACATTAGTTCTCAATGGTATTTCAAGAAGATTTGGGGATGCTCAAAGGGTTTGAGCATGAAATACGATTGAAGGCTGGAGCAATACCAAGAGTGCACAAAGTGAGACCGATATCTCATGAACTGAGAGAGAAATTGAAGTCAGAAATTGAGACCTTGCTGCAGAAGGGAATCATAGAACAAAGTGCGAGTTCGGAATGGTTATCTCCTATAGTTGTGGCAATGAAACCAAATTGACAAATAAGGGTTTTTGTAGACATGAGAGATATCAATAGGAACATGCTTGTAGAGAGAAATCCATTTCCAATTATTGGGGATACGTTATCAACTCTTAAAGGAGCTAATGTTTTTTCGGTGATCAACCTTTCTCAAGCCTACCACCAGATTCCCTTGAGAGAAGGCTGCCAGCATCTAACTGTGTTCATAACGCCCTGGTACTTTCAAATACTGCAGAATGCCGTTCACGCTTCCTTCTGCAGCTTCAGTATTTCAGAGAGTGATAGAGACTATATTGGAAGGGATAAAGAACATTGTGGTATTTCAGGGTGACGTGCTTATATATGCAAATAGTGTGACTGAACATGATGAGGTTTTAACCAATGTATTGAGCAGACTGTCTGAAGCTGGTTTGACAGTGAAGAGGGATAAGTGCAAGATTGGGGTTGAGAGAGTGGAATACCTTGGGCATGAAATTGATGAGTGTGGGGTGCGACCAAAGCAATGCTTGGTGGAGGCGGTAAAGAGTGCACCAGTGCCATCGAACAAGGATCGAGTGAGATCCTTTTTGGGTCTTGCTGAATATTATCATAAGTTCGTTAAAGATTTTGTGATAGTCTCCACTCCCATAAGGTTGATACTAAAGAAAGGTGGCAAGTTTGAATGGACTCCAGAGTGTGGTGCAGCATTTGAAAACATTAAGGAAGCGATTAGTAAAGCTTCCTCAATTGGGAAATTTGATTCATCAGATAAAACGGTATTGGTGGTAGATGCAAGTGTAATGGGATTAGGAGCAGCTTTAGTACAATATGACAATGATAATAGGGAAAGAGTAATTGCATTTGCGTCAAGGGCATTGAAGGAAGCGGAGTCTAAATACTCTGTTATCGAGAGAGAGACGTTGGATATGTTCTGGGCCATCACGCACTTTAAGTATTTTTTGTGGGGCAGGTGTTTTATTGTTAGAGCTGACCACAAGCCACTAGTCCAACTGTTTGAGAGTGGAAGGTGGGCTTTAGGCTCTCCAAGGATAAGCAGGTGGGGTTTAGGCCTACATGCATATCATTTTGAAGTGAGTTTTCTTCCGAGAAAAAAAAATGTAGTGGCAAACTGCCTGTCCAGACTGCCGATTGGAGACACTGAAGTTAATGATAGTGAAGGAGAAATAGTCTGTGAAAATAGTCCGTGAAAAGGTGAAGGAACGTGAGTGGAATGTAGGAGAGAGAGTGTATGTAAGGAATCCCAGATTGGTGAACAAATGTTTAGAAAGTAAATACTTGGGGCCTAAGAGAATATCTGCAGTCAAGAAGTCTGTGGTAATTTTGGAAGATGGTGAAGTGTGGTCAAAAGGAAGGATTGCGAAAGTGTATGGAAGGAATGAGAGAGTTGACAGTGCAGAGAAGCAAGTTAAAAAGGGCAGTGAGAAGGAAGATGTGTTGGCTGGGGGCAAATTCAGTAATCCTGGCAGGATGAGATCCAAACCTATCTGGATGAGAGACTATATGGCGTGAATATTCAATGAGTTGTGTTATGATTTAAAGATTATATTTTATATACACGTTACAATTTATGTTCACGTTTTCTAAAGTTACATGTTGTATTTTTTTTAAGTTTATGATAGTGAAGGAGAAATAGAGGAATCGGTAGTAGCGGAGGTTCTGAGCGCGATTAGTCAGGAGATGTGGTCTAAAGGAGAAGATTCTGATCAAGAACTTAAGTTAGTTAAGGAGTGGACGGTAAAGGGTTGGCCCCAAAAGAGAATTTTGGAAAGAAAATTTGATATATGGTGGGAGCTCAAGAAAGAATTTAATATTTTTGAGGGTAAACTAAGGAGAGAGAGGTGCATTGTCCCTCCAGAGTCTGTCAGGTCTAGCCTCTTAGAACTTGCTCATGAGGGCCACTAGGGAGAAAGTGCCATGAAAAGGAAACTTCATCAGAATTATTGGTGGCCATGGATTGACAAGATAGCTGAGAGGTGGGTGAAAGATTGCATGATTTGTCAAGCAAGTGACAAGACTAAAGTTGTATGGGAGACTCCATTGGTTCCTAATTCTGTTCCTATCCAACCTTGGTCCAAAGTTGCAGTAGATATCATGGGGCCTATAAGAGGTTTAGGAAGAGGTCAGAGATTTTTGTTTGTGCTAAATGATTTTCATTCAAAATGGATTGAGTGGGAAGCGGTCAAAGAAGTCACGGCTAGAGAATTGATAGCATTTTTAGAGAAAGTATTTCTTAGAGAAGGGGTACCAACATAACTTGTCTCGGACTACGGGGTTCAATTTGCCTCAGAAGCTATGAAGTTTCTTGGTAGTAATGGCATAAAACACATCAAAACGGCGTTGTATCACCCTAGAGCAAATGGTCTTGTGGAGAGGGTCAACCGATGGTTGAAAGAAGGTTTGCAATTAGCAATGAGAGGGGGGCAACCTTGGAGAGAGGTTTTGAAGCTATTGACGTGGAGTTATGTAACCACCCCACATTCAGTGACAGGAGTGTCACCTTTCGTATCCCTGAAAGTGGAGGGAACCAGGGACCAAACTGTGTCCGGTTTGGTTAGGAGTAGCCAAAGTGGTTCATGTAGATAGAGCACAAATAATGAGACTCATCAATGCCAGCCAAGAAAAAAATATAGCCAATTTCAATGTCTGTGAAAAAGTGAAGGAACGTGAGTGGAATGTAGGAGAGAGAGTGCATGTAAAGAATCCCAGATTGGTGAACAAATGTTTAGAAAGTAAATACTTGGGGCCTAAGAAGATATCTGCAGTCAAGAAGTCTGTGGTAATTTTGGAAGATGGTGAAGTGTGGTCAAAAGAAAGGATTGCGAAAGTGTATGGAAGGAATGAGAGAGTTGACAGTGCAGAGAAGCAAGTTAAAAAGGGCAGTGAGAAGGAAGATGTGTTGGCTGGGAGCAAATTCAGTAATCCTAGCAGGATGAGATCCAAACCGGTCTGGATCAGAGACTATATGGCGTGAATATTCAATGAGTTGTGTTATGATTTAAAGATTATATTTTATATATACGTTATACAATTTATGTTCAAGTTTTCTAAAGTTACATGTTGTATTTTTTTGCATAATATTCTATTTTCTATGCAAAGTAATTAATTTAATTTTGGGGTGTTTTTTTTCCTTCCTAGGGGGGAAGATATGTAATGATTAGTAATGTTTGTTCGCGCGCCGTTGCGCGAGTCTCTGCTCCTTTGTTATGATTCTAAGCAGGGGAGCTTGCGTGACGGCAGCGACGGTTGGACCAATGTAAACTGAGGGAGTGGTTGCTCCGGCGGGCTCGCCGAAATAAACTTCAAGCTAATTCTCCTACTTACCGCCTCCTCCAGTTCTTTCAAGCATCACAATGACCTAGTAGGTGACTGTGGCTTTGCTCGGAAAAAGCACAAATCGTCCAGCCCAGCCGCTCTTTAAAATATTGTGACCTGCTATAGTTGAGGCAGGCACTGGTGCCTGCGGGGCCGCCCCCTGAGAGCGGGGTCCTGTGCTACCACACACACTGCACATGCCTCAGAATGACTCCATACCCATCAACAGCAGGGCAACCACACCAACGTAAGGAAAACTCATAGCCCTCCTGAGTCCTGAGGGTCTGCCTCCTTGAAGCACCCTTGTGCGATTCTATTCTGAGAGTCCTGCAGTACTTCATCCATTCCTGTCTTTAACAGCTGCCCAGTTCCCTCTAATTGAGTCTGTCAATAAAAGCAAGAACTGGAGCGTTTGAAACATAACAAACATGTACAGGAGTCAGGACGCGACAAAGCTATTCTGCGGCGGCGGATGTTGCTGCTGAACAAAAGAAAGGGGTTACTGTTGAGGCAAGAGGCAGGACGAAGGAAAGGTATGCTAATAAATAGCAATTACAACACTGCTACCAAGAAGGGACCAGTCAAAAGAAAACCAACCCGTGGGAAGCAACTGCTATCACATCGGCTTCCTGCCCGACATACATGCATAAACTGCAGAGGAGGGATGTAGTGCCTTAAAGCGCAATGTTGGTGTTCCAAGCCCGCCATCCCCACTGATGCACTCCCTATCCAGTGCTGGACATTGGGCCGGCTCTCGCCGGATCCGAGATCCAGCACCAGATGTGATGCCGGATCTCAGGATCCGGCCAGAGCCGCCCGACACACAAAACCCATGCTCTGCATCTAGATTTCTTGCAGTTAGGAAGAAAAAAAAAAGCCTGCAATGGTATGGCGCAGGGGGGCGTAGTAGCTCATTGCCGCCATGAGCACTCTTCTGGCTCCGCCCCCTTACGTGTACAAAACAGCAGGACACCAGGGATTCTGGAGCCCGACCTCGCCGACACCGTCACTACTGGTAAGTTTAAGTTTCTTTGTGCCGGGCCTGTGAAGGTGGGGGCTGGGCTGCTCGGAGCAGATCTAATATGCCCTGTGAGCACCCTGAACACAGAGCAGATTTCTCTTTGTGCACAGTGCTCGCATAGGGCAGAAAGGGCCGTCCTTAGCAGGGGTCGGATTGGACCTACGGCCTCTCGGCCCATGTCCCAGCTGAAATCGTCCATGGGGAGTGGGGGCCGGTTTCTGCCCACGCCTGGGCCTGTTTAGACAATGGTTTGCTCGAGCGAAAACAATGGTAGTGTTCAGAAAATAAGATACTTGGTTATATAGCCTAAAGGTTTGTGTACTGAGCCCATCAAGTTCATCGCCACAGTGCCCTAGGGCTCCGATGCTTGTCCGTATTGTGGCTTATTTGCTCTCTCCACAGCTCAAGAGCGTGCTCTGTGCAGTGAAGGACAAAAGGGAGAAGAAAGGTCAAGCAGTATTGGTGCAAAGAAACTGAAGCGCAATTGCCACCTTTTTTCAGTGTCTTCTGTGAATAATAATTCAAGGGATTATATAAACAACTGCTAATGCTAACCTATATATGAAAACACTTTCACATTTACCAACACAGTTCAAAGGGCATTCATAATGTGTGCCACAGCCTTTCATGGGAGTGTTTTGGAAAAGAGGGCTATTTTTGTGAAGCAGTTACCAGTTTAATATTATCCACTACAGAATAACTGCTCATTTTACCATATCTGATATGATAGCTCAGTGGGATGAGCGCTCGCTGCTGCCATGTGTGTGTGATCTGCAGGTTCGAATCCCAGCAAGGCCATCTCAACCTTTCCTCCTTCTTAGGTCGATAAATGAGTACCATTATTCTTGTACAAGAGACTATGCTCTTAAAGCACGTGACTGTAAGTGGATACTCCACTTTTTCCAGTCCTGCCACAAAACAAGGGCTGGGTCGCCCAATAGGTGGATTAGCAATATTAGTGAACAACACGATCAGTGCTAGTACGTCGGTTCTCTAATCCTCTAGTAACATTCTCGCTATTGATATGGCAATGACTGAAGGGGGTAGAGAAAAACTGATATTGCTCACCTTGTACTTTAACCCATATATGCACAACTTGGCCGCAGTTATGGACAACTTGGACTCGATTTTTGAAAATGCTGTTATATGTAACAACTACGGGGGTATTATTGTTGGAGGTGATTTTAATGCCAATTGTAAGGGTGAAATGCATGATTGTAATGCCCATATGAGCTCTCATAATGACCAAAAAACATTAGCGCTTGGACATCGCTGGAATTAATATTTTCACGCATGGAATATGAATGTTCTTAGGTTTGACCCTAACACTCTACAATACACATAGCATAGGGAACACTATTTTTCAACAATTGATTACTTTGTCATTTCTGCTAAACTGTTGAAACTTTGTTCTCCAATTATGTCGATTGATATGGGCATCAGCGATCATTGTCTTATATCAATTAATCTAGAACTGACATGGGTTCAGCTTGACAATGTTCCAGAATCGGCTTTGGTTGAAATGGAGCGTCTCCCGAGCACAATTCGTTGGAACAAACTTCTTTGTCAGAAACTTGTGGTTAGTTTGGGCATGATAAAATTATATGATCCGATGGTATGATATTCTGTATAAGACTATGCTTACTTGAAAATGTTTTAACAATGGCATTATAGGGGCGTGGCTTGACGCCATGATGGCTGGTCTGGCTGTCTAAGAGCTCCCAACCGCGTCCTCACGCCGACATAAATACGCCCCGGTGAAACTGACCTCCCGAACACGATAGATGGTGCCTCCAGCTCCAGTGGGGCTCCTGCATGCAGAGGCCTACTCTAAACCCGCGGGGATTGCCGAGGCCCCAAGAAATCACCCGGTCTATGAGGTACCGGGGAGGCCTCCGCTCTTCCGCTCCAAAATGGCGGGTCCGTGAAATCCGTGAAGCCACTATGCCCGCTGGTCCCGACGGTCACTCAGGCAACCCCTCCAGCCTGCTGAGCCCCTCGGGGGCTCTGTTCTGTGCCCACCGCCCGGCAGCAACCTGCAGCACACCAGCATCCAGCCCGCTGTGGGACCCCGGACAACTGAGGACTGCCTGCCCTGCTCGTCGTGCCGGGGCCGGCGCGTAGCGTGAGAGGCGCCTGCCGGGGATGAAGAGAGGTATGGCTGCAGAGACTCCTTCCCCAAATCATTGCCGGAGGCGATCCGCAACCTGTTGGAGAGGTGCCTGTTCTCTCCTCCACCCGGCACTGCAGGAGTGAAGACAACAACATGAGCTGCGAGATCCACGGGTGCTGCGGCCCCGCTTGGTGACAGGCCCGCCCGCACTAGCTGCACAGGGGTGAAAGCGTTGGCGCGGTGCGGCCCCCGGATACCAGCCTAGAGGACCATTGCTCCACATCATGCCCCCCCCCCTCTGCGGGGCAGCAGAGACATCCTCCCCCAAGCATCCCCAGCCACGACCTGCGACCAGCCACGCACCAGCGTCCCACCTATCATGGGACTCCAACGCCTGAAAATTGCCGGCCCCGCTCTGAAGCACCGGAGCATAGCATAGGGTGCACAAGCAGGCCGGAGAGAAGGAGAGCGACTCTGCGGTGCCTCGAACCCTGCTGAGGAGATACCTGCTCTCTCCTCCCCTCGACTGAAAGGAAACAAGCTCTGCTTGTGGAGGACCGGACCACTTGAGCGATGCAGGAGGACAGCCGCTGGCCCAGCCTGTCAGACCATTTCAGCAGCGGTGGGAGAGCGCGGCCCCCGGACACCAGCCAAGGGGACTATTGCTCTACTTCTCACCCCCGCCGCGTGCCCCTCCAAGCGTGCCGTGGAGGAGAGGGGCGATAGAGGCACCTCCCCAGCACCTTCGAGAGGGACCTGCGGCCTGCCAATCAGACAAGGGGTGCCTTGGACCTCCCCATGCCCGGGTGGGAGCAGGGCCACCAAGACCTGCGGGGGCCTGCACAAACAAGGAGGCCATCGTTCCACAGCTTGCCTCCACACATCTCCCTGCTGCACATGCGAAAGACTCACACCGGCAGTCTGCCCCACGCACCCCGCTGATGCTCTGGATAACACGCAGCGCACCAAGGCCCACATCGCCTGCCACCAACAGACAGCAGTCCCCTGATTGCCACTCTCTGCACGCCAGCCCCCATTGCATGGTAACAGGCTGCGAACCTATGGCACTGCAACCTCGGGCCCCTAGTCGCAAGCCCCACCAGCTTCAAGAGGAGCCCCCCAAGCTAACGGACCCGGGACCACACGGATCAACTTTGCACCCACCCTCCGCCACTGGAATCCAGTACGTCGGTTGCACCAGGAGCCCTAACCCTGCGCGCCGGGCTCTTGGAAATCAGGTACAGCCTCAGCCTACACGGGCACAAGTCAGGACAAAGAGCTCTCGGATGACGATCAACTTGGGGGGCCTAACCTGAAGGGCAGGCAGCCCGCAGCCCAGAATATCCAGGAACCCCAGACCCCCAAAACAAGCAGACATTTCCTCCCTGTTCACGGCAACTATGATGGAGAAACCCAAACAGGGAGAGCGTTCCGAAGAACCAACCTCGGGGACCCAAGTGGAAGCCTGCCTCGACCAATCAGCACGGGGGGTAACAAAAGGGGATCTCCAAAACCTCCTCACAGCGATCACTAAAGAATACCAAAAAGGCACTGAGGAACTGAAAGGCAAGATCTCCACCTTGGATAAGCGGGTGGGTGAAATCGAGTCAAGAACGGAAGAAATAGAAACCACCCTATTCGAGCAGAACTTTGAAATCGGCGAGAGCGCGGACCGAATTGCAGCGCTGGAGGCCAGGTGCGAGGCCCTAGAGCTGAAACTGGAGGATGCCGAGAACAGATCCAGGTGCAACATCTGCCTGAGGGGAATCCCCCCCACAATCTCTGATGCAGAGCTGGGGCCCTACGTTAACGACCTCCTGCGGTGGATGGCCCCCATGGAGCTCGACAGAGTGTACAGAACCAGGGCTAGGCAAAGCAAAGCCTCCCCTCCAGACGTCCTAGTGAGGGTGCATTTCTTTAAGATCAAAGAAGAGATCCTGCGCCAGGCTAGAAACTCCCCCTGAGTACTCTTTCGGGATGCGGTAATCTCCCTATACCAAGACCTAGCGGCAGTCATCTTGGCAAAGAGGAAAGCCCTGAAACCACTGACCGACTGGCTCCACGAGAGGAAGATCGCATACCGCTGGGGATTCCCCACCTCCCTATCTTTTGCATGGGAAGGCAAAACCCGCCACATCCTCACTCCCAGAGAAGCGGCAAGCTTCATCTCTCCAGAGGAGACACCACGCGAGGTCGACGGACCCGCCCAGACCCTGGAGGGAAGACCGCGGGAGCCCCTGAAGTCCTGGACCCGAGTCGAGAGATGGCGCAGACTGCGCAGCCCCCCTGCCAAAAGCAAGAAGAATGTCAAAGGCTGAGCCAGCGGCCCGCCGAGGTCCAGTAGCCCACCGGAACAGCACTCCCTGGAGTGCCCTATGTGGCACCCATCATCAGTTTCACCGGTTGCATAAGAGGCACTGTTGCCTCCAATTGACTTGGCGCGTTGGACCGGTTGCCTGCCCCGTTGGCTTAAGGCGTTCGTCAGTGGGTTGGGGGAAGAGGGGGGACTTAGCGGAAGGAGAACAAACCAAAAGGATCAGAGAGAAGTTGGCGCAATGGAGGGCGACAGAAAACCTCTAGCATCCAACTCGTGATGATACCCTTAGACTTGTGTAAGAAAAGGTTACTTCGCTGTTTGTGTTTCAGTGTTTGACAAATACAGGCTTTATATATAGTGTGATGAAAATATTACTACCAAAAATAAACTATTTTATATGAACATCTGAAAATAATGGAGTTAGTTTAAAACTGCTCAGTTAGGTATATTTTAAGTGTCCTGGAGAAGGGTGTAAATTGAGGCAGGTAACTGATGCTTTGTGTGTGCTTTTAGAATAAAAATGACCCTTTGCATTTCTTAACACAGAAAAATGTCTTGTCCAAAACAATGGCCTCTTAAATGATCCATGACGTGTAAATCGCTGCTGCTTTAAAAGCAAGGCTAGAGAAAAGAAAGTGCTTGGCAGTAATTATCGGGCTTGTAGAATCTGATGGGCCGCTGGGAAGGGCTATTTCTCTTAAGAGCATTGTAGTGATTAGTAATGTTTGTTCGCGTGCCGTCACGCGAGTCTCTGCTCCTTTGATATGATTCTAAGCAGGGGAGCTCGCGTGACGGCAGCAACGGTTGGACGAATGTAAGCTGAGGGAGTGGTTGCTCCGGCGGGCTCGCCAAAATAAACTTCAAGCTAATTCTCCTACTTACCACCTCCTCCAGTTCTTTCATTTTGGCGATGAGGATGTTGGCGAGCCCACGGAGGAGAGCAACCCAGTAGCAGGGCACACGCGTGCCTGCTCAGGTCGTCAATACCGCCTGTGAGCCCCGGCGCCCCCCACTCTCCCTGCATCGGGGGTGAGAGCAGCAATAGACGCCGCTGGGCCCTGCCACCGGGCCCCTCTTCCCGGGGTCACAGATCACCGGTGAGCCCCGGCGCCTCCAGCTCTCCTTGCATCGAGGGAGAGAGCGCTGTGAGAGGCGCCGCCGGGTACTGCCACCGTGCCTCTTCCAGATTCAGGATACTCAAGGGCGTCAAGGAGCGTAACTGGGACACGCCAGCCCCGCCACGTTGAGGTGAGGAGGGGCACAGGGAGAGCGGGGAGGAGTTCGGACCCAATAGAAAGTGGCCGGTTCCCCTAATTCGTAACACAGCAATGTCCAGCAGAGCACTCACGTGACCCACGTCTTCCTCATCATATATATTGTTAAAGGGAACGCTTCACGGATTTGGAAAAGAATAACAAACATTTTGATTAAAGTGATTAGGTGCCGGTAATGAACAATACATTTAGGAAAGAAAGTTATGTTTCGCTTCACAGATTTTAAAAAAAGAACAACAAACATTTCCATTAGACTGAATCAGTGCTGGTAATGAACAATTCATTTAAGATAGCAAGTAAAATTACTCCAAGTTGACTGGTAGGAGTGTTTTAAGCAGTCTGCAAGAAGTGCAATTGTCTCAAGGATCAAAACACCTTAGCCATGGCTGCAGCTAGCATAGCTCCACCTCCACTTTTCTTAATGGAACCTGGTGTCCCGCCGCCATTAAGGTGGGACAGGTGGAAGAAACTCTTTGATACTTATCTGGCAGTTGGAGGAGATAAATTTGCTGCTGCAAGAAAGGAAGCAATTCTTTTGCACAATTTAGGTACAGAGGGTCGACGTGTATATGATGGTTTGCCACAACCTCCACAAGAAGGTCAAGGAGAAGTGGATCAGTATACTCTGGCTGAGAAGAAACTAGAAATTCATTTTGAAGCAAAGAAAAATATAACTTTTGAGAGGCATACGTTTTTTCAGAGGACACAGGACCCCAGTGAACCTGTAGAGAATTTTATAGCAGCATTAAGATCTTTGAGCCACACATGTGAATTTGGTCAATTAACAGATTCGCTAATACGAGACCAGTTAGTATGTTGTACTAATAACATGAAAATTCAAGAAAGACTACTGACAAAAGATGTATCTCTAGAAGTGGCAGTGGAGACTGCCAGAGGCATGAAGCAGACACACAAGTACATGTCGACTATGAAAGGAGAGAAACAAGAAAGTGAAGTGGCAGCTATGAGGGGGGCCAGGAGAATGAGTGTGAATAAAGAGACCAAGTGCTATAAGTGTGGCAGCAATCGCCATATTTCCACGAGTGCATTCTGTCCAGCGAGAAACGTTTTGTTTTTAAAATGCAAAAAAGGGGACATTTTGCAAGAGTCTGCCGAGATTCAAGTCAAGTGCAATACATTGAACCTGGAGCAAGAATCCCAGAACAAGAAGAAAGTGTGAGTGCAGTCCAAAGCATACAAACCAAGCATGTGTTGGAGATAGCAGAAGTCTCCAATAGAGGAAGTGCACCTACCGATGTGTTTGATAAATGGAAGAGTTGTTACACTAAAAGTAGATAGTTGCTCACCTTGGACTCTAGTATCAAAAAGACATATGAGAACTGTTTGCAAGCCTCAATCACTGATCTTAAACAGCACAGCATAGAACCATATGCTTATGGTAATGTGAAGATTGAGATATTGGGAAAGTTTCAGGCGGCCATCAAGTACAAAGGGAGAAGTTGTGAATCTGAGATATATGTGACACAAGAAGGATCTTCTCTGTTAGGGTGGGGTGAGCAACACAAACTAGGCATTTGAATACAAGCGAATGCGGAGGAGCCAGTCACGGTTGCAGAAGTAAGGGACAAGTGGGAACATTAGTTCTCAAAGGTATTTCAAGAAGATTTGGGGATGCTCAAAGGGTTTGAGCATGAAATACGATTGAAGGCTGGAGCAATACCAAGAATGCACAAAGTGAGACCGATACCTCATGAACTGAGAGAGAAATTGAAGTCAGAAATTGAGACCTTGTTGCAGAAGGGAATCATAGAACAAAGTGCGAGTTCGGAATGGTTATCTCCTATAGTTGTGGCAATGAAACCAAATGGACAAATAAGGGTTTTTGTAGACATGAGAGATATCAATAGGAACATGCTTGTAGACAGACATCTGTTTCCAATTATTGGGGATATGTTATCAACTCTTAAAGGAGCTAAAGTTTTTTCGGTGATCGACCTTTCTCAAGCCTACCACCAGATTCCCTTGAGAGAAGACTGCCAGCATCTAACTGCGTTCATAACGCCCTTTGGTACTTTCAAATACTGCAGAATGCCGTTCGGGCTTGCATCTGTAGCTTCAGTATTTCAGAGAGTGATGGACACTATATTGGAAGAGATAAAGAACATTGTGGTATTTCAGGATGACGTGCTTATATATGCAAATAGTGTGACTGAACATGATGAGGTTTTAACCAATGTATTGAGCAGACTGTCTGAAGCTGGTTTGACAGTGAAGAGGGATAAGTGCAAGATTGGGGTTGAGAGAGTGGAATACCTTGGGCATGAAATTAATGAGTGTGGGGTGAGACCAAAGCAATGCTTGGTGGAGGCGGTAAAGAGTGCACCAGTGCCATCGAACAAGGATCGAGTGAGGTCCTTTTTGGGTCTTGCTGAATATTATCATAAGTTTGTTAAAGATTTTGCGATAGTCTCCACTCCCATAAGGATGATACTAAAGAAAGGTGGCAAGTTTGAATGGACTTCAGAGTGTGGTGCAGCATTTGAAAACATTAAGGAAGCGATTAGTAAAGCTCCCTCAATTGGGAAATTTGATTCATCAGATAAAACGGTATTGGTGGTAGATGCAAGTGTAATGGGATTAGGAGCAGCTTTAGTACAATATGACAATGATAATAGGGAAAGAGTAATTGCATTTGCGTCAAGGGCATTGAAGGGAGCGGAGTCTAAATACTCTGTTATCGAGAGAGAGACGTTGGATATGTTCTGGGCCATCACGCACTTTAAGTTTTTTTTGTGGGGCAGGTTTTTTATTGTTAGAGCTGACCACAAGCCACTAGTCCAACTGTTTGAGAGTGGAAGGTGGGCTTTAGGCTCTCCAAGGATAAGCAGGTGGGGCTTAGGCCTACATGCATATCATTTTGAAGTGAGTTTTGTTCCGGGAAAAAAAAAAAGTAGTGGCAAACTGCCTGTCCAGACTGCCGATTGGAGACACTGAAGTTAATGATAGTGAAGGAGAAATAGTCTGTGAAAATAGTCCGTGAAAAAGTGAAGGAACGTGAGTAGAATGTAGGAGAGAGTGTGTATGTAAAGAATCCCAGATTGATGAACAAATGTTTAGAAAGTAAATACTTGGGGCCTAAGAGGATATCTGCAGTCAAGAAGTCTGTGGTAATTTTGGAAGATGGTGAAGTGTGGTCAAAAGGAAGGATTGCGAAAGTGTATGGAAGGAATGAGAGGGTTGACAGTGCAGAGAAGCAAGTTAAAAAGGGCAGTGAGAAGGAAGATGTGTTGGCTGGGAGCAAATTCAGTAATCCTGGCAGGATGAGATCCAAACCTGTCTGGATGAGAGACTATATGGCGTGAATATTCAATGAGTTGTGTTATGATTTAAAGATTATATTTTATATACACGTTACAATTTATGTTCAAGTTTTCTAAAGTTACATGTATTTTTTTGAAGTTTATGATAGTGAAGGAGAATTAGAGGAATCGGTAGTAGCTGAGGTTCTGAGTGCGATTAGTCAGGAGATGTGGTCTAAAGGAGAAGATTCTGATCAAGAACTTAAGTTAGTTAAGGAGTGGACGGTAAAGGGTTGGCCCCAAAAGAGAATTTTGGAAAGAAAATTTGATATATGGTGGGAGCTCAAGGAAGAATTTAATATTTTTGAGGGTAAACTAAGGAGAGGGAGGTGCATTGTCCCTCCAGAGTCTGTCAGGTCTAGCCTCTTAGAACTTGCTCATGAGGGCCACTAGGGAGAAAGTGCCATGAAAAGGAAACTTCATCAGAATTATTGGTGGCCATGGATTGACAAGATAGCTGAGAGGTGGGTGAAAGATTGCATGATTTGTCAAGCAAGTGACAAGACTAAAGTTGTATGGGAGACTCCATTGGTTCCTAATTCTGTTCCTATCCAACCTTGGTCCAAAGTTGCAGTAGATATCAAGGGGCCTAGAAGAGGTTTAGGAAGAGGTCTGAGATTTTTGTTTGTGCTAATTGATTTTCATTCAAAATGGATTGAGTGGGAAGCGGTCAAAGAAGTCAAGGCTAGAGAATTGATAGCTTTTTTAGAGAAAGTATTTCTTAGAGAAGGGGTACCAACAGAACTTGTCTCGGACTACGGGGTTCAATTTGCCTCAGAAGCTATGAAGTTTCTTGGTAGTAATGGCATAAAACACATCAAAACGGCATTGTATCACCCTAGAGCGAATGGTCTTGTGGAGAGGGTCAACCGATGGTTGAAAGAAAGTTTGCAATTAGCAATGAGAGGGGGGCAACCTTGGAGAGAGGTTTTGAAGCTATTGACGTGGAGTTATGTAACCACCCCACATTCAGTGACAGGAGTGTCACCTTTCGTATCCCTGAAGGGGAGGGAACCAGGGACCAAACTGTGTCCGGGTTGGTTAGGAGTAGCCAAAGTGGTTCATGTAGATAGAGCACAAATAATGAGACTCATCAATGCCAGCCAAGAAAAAAATATAGCCAATTTCAATGTCTGTGAAAAAGTGAAGGAACGTGAGTGGAATGTAGGAGAGAGAATGCATGTAACGAATCCCAGATTGGTGAACAAATGTTTAGAAAGTAAATACTTGGGGCCTAAGAGGATATCTGCAGTCAAGAAGTCTGTGGTAATTTTGGAAGATGGTGAAGTGTGGTCAAAAGGAAGGATTGCGAAAGTGTATGGAAGGAATGAGAGGGTTGACAGTGCAGAGAAGCAAGTTAAAAAGGGCAGTGAGAAGGAAGATGTGTTGGCTGGGAGCAAATTCAGTAATCCTGGCAGGATGAGATCCAAACCTGTCTGGATCAGAGACTAGATGGCGTGAATATTCAATGAGTTGTGTTATGATTTAAAGATTATATTTTATATACACGTTATACAATTTATGTTCAAGTTTTCTAAAGTTACATGTATTTTTTTGCATAATATTCTATTTTCTATGCAAAGTAATTAATTTAATTTTGGGGTGTTTTTTTTTCCTTCCTAGGGGGGAAGATATGTAGTGATTAGTAATGTTTGTTCACGCGCCGTTGCGCGAGTCTCTGCTCCTTTGTTATGATTCTAAGCAGGAGAGCTCGCGTGACCGCAGCGACGGTTGGGCGAATGTAAACTGAGGGAGTGGTTGCTCCGGCGGGCTCGCCGAAATAGACTTCAAGCTAATTCTCCTACTTACCGCCTCCTCCAGTTCTTTCAAGCATCACAATGACTTGGTAGGTGACTGTGGCTTTGCTCGGAAAAAGCATAAATCGTCCAGCCCAGCCGCTCTTTAAAATATTGTGACCTGCTATAGTTGAGGCAGGCACTGGTGCCTGCGGGGCCGCCCCCTGAGAGCGGGGTCCTGTGCTACCACACACACTGCACATGCCTCAGAATGACTCCATACCCATCAACAGCAGGGCAACCACACCAATGTAAGGAAAACTCATAGGCCTCCTCAGTCCTGAGGGTCTGCCTCCTTGAAGCACACTTGTGTGATTCTATTCTGAGAGTCCTGCAGTACTTCATTCATTCCTGCCTTTAGCAGCTGCCCAGTTCCCTGTAATTGAGTCTGTCAATAAAAGCAAGAACTGGAGCGTTTGAAACATAACAAACATGTACAGGAGTCAGGACGTGACAAAGCTATTCAGCGGCGGCGGATGTTGCTGCTGAACAAAAGAAAGGGGTTACTGTTGAGGCAAGAGGCAGGACGAAGGAAAGGTATGCTTATAAATAGCAATTACAACACTGCTACCAAGAAGGGACCAGTCAAAAGAAAACCAACCCGTGGGAAGCAACTGCTATCACATCGGCTTCCTGCCCGACATACATGCATAAACTGTGGAGGAGGGATGTAGTGCCTTAAAGCACAATGTTGGTGTTCCAAGCCCGCCATCCCCACTGATGCACTCCCTATCCAGTGCTGGACATTGGGCCGGCTCTCGCCGGATCCGAGATCCAGCACCAGATGTGAAGCCGGATCTCAGGATCCGGCCAGAGCCGCCCCACACACAAAACCCATGCTCTGCATCTGGATTTCTTGCAGTTAGGAAGAAAGAAAAAGCCTGCAATGGTATGGCGCAGGGGGTGTAGTAGCTCATTGCCGCCATGAGCGCTCTTCTGGCTCCGCCCCCCTACGTGCACAAAACAGCAGGACACCAGGGATTCTGGAGCCCGACCTCGCCGACACGTCACTACTGGTAAGTTTAAGTTGCTTTGTGCCGGGCCTGTGAAGGTGGGGGCTGGGCTGCTCGGAGCACATCTAATATGCCCTGTGAGCACCCTGCACACAGAGCAGATTTCTCTTTGTGCACAGTGCTCGCATAGGGCAGAGAGGGCCGTCCTTAGCAGGGGTCGAATTGGACCTACGGCCTCTCGGCCCATGGCCCAGCTGATCGTCCGTGGGGAGTGGGGGCCGGTTTCTGCCCACGCCTGGCCCTGTTTAGACAATGGTTTGCTCGAGCGAAACACAATGGTAGTGTTCAGAAAAGAAGATACTTGGTTATATAGCCTAAAGGTTTGTGTACTGAGCCCATCAAGTTCATCGCCACAGTGCCCTAGGGCTCCGATGCTTGTCCGTATTGTGGCTTATTTGCTCTCTTCACAGCTCAAGAGCGTGCTCTGTGCAGTGAAGGTCAAAAGGGAGAAGAAAGGTCAAGAGGTATTGGTGCAAAGAAACTGAAGCGCAATTGCCACCTTTTTGTCAGTGTCTTCTGTGAATAATAATTCAAGGGATTATATAAACAACTGCTAATGCTAACCTATATATGAAAACACTTTCACATTTACCAACACAGTTCAAAGGGCATTCCTAATGTGTGCCACAGCCTTTCATGGGAGTGTTTTGGAAAAGAGGGCTATTTTTGTGAAGCAGTTACCAGTTTAATGGTATCCACTACAGAATAACTGCTCATTTTACCATATCTGATATGATAGCTCAGTGGGATGAGAGCTCGCTGCTGCCATGTGTGTGTGATCTGCAGGTTCGAATCCCCGCAAGGCCATCTCAACCTTTCCTCCTTCTTAGGTCGATAAATGAGTACTATTATTCTTGTACAAGAGACTATGCTCTTAAAGCACGTGACTAGTGGATACTCCACTTTTTCTAGTCCTGCCACAAAACAAGGGCTGGGTCGCCCAATAGGTGGATTAGCAATATTAGTGAACAACACGATCAGTGCTAGTACGTCGGTTCTCTAATCCTGCAGTAACATTCTCGCTATTGATATGGCAATGACTGAAGGGGGTAGAGAAAAACTGATATTGCTCACCTTGTACTTTAACCCATATATGCACAACTTGGCTGCAGTTATGGACAACTTGGACTCGATTTTTGAAAATGCTGTTATATGTAACAACTACGAGGGTATTATTGTTGGAGGTGATTTTAATGCCAATTGTAAGGGTGAAATGCGTGATTGTAATGCCCATATGGGCTCTCATAATGACCAAAAAACATTAGCGCTTGGACATCGCTGGAATTAATATTTTCACGCATGGAATATGAATGTTCTTAGGTTTGACCCTAACACTCTACAATACACATAGCATAGGGAACACTATTTTTCAACAATTGATTACTTTGTCTTTTCTGCTAAACTGTTGAAACTTTGTTCTCCAATTATGTCGATTGATATGGGCATCAGCGATCATTGTCTTATATCAATTAATCTAGAACTGACATGGGTTCAGCTTGACAATGTTCCAGAATCGGCTTTGGTTGAAATGGAGCGTCTCCCGAGCACAATTCGTTGGAACAAACTTCTTTGTCAGAAACTTGTGGTTAGTTTGGGCATGATAAAATTATATGATCCGATGGTATGATATTCTGTATAAGACTATGCTTACTTGAAAATGTTTTAACAATGGCATTATAGGGGCGTGGCTTGACGCCATGATGGCTGGTCTGGCTGTCTAAGAGCTCCCAACCGCGTCCTCACGCCGACATAAATACGCCCCAGTGAAACTGACCTCCCGAACACGATAGATGGTGCCTCCAGCTCCGGTGGGGCTCCTGCAGGCAGAGGCCTACTCGCAACCCGCGGGGATTGCCGAGGCCCCAAGAAATCACCCAGTCTATGAGGTACCGGGGAAGCCTCCGCTCTTCCGCTCCAAAATGGCGGGTGCAACACAGTCCGTGAAGCCACTATGCCCGCTGGTCCCGAAGGTCACTCCAGCCTGCTGAGCCCCTCGGGGGCTCTGTTCTGTGCCCACCGCCCAGCAGCAACCTGCAGCACACCAGCATCCAGCCCGCTGTGGGACGCCGGACGACTGAGGACTGCCTGCCCTGCTCGCCGTGCCGGGGCGGGCGCGTAGCGGGAGGGGCGCCTGCCGGGGATGAAGAGAGGTATGGCGGCAGAGACTCCTTCCCCAAATCATTGCCGGAGGCGATCCGCAACCTGTTGGAGAGGTGCCTGTTCTCTCCTCCACCCGGCACTGCAGGAGTGAAGACAACAACATGAGCTGCGAGATCCACGGGTTCTGCGGCCCCGCTTGGTGACAGGTCCGCCCGCACTAGCTGCACAAGGGTGAAAGTGTTGGCGCGGTGAGGCCCCCGGACACCAGCCTAGAGGACCATTGCTCCACATCATGCCCCCCCCCCTCTGCGGGGCGGCAGAGACATCCTCCCCCAAGCATCCCCAGCCACAACCTGCGACCAGCCACGCACCAGCGTCCCGCCTATCATGGGACTCCAACGCCTGAAAATTGCCGGCCCCGCTCTGAAGCGCCGGAGCGTAGCATAGGGTGCACAAGCAGGCCGGAGAGAAGGAGAGCGACTCTGCGGTGCCTCAAACCCTGCTGAGGAGATACCTGCTCTCTCCTCCCCTCGACTGAAAGGAAACAAGCTCTGCTTGTGGCGGACCGGACCACTCGAGCGACGCAGGAGTACAGCCGCTGGCCCAGCCTGTCAGACCCTTTCAGCAGCGGTGGGGGAGCACGGCTCCCGGACACCAGCCAATGGGACTATTGCTCTACTTCTCACCCCCCGCGTGCCCCTCCAAGTGTGCCGTGGAGGAGAGGGGCGATAGAGGCACCTCCCCAGCACCTTCGAGAGGGACCTGCGGCCTGCCACTCAGACGAGGGGTGCCTTGGACCTCCCCGTGCCCGGGTGGGAGCAGGGCCACCAAGACCTGCGGGGGCCTGCACAAACAAGGAGGCCATCGTTCCACAGCTTGCCTCCACACATCTCCCTGCTGCACATGCGAAAGACTCACACCGGCAGTCTGCCCCACGCACCTGCTGATGCTCTGGATAACACGCAGCGCACCAAGGCCCACATCGCCTGCCACCAACAGACAGCCAGTCCCCATTGCATGGTAACAGGCTGCGAACCTATGGCACTGCAACCTCGGGCCCCTAGTCGCAAGCCTGGGCGCGGTGCACACTAGAAAGCCCCACCGGACTCAGGGAGCCCACCCCAGCAGTTCAAAAGGCGGCACCGGTCCTCCCCAGGCCCCACCAGCTCCAAGAAGAGCCCCCCAAGCTAACGGACCCGGGACCGCACGGATCAACTTTGCACCCACCCTCCGCCACTGGAATCCAGTACGTCGGTTGCACCAGGAGCCCTAACCCTGCGCGCCGGGCTCTTGGAAATCAGGTACAGCCTCAGCCTACACGGGCACAAGTCAGGACAAAGAGCTCTCGGATGACGATCAACTTGGGGGGCCTAACCTGAAGGGCAGGCAGCCCGCAGCCCAGAATATCCAGGAACCCCAGACCCCCAAAACAAGCAGACATTTCCTCCCTGTTCGCGGCAACTATGATGGAGAAACCCAAACAGGGATAGCGTCCCGAAGAACCCACCTCCGGGACCCAAGTGGAAGCCAGCCTCGACCAATCAGCACGGGGGGTAACAAAAGGGGATCTCCAAAACCTCCTCGCAGCGATCACTAAAGAATACCAAAAAGGCACTGAGGAACTGAAAGGCAAGATCTCCACCTTGGATAAGCGGGTGGGTGAAATCGAGTCAAGAACGGAAGAAATAGAAACCACCCTATTTGAGCAGAACTTTGAAATCGGCGAGAGCGCGGACCGAATTGCAGCGCTGGAGGCCAGGTGCGAGGCCCTAGAGCTGAAACTGGAGGATGCCGAGAACAGATCCAGGTGCAACATCTGTCTGAGGGGAATCCCCCCCAATATCTCTGATGCAGAGCTGGGGCCCTACGTTAGCGACCTCCTGCGCTTCATTCTAACCTTCCCAGATGGATGGCCCCCATGGTGCTCGACAGAGTGTACAGAACCAGGGCTAGGCAAAGCAATGCCTCCCCTCCAGACGTCCTAGTGAGGGTGCATTTCTTTAAGATCAAAGAAGAGATCCTGCGCCAGGCTAGAAACTCCCCCTGAGTACTCTTTCGGGATGCGGTAATCTCCCTATACCAAGACCTAGCGGCAGTCATCTTGGCAAAGAGGAAAGCCCTGAAACCACTGACCGACTGGCTCCACGAGAGGAAGATCGCATACCGCTGGGGATTCCCCACCTCCATATCTTTTGCATGGGAAGGCAAAACCCACCACATCCTCACTCCCAGAGGAGACACCACGCGAGGTCGACGGACCCGCCCAGACCCTGGAGGGAAGACCCCGGGAGCCCCTGAAGTACTGGACCCGAGTCGAGAGATGGCGCAGACTGCGCAGCCCCCCTGCCAAAAGCAAGAAGAATGTCAAAGGCTGAGCCAGCGGCCCGCCGAGGTCCGGTAGCCCACCGGAACAGCACTCCCTGGAGTGCCCTATGTGGCACCCATCATCAGTTTCACCGGTTACATAAGAGGCACCGTTGCCTCCAATTGACTTGGCGCGTTGGACCGGTTGCCTGCCCCGTTGGCTTAAGGCGTTCGTCAGTGGGTTGGGGGAAGAGGAGGAACTTAGCGGAAGGAGAACAAACCAAATGGATCAGAGAGAACTTGGCGCAATGGAGGGCGACAGAAAACCTTTACATAGCAACCTTAGATGGGGACCCCGGAGCAGACGCTTAACGTGATGACCTGGAACATCTGTGGCCTGAAAGCACCCAAAAAATGGAAACTCCTGGAGCAAAAACTAGCCCGACTTGGCTCGGATATACTCTTCCTCCAAGAAACGCATCTCCTAGAGCCAGACGAGAAGCGCATCAACTTCCGAAGCTATCCAAGATGCTTCTTTGCCTCAGCGAAGCAGAAGAAAAGGGGAGTGGCAATCCTCATCGGCGTTAATCTGCCCCTAACCCAGGTCACCACCAAAAAGGGTCCTGAAGGCAGATACCTGCTACTCAGAGGCCTACTGGTTGAGCTACCGATCACTCTAATCGCCATCTACAGCCCCAACAAGGACCAAGGCTCCTTCCTCCGTAAGCTCCTGCCGATCATAGCCGCCTTATCCAGAGGCCATCTGTTAATTGGGGGGGGGGACTTCAATCTGCCACCAGACCCTAACTTGGACAAAACTCTCCCGCCGTCGAGAGAGGACTTCATTAATGCCCTAGCCTTGGCCGAATTCCTAAGGGAAACAGAAACCTTGGACATCTGGAGATTCCTCAACCAAGGAGCAAGAGACTACACACACCTGTCGCACGTATACAATGGATATTCAAGAATTGACCAGATACTAGCCTCTAGCTCTCTGGCCCCTTGCGTGGAAGGAATCGACATAGGGCTTTAGAAGAGGTCCCAGATATGGCCTGCACTCCAGCCACCCATTTTGAAATACCAGGAACATACTCGCCGAGATATGTGACGTATGATGAGCAAATAAACCAACAGAGAGCCACACTGGGGCTCTGCCCATTGCCCATCAGAAGAGAAATACCTGTTGAAGTGCCAATAACCAGACAACCATGGGCAGCACGGTACCCATTGAGACAACCGTACCAACATATGACGCAACACGAAGACTACTTTCAGAATGTCCCAGAAGAAACCCAAAGGGCCTTAATGGAAGGTGAATGGTGACGACACAAGAGCCCGGACAGATGTACAGAATGAACATAAACGACAATCGAAAGACGACACACAAGGACGAAATGTAAAGAATAAAGATATCACAGACATAGAAGAATAGACGCTTTCGAAACATAGAATTGTAACCATAAAGCAGGATGAAAGAATGCAACCAGCTAACGCCTGTACATAGGCTTGTAACGCAAGAAGCTAAGAAAACAGTACGGCTTGCTATGCTTAGTAGAAGAACAGAGCGGCAAGGGCCAACTATATACATATATATATCTACCTCAATGAAGCACATTATATAAATGCAGTCCACTTTACATGGAAGCAGAATTAAGCCCAGGATGGTAGGGGCCAAACAGGCCAAGATCATGTACCAGCACAAAGCCAGACGAAAGAGCGGAATCAAAACTTAGCAAGAAGCAGCTCATGCCTAGGAATTCGAGGTCAACCCAAGGAAGGGAGGAGAGCGGCAACTCCAAAGAATCGAAACTTAAGAGCATAGCAGCCTGCCTGTGAAGGTCGAGATAAGGAGGCCCAGGCAGGTGGCGAGGCAGAAGAGAGAACCAAATACGCAAATCGATGGAAAATGAAGCAGCTTCACAGTGTACTGACACGTGACCAGCCAAGCGGGAAGATGTACCAACGTCTGATGTCACCCAAACCCAGAGGATGCCATCACTTTTCCTGATAAGAGGCTACAGTTTGGAGGCCGTCCTCAGCCAACTAATTGACACAGAGCCCTAAAGTACTGATTGATGGAAGGGAGGCAGGGTGAATCTTGGGGCATGCCGCATCTGGGTAACCATTCTGCAAGCTGATAATTAAAGTGGAGATTTATGCCTAGGGGTGTAACCGACCCAATCACAATGGACCAAAAAATCTAGGGTCCTATAGCTAGTAAAACCAATGAGATGTCGTACTTGTAGTGACGTTTAGCACGAGTGATGTAGACGGATGGGCGTAGATGCTTACCCGTTAAGAGTTATCCAATCCTCACACCCTGTTATCATATACAGTTATAGTACTTATAATTAAGTTACCTTTTCCAACCAATAGACTTGCATGACAAACTTTTGAGTGTTACACGTCAATGATGACGATTATATTGCCTATAGAAATTGCTGTTTGAATGAAGATGGTGGAAGTTGAAGCGAGACGGGCGATCGCATCACTGATGATTTCCTAATGTTGCCCCGTTTTTTGTACTTGTCATTAAACAGACTTCCCTTTGCCAAACCAATTGAGTTGTCCTTATTGATTGGTGTTGGAGTAAGAGAATCCTGCACCCCATCCACTTCAAGGTGCAGCTATCTCGTCTTAAAGTACTTGAGAGTGAGCTCTGATCCCATGGGCCCATCAGAGGTCGCTCCGCCCTCATGTATACTTGGTAGCGGAGATGATGGTTTTGACCATCAACTATTGATTATTGATTAAAATAAGACACCTATTGACCGTCGACACGAAGTAACCCTAGGTCTTCGGCAATATCACGAGTCCTTCGCCATTTGGCCGAGTAGACTGTGAAGCTTCCCTTGGACAATGATAGTGTAAAACTATCCAAAATCTGCAGTGGGTCTGAAGGAACCCGTTTTATAAACCTAAACCCTTCCATTCCTACAGGCAGCGGAACAGACGAAAGACCAAAGGAGGCGGTAACGGAGGCAGTGATCCCGTGGATCCAGAGAGGAACAATGCGAGCGGTGAGTGAAACAAAAAATGGAATGCTTTGGCAAATGTCTTGCAAACAAAGAGGAACTCCAGATACTCCGGAACAAAATGGAGTAGGCCACTGGAATAGAACAAAGGCGTGTTCCTGTGTAAAAAAATATTAGACAGTTGTTTGAAAAGCTGCCAGCAATTACTTAACTGGAAGCTGTCACGAGTAAATCATATAATTTGGTAGAGAAATGTTTATATATCACCTAACCTCATATGCTTGTGCTGCATATATTGTTATTGACACAAATCAACAAAGACATAGTGGTTCGAACAAAAATATGTAATTGTTTATAAGCAAAAAGAAAGCAAATATTAGAGCCTGTGTCAACTGTTTTTGATTACATCATTACTTCTTGAGCAACATAATTAAAAAAACGTTTTTACAGGAAAATTTCACAAACACAGTGACACATATTTACAGAACTTGTAATATCTTAATAATACACGAAAACATATAGCTTTAAAAAGGAAATAAACAGAGAAGCTGAATTGAACGGGTGACTCTCAATGTGACAGCAGCCTAGGTCTGTATATAAGACTAGATGTTCAGGATAGATCATGAAACACTCTAGCTAACTGTCCCTAACCTAATTAGGGCTAGTATCTTTGGCCTTGTTGTATGGCTAGGTCACACCCAAGTGTAGAAAAAGGCTGAGTAAATTTGAATTACAGAACAGATAATGAAGTTTTAGACTTATTCAAAACAAGAAGCTGAAAGTGTACATAAGGCTGAAATAATGTACTACGCCTTCCACTGTCTAGGGTGATGGTATGCGTGGGTGACCACGTCCACTGATCTCGGGTGTAAGCACAACCCCTGTGCTAAAACAGTGGCAGAGCTGGTGTTTCGGTGGTATATTATCAAATGGAAACCACCTTTGTCAGGGATATTAATCCTTAATTCAGCCCCTGTAGAACAACCAAAAATGGACGTGTCACTACATAGTAGCATAAATGACTAGCTGACAAGCATATGGATGAGAGGTGATTGAAAAAGCAATAGAAGACCGGGTGTTTGCCCTTTATTTGCATAGGTGCCCTGTAAACATCCACCCTAATTCTATTTGCCCAAGTGGAAGTGTAACACCTAATAGTGAACTAATGGTGTAGAGAAATGTGGAATGTGTGAAATTAATAAAATATTAGAATAACCTTTTTTGGCGCTACTCTGTGCATTATTAAAAAGAATACTTGTGAAAAGGTAGAGAAAGAAGAAAGAAAGGAAAAAAACAGGAGAAAGTTGAACTACGATCCATTTACAAGGATCTTACCTAATGCGTTGCTATGAATGCAAATAAGGTGGACATTCTGCTGACAAAACGTTAATGGAAACAAACTCTTGACACGAGTAAACGGACGGCTTCGCACAGGTGTATGAAAGAGTCTGGAACAGAGTGGAAGAACCAGTAAAAATTCCGGCTTTTAATATGCACTCATGGCTTGTTGTTATATCATTTATGACACAGTTTTAATTATGAGACCGGCACGCTTGAGAAAACAAATGTACCTGTTACTGGGGGTATCGTTGCGCGGAAATGAATGCTGGTCATAAAGGCATTAGTGTGGATAGATAGCCATATTGCTGCAGGCTTGTGAGTTGTCCACAAGGTGCCAACAGTACAAAATGTTCGTATTTGTTTGTATTCCTAGTAAACAAAACATATGTTTTAGCTCCTAGTAATTACATGGGCACATAAAGGGAAAACTGGAAATTAGTCCGCCCTAGCTTACTTGCAGTTTATCCCGCCGCCGTCTGTGAGCAGTATGAGGTGCCCTGCATGGAGTGCTGGAGACGAGTGAAATGACTAGAGTTCTGGGGGCGTGGCTTCAGGTTGAGACATTGGTTGAATCACAGAAGTAAAAAGAGGACTGGCACTGCATGGGAGAGAAAAATGCAGTGCCTATAGAGCTATGCAGCTTGGCCATCGAGGGTACCAGAGAGGGGGTGCCGAAGTTCACAAAGTGAGAAATTTTAACAGATCTTAGAAAAGTGGAATGCCATTCATCCACAGGGATGACCATGCCTAGACGTCGGGAAACTTCCGACAGGCTTCTGGTATAGGCATTGGTTCAATCTTAAAAGTAGACAAAGGACTGGCACTGCATGGCCCAAACCAATGCAATGCCTGTTGAGGCAAAATGCTTGGCCATCGGGGATACCTGTGGGGCATTTTAAGGGGGATGCCAAAGTCCTCAGAGTAAGAAATCTTGCCAGATCAAAAAACAAGCTGGAGTGCCTTATAGCCACAAGAATAACAATGCCTAGAGATAAATATAAATAGGAGTGGAAAATACTAGACAAAAGATGGAAATTAGGAATTAAGTGTGCTATGGGCAATTATTTTTACCATACTGGGAATGCTTCATTGAGCCCATGCTCAATTGTATCCAATAGAACGATCCAGCGCACCTTTATTAGCCAATGTTTGGGTGGGTTGGCCGCATTTTTAACAACATCAATAACCCACCAATGTAGGTCTTCAGTGGTATGACCATATTTCATAACGTGGCTCACTAGAGGCGAATTAATAGCTTTACAGCGAATACGGGATTGGTGTTCCGTGATTCGTGTATGAACTGAACGTATGGTTTTGCCTATGTATTTAAGTCCACACGGGCACTCAATGCAGTCGATTACCCACAGTGTTTTACAGTTTGAATGGTGACGTATTTCCCAAGTTTTTTCATTCAAAGGGAAAGTTTTAACTTTAACTGCAAGTTTGCAAACAGAGCAAGTTCCACAAGGGAAATGCCCTGTGAGGGGTTGCATGTACCAGCTGGATGTTATTGATCTAGAGGATTTGTTCTGGGTCGAAGCATGAACCAGTTGGTCCTTCAGGTTTTTTTGCCTTTTCGTGGCAAAAATCGGGAGACGTTCTTCAGGGAGGGACAGTTGTGCCACAGACCAATGTTTTTTAATAGTTTTTTAAATCAAAAAGGTATCTGGGCTATATGTAAGGGCACACACTAATTTGTATTGTGATGTCTTATCTTTGGGTCAGCCGATCATCGGGGGCACTTATTTTCATCTCCCTCATACATTTTATTCATCCTCTTGGGTGTGAGGTACGCCCTGTGAGTCACGTAAAGCTGTGCCTGTCTGAATCTTGCGTTCCTGGACACTTTCTTTGGATATTTTAGCACTCTGCTCCATTCCTGGTCACTAAAGGGCCTGTGGAGTTCCTCTTCCCAACTCTGTCTTATATGAAGCTCTTTCTTGTTACTGGCTTTTAGCATCTGGTCATATAATCTGGAGGTGTGTGCGTTCCCTCAGATATATCATACCACGTGTCTAGCTCCCTTATGGTGTCCTTCTGGTCCTCCCATTCCGGCCATCTTTCCTTGATTTTGAGGATCATTCTTTTATGGAGGATGAATTGGCCTTCATGTATATCATATTCCTCCGCCATTTCTTGGAAGTCCGCCCACCTCCCTTCTTTCCGCACATCCCCAATTTGTGCCACATATTTTCCTTCCCACTCAGTTCGGTAGATTGCTAATGTGTTTGTGTCCGTGCCCACCAGTCCCGCAAGAGGGATCTGCGCCGACTGGGGGTCCTGTATCTCCTGTAGCTTCCACGCTCTGTTCCACAACCCCACTGCAAGGCCAAGCAGACATGGCAGGGTCTTAAGTAGGGGGTTGTCCAGCCATAGTATTTCTCTCAAATAATATCTTTTTAGTGTTGGCTGCAAAATAATTGTGTCGATCGTCTCATCCTCTCCTAGCCACTTGACTGCGAACTGGAGCTGCCCTGCTAAATAATACATCTAAAAGTCGGGCAGTCTAATGCCCCCTTCTTCGTAGTCTCTCTGTAGGGTTTTCAGCGCGATTCTGCGTCTTCCCCCAGCCCACAAGAAGCGCCCTGCTATTGAATTTAACTTGCTGAAGAAGGTCTTGGGGATCCTATGTGGGATGTTCGTGAGGTAATACAGTAAGCGTGGAAGTACCACCATTTTCAAGAGGGCCGCTCTACCCATCATTCCCAGTGGTAGTGATCCCCAGAATTTCATAGACCTCTGTGTCCTTTCCAGGGCTGCCTGCGTGTTACGTTGGTGGGATTCTGCGGTGTCATGATGTATCTCTATTCCTAGGTATCAGAAGGAGCGTGGTGCCCAGGTTAGGCCCAGGTCTGGGAGCTCCGTCAGGGGGACCCGCTGCAGGCCAGCGAGGGGAAAAATCAGGGATTTTTCTTTGTTGATTGCTATGCCGGAGAGTCTGGTATATGCCCCGATTGCTTCCAGGAGGCGGGGCAGGTTGGCACGCGGATTTCCCACATAAAGCAGCATGTCGTCTGCATATAACGAGATTTGATGCAGTACTCCATCTATGTCTATGCCTGTGTCTCCATATTCCGCCCTGAGAAAGACCGCCAGCGGTTCAAGGGCCAGAATATACAGCATTGGTGACAGTGGTCACCCCTGCTTGGTTCCCCTGTATTTTCTCCATTCACCCGAAATGTTACGCCCAGTCTTTACCCTTGCTCTGGGGTCCCTGTACAATAGCCCAATCCATCTAAGAAACCCTTCACCAATGCCGAAATGAGCGAGGACCCTCAGTAGCCACCCCCAATTCACCGAATCAAATGCCTTAACGGCGTCCAGGGACACTATCGCGCATTCCCCCTGTATCTGGTTTGTCCTATCTATCACATGATGTAATCTACGGAGGTTCCACGACGTGTTCCTCCCTGGGACGTAACCCATCTGGTCAGAGTGTATTAAGGCGGGGATTACTTGCTTAAGGCGGTTGGCCAGGACGGTCGTGAGTATCTTGGCATCCTGGTTGATGAGTGAGATCGGCCTGTACGAGGCGCATTTCGTGGGCGGTTTACCTGGTTTGAGGATCTGTACAATTATTGATTCCGACATGCTAGTCGGTAAGTGTCCACTTTCGTACGCGTCTTGGAATGTCTCTAATAGTTTCAGGGTGATGGTACACTTGTATGTTTTATGAAACTCTCCCGGGAGTCCGTCTGGGCCTGGGGATTTGCCAGTGGGGAGCTCAGCGATTACGCTCTCTATCTCCTCCTCCGTGAGTGGGGCATCAAGTATTTGTGCTTGCTCTTCTGCTAGCTTTGGCAGCCTTATCTCTGCCAGCGCATCTGTAATGTCCTCTGGGTCAATTTCTGGGTTAGGGGCGTACAGTTGCTCGTAAAAGCGGGCAAATGATTGATTGATATGCTGCTGGTCCCTGACCTCTCTCCCCGTTTCGTCTTCTATGACTATTATGGGGTCTCTTTTGATCTCTTGTTTGGTGAGCCATGCTAGGAGCCTACCAGGCTTATCCCCTTCTGCGTGCAATCGTTGTAGATATCTCGCATAATTCAGTTTTCCCAGTTTCTCCCACAGTTCTATACATCTCGTCCTCAACTCCATCAGTTCCCTAGGCTCTTCCCCCACCGCCTCTGCTCTGCGCTCCTCTGTTTCTATCTGCCTCTCCAGTTTGTTGAGTTCTTCTAAGGCTGTGCCTTTCAGTCCCCCCATCCTGCCAATAGCCGCCCCCCGTGTCACCACTTTGAATGCGTCCCAGAGTGTAGCGTTGCTTCCTACGCTTCCCTCATTATTTTCGAAGTTGTCTTCGATCACCTCCCGGAGGTGTTCCTCAAACTCACCCTCTCCCAATTTCCTCTGCCCGGAGCCGCCATGTTGGTATCGGGGCTTTCCGGTGTGTATGTGCCCATGTTGCTAGCACCGGGGCATGGTCTGACAGTGTTCGGGCTTTAATGTCAATCTTTGTAAATTCCTGCAGTGTCTCAATGCCTGTGAATATATAGTCTATTCGTGTAAATATTCCATGGGGTGAGCTGTAGTGTGTGTACCCTCTTTTCCCTTCATGTACCTGTCTCCAGACGTCTTCCAGCTCCAGACGGTCAAGGGCCCTGTGCAGTTCCCTGGCAGGGGGTGCTGGTTTCTTGTGCTTGTCGTCCGACCTGTCCAGGAGCGGGTCCAGGGTGCAGTTGAAATCTCCAGCCCAAACAAACCTGGCTTCTCTGTATTGGGCTAGCTTGGGTGCCAGCTTCCAGAAGAATTCGGTTGCATCGTGGTTTGGGGCATAGGTGTTAACTAGCACACCTCCTTGTTCTCCGACATGCCGTGTACCAGCACCAGCCTGCCCTCTGAATCAGTCTCTTGTTTTATAAGTTGGAATGGGACCCCCGGAGCGATCCATATTAGCAATCCTCGTGCATATTTTGAATATGTTGCACTATATACCTGTCCTCCCCATTTCTGATCAACCTTAGTCTGTTTTTCTGGTGTCAGATGTGTCTCCTGAAGCATGGCTATCTTCACCTTCATTTTGTTCAGCCAAGCATAGACTCGTAGCCTCTTAACATATGCGTTTAGCCCTCTCACATTCCAGGTCGCGATAACCAGCTCATCTGGACCCATGTGTGATTATTCGGTCCATCTCCATAGTCCCATAGCCTCTTGCTTGTCCACTGTCTCCTGAGCCCACTCCTGGTGTTTCTGAAATTCCCCCTTCATATTTTTTCTTTTCCTCAACCTTGCTGCGAATGCCTTTCATATGCCATTTAAACAAGTCCATAACTCGAACTGGAACTGTAACTAAAGAACTAACACCCAGCCACCCTCCTCCTGCTCGGGCCTCGCCGCTTCTCTTGTCTTGCTCCTTTGGATGGGGCAGACTCGCTGCAGCGTGATGCCTTGGAACTGACATCCGAACTAGCTTAGGCTTCTTCTCGGGGGTAGGTTGCTCTCGGCTTGACGCGACTGTGTAGGGTTGGTTGCTCCTTCGCATTCCCATTCATCCTGACTCGTGCATTTATCAGGTGCTTGGCGTCATTGGTTCTTACAGCCCGAGGGGCTCTTCACCGTGGCTGATTTGCCTCGTTGTTGCCATTTCTCTGCTCCAGCTGGGGGATCCCCTGCGCGTTCCATCCACGCGTGGGCCTCTTCTGTGGACTCAAAGAAGGATGTCTTGCCCTTATGCAGCACCTTCAGCTTACCCGGAAACAGGAGCATGTATCGAATATCCGCTCTTCTGAGGCGTTCTTTTGTAGGCCCAAACTGCGCTCTTTGTTTTTGGACCGTGGCTGTATAGTCCGGATATATGGTGACCCTGGAGGAGCCCTTGATGATCTCTCCTCCCCCCCTGGAAAATGCTAGTATCTTTTCTCTGTCCTTAAAGTTTATGATCTTGGCGATCATCGCCCTCGGGGGGCACCGGGCCGGGGTATCCTAGTTAGGGCTCTGTGCGCCCTTTCCACCACAACATTTTGGGACAGTGTTCCAGCTCCGACCTCCTGGAGGAGCATGTTTTCGACATATTCTGTGGGGTCGTTTCCTTCCTCCCCCTCCGGAACCCCTATTATGCGAACGTTGTTCCTCCTTGCCCTGCCTTCCGCATCTTCAACTCTTCGCTCTAGGATCTTGACTCTCTGCATCACTTCCGACATTTGGGTTCGTGCAACGGTAGCGTTCGTGGTGTTTTGTTGCACCTGCTGCTCAACAAAGCGGCGTCCACTTTGTTTTCCAAGGATGTCTTTAGGGAGGCGATCGCCTCAAGGATGTGGTCATCCTTCCCATGGTCTGGCTGGTGAGGGCTGCTCATCCCCGCCATTGCTGTGTCCGGTGGGTTCTGCTGTTTGTCCCCCGGTGTCTTGGTAAAAATGTCCATGCTGCTTTGTTTGGATTTCCCCTCTGTTCTCTTGTTAGACATGGCCACTGTGCGTATTATACTGTTTGTGCGTGCGGCCCGTCGTGGGGGTATGTGTCCGGCTGCTTGTGGGCCCCTGGTTTTCTTCCTTTACTTCCCCCCAGGCTTATGTCCTCGAGGCTTGTTGGGCACTATAAGCGGATCCTGGAGCTACAATTAGTTTCTGCCTTTCTTCCTTGTCCCTGGGGGTTTATATGTATTATTCCGGCCTGTCCGTGTCTCCCAGGGTGTGTTAGGCGCCTCTCAGGCTCATCCTCGGCCTCCCCTCCTCCCGTGATCTTCTTTGGGGCCGCACCGCCCGCCGATTTCGTAGATTGTCTCCCGTCGAAGGGACGAAGCGGAGAGTGCTCCAGCTCCCCCTCGCCTGCTCCATCTGTGGCGGGGATGCCCTGCCCCGTGTGCGGGGTCGCGGTGATACTGTTTCTCCCTGGAAGTAGTGGCAGGAGGGGAGCGGGGCGGGCTCCTGTCTCGGCTCACCTTCACATGTGCGTGCCGGCAGCGCTTCGCCTCAGGTGTCCTTATTCTCGTCCCGGAGGCAGAGCGGGCTCTCGTCCCCGGCTCCCCGTCTGCTGTGCTGGCCGGCGGCGCTTCGCCTCGGTCGTCCCTCCTCTCCTTCAGGGTGACCGGGTCCCTGCCGTGGCTTATGCGGAGGTCTTCCTGGCCCCGGATTCGCTTTCGCGCCTCCTGTTCTGCGTCCTGCTGGGGCCGCGGCTTCACTTCAAACCTCCGCGCTGGAGAGATCTCCTCAGCAGGCCGCCATCTTGTCTCTCGTGAGCCGCTCCTTCTTCGGGCCGTTTCCCCTCGATCCCCGGTCCGGTTCTGTTCCAGGATCAGGACGAGTGGTCCACAGGTGTTCCGACTATGTTCAAAGACCTTGGCTGTGAAGCCAGCGGTGTGGGCTGCACTCCTATGCCCACTAAATAGTGGATTCCTTTAGTTAGTAATGGGTTTATGTCCCAAGCGTTTAGGAATTATATACACTACAATTCTTTTTCATGTAGTTAGATTTAATTCAAAATATAGTGAGGTAAATAAACTCTGTTCATGCAGGTGCCTATAGGGGTGGCCAATGCATTTCGGAATACTACTTCCTTCATCAGGGCCTAGTGAGGGTCATCATGACACGAATACAGCATAATGACATCACCATTGTAAAACAGCATTGAAATCAAACAGTATTGAACCGCATTGTATATATCAATTTCACGCATAATATTAGTATGTCACATGGATTCCAGCATTGTTTACACCATTATTTGTCCATTACATAAGTGTATGTCACAGAGCAGAGAGAACAGCCATATATAATCATACATTGTGAATAAGGCAAGAGATATATACATACGGATAGAATGCAGGAAAACGCAGCAATTACAAGTTGTGAACCACAATAGGGCTGATTTTGGTCAGTTTATACAGATATTAGTCAGGATCGCAGCGGAGCTCCCCAGTAACGCGTCTTAGCCACGCCCCATTACTGTATACCCATTAATTGATACATCTATGGCCTCACACTCACGTCTGTAGCCTGTGGCTACAAACTACTGCAGCATATCACAGCTATAGGTACACTTGTACTATGCAACATCATTAAGATGGTTGTGGGGAGGGCGTAGCGTTTTGGGAGCAAAACCAACTTTGTACGTAGTGAAATTACAAGGCACAATGGTTCCAATATGCTGTGGTGTTTCTGCCCTGGACCCAGAATGTTGTCTGCATGTCCAAAGGCCATGCACCGTAGACTGAAGTCATAAGCAGTGGGGTTATAAGTGAATATGGGTGTGGTGTAATGCGGTAGTTGTGTACACGTCCTAGCGTCTTGGCTGCATGGCTGCAGACGATGGTCCCAAAAGTTAACTTAAAAGTAGTTAATTTACAAGGACCATAGTTTTGATATGTAGCGATGGTTGTGGGTAGGAACTATACTCTTTGTACCTTGGTCGTAAGGCATAGGTGGTAGGTTACACAACCAAGATGCAAGGGCCAGCCTACAGCCACAGCAGCATATTACTACCATAGATTTGACATGTAGGTTTGCTTGTGTACAAAATGACTGATAATATACTTACTCTTTACTTTATACAGAATCCATATATGTTTAAAATGCCTTTAGTACTTGGCGGAATTATCATTTGTTAATTTCTGTGATAAAAGAAAAAGGTACGTTAGTTTTTGTATTTTATGAAACGTACTACATTGCATAATAGACAGTTAACTTTTTTTTTTTACCCTCATATTTAGTTTACAAACCAGTGTACTGTGCATTTCGCTCAGTTTCTGTGTTTGCTTTTCTAATCCTTGGGTCTGGGGGTAAAAAATCATTGTCGGATTTAAAAAAAAACTTTATTTGCTATGGTACTAACTACTTCCTTGTTTCCTTTGAGTGCTTCCTTCTTCTTTCTGATTAATGTTATGTTTGTTACCTTGCTGCCGATTTTTAACAGTTCGATACCTGTAGGCGTATTCTAACTGTGCATTTGTTCTCACAGATCTGTGATATTCATTTATTTGTGTCGTTATATCCTGTTGGGCAGTTAGATACCTGTAGGCGTATTCTGTTTGCAGTCTTTCACATAATTTTTTGGTAATGTTGAAGTACACATTAATCTTCTTAAAGCCAAAATTTAATAAATAAATACGCATTTGTAAGATTAGCTGGCAATCTCTGCTTTAGAGTAATGGTGCTATCATTACATTCAAACCATCCACATTTCTTTTTAATGTATGCTGTGTAGTGACCTGCATTGGTTGTAGCTCCTCCATGGTAGATAATACCTATTGTTGTAAAGGTTTTCTTTCCAAGTGACACTTGACTTTGTGTGAATCCAGTCAGTTTGCAGTTGTTTTTAGTACCATCTGCATTATCACGTAGAAGCATAAATATTATGTAGGCACTATGTGATTGTATCAGTAAGGTGGAGCGATTGTCTGAATTGCAAATAGTACATAATCTGCCATGGTTCGCATTCTGTACAAGTTGCTGAAATGGAATAGATTCACAATTAGGTATGTAAACATACACAAATCGCTCATTTGGGATTTGTTCCTGTATTACATTGCTACAGAGAGTGCATGTATGTTTCCACATGTACGAAATCTGGAAGATTTCATTTACAGGTATGCTTTTGTTTTCCAATCGTAGTAGTAAGTACATTAGAAATTCTTGTGGATATTCTTGTGAGTTTATAGTGAATCTCACCATTCTAGCACAGTGGTCCAATTCTTGCCTTATTCCATGCACACTGTATGTGTTGTCAGGATTGTTTGTTCCGTTTCTATGAAGCACTAACATTTGCAAACACAATTGGTTTGTACTGTGTAAGTAAATATGGTTAACAATTGGTGACAATTGAAATAGAATATTCATTGCTACATTTGCATAGCAACATACCCCAGTTTTATTTGCAAATTTGAATGGACCATCTAGTTCTGCATCTGAGTGCATTTTTCTGAGTTTCTGTTGCTTCTTTGAAGACGTACCTGGTTCACATTCCCTAATAGGTTCTTCTTTGTTTGTGGTAATTGATGAAGCTTTAGCTTCTTTTGTTTTCTTTGAGGGATTTGCTGTTCGATTCTGTTGCATTTCTGTTTGATTTAGTTTTCTTTTACCACGTTTTACTTTATCTGGAACAAGATATTGTTTCAGATGGGGGTGTACAGTAAACGCAGTTTATTGTATTCTACAATGGAAGGAATATCACCTTTTACTTTACTTGCATCAAAGTTCATTATCAATAGACTGTCAAGTGTACGTAAGCGTGATAATACTACGTAGCTCATGCCTTCTTTAAATACTGTGTTTCCTATAGCTATCAATGCTTTGTCTAGGTTAAGACCATGGGATTTATGAATGGTTACTGCATATGCAAGAGTTAGAGAAAATTGTTCTCTACGTACATACATGTCTTTGAAGAGAAGGAATCGAGCAATTGAGCGCCCTATCCTTTTCACTTCTGAAAGTTTATCAAAGCGAATATTGACAAACTGAATATTGCTATCACGTGGGTATGATTGAAAGCCAACAACTGTACCCAGTGCTCCATTAACTAGCCCTTGCTCGACGTCAAGGTTACGTTTAAGCATTACTCTACAATTTAAGGATAATTTTAATATTTTTTCCAACCCAGCTGTGTTGGAGATTGAATTTTCTAAACTACTTAGTCTTGTTATGGCTTGCTCACACATGGGTACTGTCATACCATGTACGTCTAGTTTGTCTGTAGCCCTAATTTCCATTATTGGTTGCATTTCTTTATTTAACATTGTTTCATTGAATTGGAAACAGCTTGCAAGAGTTGGCATTAAGGCCATACAATTGACATTTTAGTGCGCTAATTGTTCCATAACATCAGTTGCACATGCATTATCGCCATAAAGTGCATGAATGTGCCGGTTTTTTAATACTACTTGTGCTTCTTGCGATAGTACACCAACTCTAATACTTTTCAAGATGTTGGCATAAGTGAGATCTGCAGATTGCCGCATGTTCTCTGTTAATTCTCTGTATTGGAAATGTTGCCAAAGGTTGACATTTCCTATGCTGCCAACAGTTTTACGGCACAGTTTGTGGCCTAAGGTTTCAAAAATTGGTTCACCTTTCACTGGTGTCAATTGTAGAAGATCTCCGAAAACGATAATGTGCTTCCCTGCAAAGAGTTCTTTGTTGTTATTTTTAAGTACTTCCTGCAATCTGAGGTGCATAAAAGCCAACATTAGTTTGGAGACCATGCTCACTTCATCAATTAGTAGCATTTTCATTTGTTTCAATACCCTGCGTACTTCGATTGCAGCTTCTTCAGAAAGTTTATAATAGTCTAATTTATTTTGATGCTCTACTGGAAGCAATAGTAATCGGTGTAAAGTGACGCCGCCTATGTTGTAGGCAGCTAAACCTGTGGGGGCCATTACAACAGCTGACAGTTTTTGTCAATTGTTGAAGAAACTTGCTGATGATTTTGATCAAGAATGTTTTTCCTGATCCAGCTTCACCATTCACGTACAGCAGTATAGGTTTATAATTTTGGCAGTTACATTCTTTATTTTCATGTTGTACAACATGTACAATTTGTTTTGTTACGTCTTCAAAAATGGTGCGCTGATCTTTGTTAAGTTTTGCTTGTTGTACAGTTCAGTCTTCTGTATCTTCTTGATACTGATACATGGTGTTTTCTGCTTCTGCCATAGCTACTTCTGCCTCATTTGCTATTAGTGGTTCTTGCCTTCCTGTTACAGAAGGTTGACTACTGTCAAAAGAGTCCTTATCTAGTTGGGCCTGAAGTTCTTCTTCCTGTTACTGCTCATTATGTAACATTGTTTTGTACTGCGTAAAGTTCACATCGGTGATAGCACTTTCATTTGCTTTGAAAGCATCTTCATAGCAGTCATAGTTATCTAGTATGTCTTCCTCTTTTCTCCATGGTTTAAAAAGTTGTAACAGAGACATGTAATGTAGTTCTTTCTGTTGAGGAGTTCTTAATGACAATTTTACATGATTAATTAAGCTTCGTTTGGTAAGTTTCACCAAGCTCCCTTCACAATCGGTCACTCTATATCTACGTTTGCTTTCATCGGGTTTTATATTATTTTTGTATGCAAAGTTTTGAGCTATGTGGTATAGACAAATGCTTTCCAAAGTACTACTCCTGTTCAGATAGTATGTGTCCAGTAAATTGTTTTTTAGAATCTCTTGGCTGTTGGGATAATTTCTAGCAATTGTTTCTATGTCCTCATATGATTTCAGCACTCTTTTCCTAGATTTAGCAGGACCAAGACTTAGCCATACTATGTTGTCTGATGTTCCCTACAAAGCAGTACCAGTTAAACGATCTGCTGCTTCATAGGCACCACATTCTCTATGCAAGAGCATTTTTATGCCTAGGCTGTACAATTTCTGTGATAGTGTTTGGTCTGATGCTAGGTCATCCCAGAGGTCTTGAAGCTCTGTTTATTCTGCTTTTGATAAGTAGGCTGTAACATATCGTGCAACAGCAGTAGAATTGTCTGCAATGTACTGCACATCTATGTTTGCATTCCATAAGAGGGCAATGATTGCATTGTAATCATTGATATATTTTGATTCTTCTGTTCTTTTTATGTAATATGTGTTCTTAGGTGATTTACCTTTAACACTATGTCGAACTGAAGACATGAAGTTGTTTACTTCTTCTGTTTCTGTAACTGGTCTAGGGAAACCAAAGCGGCATTTGGTGTAGTATTTACCTTTGTTTTTGTATTTGCGGCGACAATATTTGCCACATTTGTGTCTTTGAAATTGTACAATCTGCCCATGCAACTCTCTGTCTGTTGTGAAGGGATTTCACAAGTCACATATTTTTGGATAAACTGCAAAACAGTGCTATCACTGTCGTGACCAAATTTAGGTGCACCTTTGATCCATAACAGCATGTGAATATGTGGTGCTCCTCTCGCTTGATATTCTTTTCTCCAAAAGAAGTGTTGCACTTCTCCAAGGGGAGGAACAGTTTTATTGCAAATAAAGTGTAGCATGGCAATGAAACGATGATGGAAATATCTTGACACATTCACTGGTTCTAGAGAGCAAAGTTCTCCAGGTGTTAATATATCTATGTTTTTGTTGCTGTTTGCTATGCAAAGCAACTGATGTAAGTCTTCCCATGCATATTCTGCACAACTTAGTGTAACAAACCAAGTCGGTGGTCCAAGGTTTCTGATCATACAACGCATGTCTCCGTGCCGTCGGAACCAGTATTCCTTTGTACCACGCATGTTTGCAAACAAATTTGTTATACTTGATTGTAAAACCTCATCTTTTTCCTGTACCTTTTGTATTAACTGTGTAGCTGACATGTTTTGAACGTGGGTTCCAGATTTCAAAATGTGTGCAACTCCGTAACATAGCGTTGCTAATTCACTTTCATAGAGTAGGTGGAATATGTATTCCACATTTTGTCTAAATCTAGGATCTTGCGAATACATTCGTAGTGAGCGGTATTCTGATGCCCCAATCTGAGTGTGTCTATCATCGTATCTTCCACCTTTTGCCAGTAGGAAATAGCAGTGGAAAAGCACGTGCTTCTATACTTTTTTCCCATATACTCATTGGTGAACCTTTGGTTTGTTGCATTTGGTAAGTTTCTAGTGCATCATCTATGCTTTCATTGGAATGCAATGGATGAATTGTGTACTGGTCCAAAAGAGTGGATACTGTAGCAGGATCCAGAAGTTCAAATTGTCCAGTTTCTGATGACTCTTGAATTATTTCAGTTGTTACCCTTAAGCTTGTATTACTCGTTATTGTCTTTTAGATATTGCAATGCTTGTCTAACTTTATGTAATTCCACCAGTTGTTGCCAAATTTTGTTATCTTTTGTTGGTACACCATTTATATTAAAGAATGCTCTAATGAACGTTGTACTCTTAGAGTGTGTACATTTTCGGTTAGATCTAATGGCAAATAAACTAGTTTGCCACAAATGCCTTTCACCAATTCAGAGGGAGTTAATTTTGCTGTTTTTGGATGAAGGCGTATAATTGCTTGAAGTGGGTGAAATGTTTGAATTATGATGCTCTCATACAAATTGAGTTGTTGCAGGATTTTTGGTAGTGGGAACAATTCCAAATTATTTGTAATAGCACGTGAAGGAGTGTGGTTGCTGTCTAATTTTGTAGTGCAGTAACTGCAACATATTAGGCGTTGAGTTAGTTCATATTTGTTTTCTGCTAAAAGGTAGATAGCTAATTTAAACCATTTAGAATCTTCATTGTTTTCTATTTGTATGGTATGTCTATATTTTTTGTGTTCCTTTCGTAAAACGTTCTGCGGCAACACACACACACACATGGTTTGGTACTTCAGCCGATGCCCTTTTAGATTTTAGTATTTCTTTTCTGTTTGTGTGTAATAGAAGGTTGCTATGTGCAGAATTGTTGCTACTATGTTCTAAAACTATTTCATTTTGTAAGTGGCTTTCACTTCCAAAATATTTTCTCTGAATACGGTCAATTTCTTCTTGTAAGTATTTGGGTGTACCATGCAGAAGAGTATTATTTAAATTGCCTAATTCTGAAGCTGGACTTTTTGCATAGTATATTTTATACACTAGATTTCTTACATTTGAAGATGTACTGATATCCTTTTGATATCATGGAAGGTGCTTTTGCAAATAGGCCCAGAAATGCAGGCCAATGAATGTCCTTGTAGTCCTGTGTATTTGCGCACTGGACAAATATCCATATTTTGCAGCACTTTCATTTTACTTTTGTCTTTTCCTTTTATATACTGATTGAGGAACTGACGTAAAGATTTGTTTGAAATGGCACACATTGATGTGCACGGCCATTTGTATACTTTGCAAAAAAATTCAGAGTGACCCAAATACTTTTTTTGCAAAGTTTGGTTAGGATTTTAAAATTAAAAAATGGATCTAGAGCCTTTTTAAGAAATCTGTCATCACCAGTATGTATTAAAGACAAGGAACATTACAAATTTCCCACAAACCCTGTAACAAGTGATAAAACAATTGTTCAACTTCCTGTGCAAATTCAGAAACAAAAACGGAGTGATTATTCTCAAGCACAGCCTATAGATGAACAAGACCATGAATATTGTTTGGTGCTACAGCTGTTGGCAGTCTCTCTATACATTTACAGCACCAGCTTAAACACCTCTGGCATTAAGGCAGAGGTCATTGGCGGTGCACCACTCCTGCATAGCCGACAGTTGGGGATGAGGGACGGAGAAGAGGTGGCCGAAGGTAGCCTGAAGATGAGCTTGGTGTCATCTGCATAGCACTGAAAGTTGGGGCAGAGAGCGGCAATGCGGTGGCCAAGGAGTGCCAGGTATCAGTTGAATAGCCAGGGAGAGAGATTAGACCCCTGGGGGACACCACAGGTAGAGAGAAAGATAGCAGAGAGGAAGGACCCAAGTTGGACCTGGGAGGGTCGGTCAGAGAGGAAGGAAGTCAGCCACGCCAGGGCCTGACTGGTGATACCTAGGTTATCACGGAGACAATTAAGCAGGATGGCATGGTTGACCGTGTCAAAGGCAGAAGAGAGATCAAGCAAGATGAGGACACAGGGGGTGTTAAAGTCAAGGTTGGAGAGCAGGTCTTCACAGATGTTCAGGAGAGCAGTTTCTGTGCTTCTGGCAGCTCTGAAGCCAGACCGATGGTTGGGAAGACAACCAACAGATTCAGTGTGGAGATTAAGCTGGGAGATGGCCAGTTTCTCCAAGAGCTTGCCCAGGAAGGGAGTGATGGAGATTGGGCGATAGTTAGCCGGGCAGGAGGGATTGGCGGAGGGTTGCTTAAGAAGAGGGTGCACATGGGAGTGCTTCAGAGGGCAGGAGCCAGGGTGTCAATGTGGTCCTTGATGGTTTTGGCGGAACAGGGGTGAACCTGTTTTGACGAGGCTTTCATAGATCAGACTTGTCTAGAAATCACGTCAGTGGAGAACAGGGGAAGGCAGAGAAGGAGGGGGAGAGGTGGCTGCAGAAGGGCCAGAGGAAGAGCAGGGAGTATAGGGAGGGAGGGAGGGGAGAGGAGAGTGAGGACAGGATGTCCTGAGATTTAGAGATGAAATGAGAGGCCGGTGCCCTGGAGAGGGCCTGGGAAAGGACAGGAGAGGTAGAGACTGCGGCAGGATTGGCCAGTTCCTTGCAGATTTTGAAGAGTTTGGTCGAGTTGTTAGATGCTGCTGAGACGCGGGCTCGGATATGAGATGATTCCACGAGAAAACGGTTGGGGAGAGGTGACTGGAGTAAGAGCAGTGTAACACCTGCAGGCCTGTTGAACCCTGTAACCTGCTTACGATTGTTTCAAGCTCAGTATTATCTAGCTAAAGATGTGTAGTCCGGGTATTGCTAGACTGCCACATTACTGGGGAGGTAGGCTCGGTCTTGATGTCATAGCCATACTTTTTTTGCCACATGTTTTCGCCATCAAGGCTCACTGGTAGCTTTTGTTTGTTACAGATGGCTAATTTAAGTATCAGCTGAGCCGTTTTGGAGGAGGTGCAACTAACCTTGACTTTCTATAAGTGATGATGCGCATCAGTTAAAGAGGTAATGACCCTTGTAGTAGGCCGACCCACTCAGTGGTCTATATTCTGGACATCTCCCTGGTAATCTACCTGTCAAATAAAAATAAACTTTTGTGAATGGTAATGCAATCAGACATGTACCTGATATTAGGATTAGAGGCACAAGTCTTCTGAACTGCAAGGTGAGGGTCTCAGCCTTTAGACCCCGCCTCAGACTTCAGAAACCATTGGAGGAGCTATGAACCTCATATGAACCTCAGCCACCTCTATCCATGAGCACATGGGAGTGTTGCAGATAATTTGGGCCTCCCTGTTTTGGGGGACCTTCCAGCAGAAACTGGTGTCCTCTCTGGTGTTAGTCTATTGAGTGTGGACAGTTCTTGCATTCCTCTCCAGAGAGTTTGGCCAAAGCAGCTGCTCTCCATCAGGAGAGCATGCGCCTCTCTGCAAAGTTTGAACATTTGTCGAACAGCAACAAAGTTATAAGCTGCCCCAAAAAGTAATCTTTTACACAACTTAACCAATGATATTATTACCATTCATTATATAAACATTTCTCATAAGCAAATATCACCATTTATTATTTTGACCGAAATGGCAAACGCACTGCAGTGGCCAGAAGGAAACTTTCCAAAAGAAGAAATGAGTGAAGATTAAATCTCTAACGGTAAAAATATGTCTATCATTATAAACAAAATGTATGGAGAGCTCATTGAAATAATTTCTTTTCTTATAGTGCATAAAACAATCCCAAACCCCAACTGTACAGAATGAAATTATCCTCAAAACTGGAAGAACTTAATGATGATTTTAAAGAACCTTAAATTATGTTAAAAATCATGTTATTGGAAATGTTGATTATCACTATCCTACTTGTACCTGTCCCCCTTTCCCCAGCAATCGCCCTACAAATTCACAAAACCTAAATCAAACATGCTTTAAGGGAACTTCTGTCCATCCCTCCCAAGATGACTTTGACATTCCCAACTCTCCCATTCATGTTTCCCATTCTAATTCCCCATCCTTTTCATGAATGTATTTCATCTACTATAAATATCATTGTGTAATAAATTGATATTTTTTTCTTTAAAACCCTAATTAATAGTCCGTGGACATCCCGACTGTTCGGAGGGTCCGTTTATACAATGGGGTGTCCGCAGACTTCACGCCATGTCTGGTTTCACAAAACGCACTTTTATTACTCTATTACTAATGCAAACGTTTGCGAACATCCATGTGCATGCACCCTGCGTCTCCCTGCTCGAGGTCTGCGGACACCTGCTGCTGCCGCAGACACCCCCAGACGTCATGTTACTGCGTCCGTGCAGCATGGCGGCCTGTCCGCAGATGGTGTCCGTCACTGTGGACAGTTTGAAACTAAAATAATCTGATGCACCTCATGTTTTTCAACATCCAATTAGCTTGCGTTTTTGTTGTCCATGGACATTGAGCCGCCCCCCTGATTGGTCCAGAGGTGTTCGCGGACTCCAAATAAAAGGCTGGTGGTTCAGGGCGAGTTTTTGTATTTGCAGCTGTATTGCATGTACTTGTAATATGGAGTAATTATATTGGCCTTTGGCCACAACCATTATAGTAATATTTGTATAGTAATTATAGGTACTGTAGGGGGAGTAGAAAGTATGTGGTATTTATGATTGTAGTAGAATTGAGGATAGTAGTTATGGAACATGTATGTGTTTACAGTTGGTGCGGTTACTTAGTTGTATAAAGTAGGCCACCTGGAATCTCTGGTTCGTTTCCTGTGTGAATAGAGCAGTATAATTTGTGAAGCAGGATAGTTGAAAAGGTTTATTAGCATTCAAGTGTACGTATACATTTACTTTTTCTGACCCTCATAAATGATGCATTCTATGTACTATGTATGGTGCAACGTTAGTGTGTGGAACACTATTGTGTTGACTTCAATAATCACTGGGTCACTGGGGAAAAAAAAATCCATAGAGGATTTGAAAAAAACGACCTCAAATATGTAAGTGTAATAGTATGTTTGTTTGAAGCATGTTGTTATTAAGGAAATGTTTAAAGTAGTTAGATACCCGTTGGAGTATTCTGACTACATTAGACTTTAGAAGAAGTTTTGTAGTAATAAGAATTATGATGGCATATATGAAGGGTATTTTTTAAGTAGTTAGATACCTGTTGGCGCTTTCTGTTTATTGTGCTACAGTTTAGTGAGTACATTTGGGTTGAAGGAATATTAAGTAGGCATTTCTTGGATTTGCTGGTAACCTATGTTTTGGAGTAACAGAGGTGTTACATTCAAACCAACCACTTCCTCTTTGACATATGCAGTATAGTGCCCTGAAGTGGTTTTTGCACCAAAGAGGTATATTATACCTACTGTTGTGAAGGTTTTCTTGCCAAGAGATACCTGGCCCTGTGTGAAGCTAGTGACCATACAGTTATTTCTGGTAACATCTATGGGCAATGTGAGTTGATTTGCATACTGGAATGATTGTCTGAATTGCAAAAATGGCATAATATGCCATGATTTGCATTCTGCAGAAGCTGGTGAAATGGAATGGATTCACAATTTGGTATGAATACATAAACAAATCGTTCATGCTGGATGTGCTCCTGCAAACATGCTTGCAGAGAGTGCATGCTTGTTTCCACGTGCATGAAATCTGGAAGATTTCAATTATACCGATGCTATTGGTTTCCAGTACTTATAGTAAGTACATTAGGAATTCCTGAGGATCTTCTCGTGTGTTTAAGGTACATTTTACCATTGCTGCACAGTAGTCCAATTCTTGCCTTATACCTGAGACACTGTAAGTAATGTTAGGATTATTTGTGGCATTTCTATGAAGGACAAGCATTTGCAAACACAACTGTCTGAGCCGTTTAAGTAAATGTTGTGAACAATTGGTGGCAATTGGAACAGAACATTGATTGTTACATTTGCATAGCAATTTACTGCAGTTGTGTTGCTGAATTTAAACTCATCGTAGAGTTGTGTGTTTGCATCGTTTGATGGGCCTGCAGTTTTTTTGGGAGAAGAGATATTTGTCTCTTTTCTGATGGTTGTTCAGTTGAGTTTATAGTCAAAAGGGTTGTGGTTATATTATTTGATGGAGAAGGAGTTGGTCACTGTTTCTTTAGAGGTATTGTCGGGAGATCTGTTGTAGATTCTGTTTGCATTACTTTTTTTGTGAAAGGTTTTATTTTTTGAGGTACATGGTACATATCTGGATGGGGGTGTACAGTGCACGTAGCCTGTTGTATTCTAGGATGCAAGGAATGTCAACATTGACATTGTTTATATCAAAGTTAACTAGGAATAGACCATTGAGTGTACGCAGATGTGAAAATGATACATAACTCATATGTTCCTTATAGACTGTGCTGCCAATAACAATCAATGCGTGATCTACGGTTATACCTTGTGATTTGTGAATAGTGACAGCATGTGCAAGAGATAAAATTGTTCTCTGCGTACGTACATGTCTTTGAAAAGAAGGAAGAGTGATATTGTGCGGCCAATTTCTTTAACTTCTGCAAGTTTGTCAAAGTGGATGTTGACAAACTGAATGTTATTGTCATGTGGATATTTTTGGAAGCCAACAACTGTACCAATTGCTCCCTTAACTAAACCTTTTTCTACATCAAAATTATGTTTTAGAATTACTATGCTGTTTATCCACAAAGTCAATATTGTCTCCATTCCAGCTGTGTTGGAGATAGATTTTTCTAAGGTATTTAGCCGTGCGGTTGCTTGTTGACACATATGGAGTGTCATGCCGTGCACTTCTAGTTTGTCTGAGCTGATATGTAGTGTGGGTTGCATTTCTTTTTTTTAACATTGTCTCGTTGAATTGACTACAGCTTGCAAGAGTTGGCATTAAGGACATGCATTTTAGATTTTGTTGAGTTCATTATTCCATACCATTAGGAGCAGATGTGTTTGCCCATATAGCTAATGGATTAGTCTAGTATTTAAGATGGATTTTGCATCTTTTGGAAGCAGACCAGTTCTAATGTCTTTTAAAATGTTAGCATAGGTGAGGTCTGAAGACTAACTTAAGTTTTGAGCTAGTTCTCTCTACTGAAAGTGTTGCCAGAGATTTACATTTCCAATCCTGCAGTGTGTGTCGTGGCATTGTTTGTGTCCTAATGTTTTGAAAATAGGTTGACCTTTCACTGGTGTTAACTGTAGTAGGTCTCCGAAAACATTAACATGGTCCCCCCCCAAACAGTTCTTCGTAGTCGGTTTTTAGGACTTCTTGCATTCTGAGGTGAATTAAAGGCAACATGAGGTTGGAAACCATGCTTACCTTGTCTATTAGGAGGACTGTCATTTGTTTCAGAATTCTGCGTCCTTCAGTAGCAGCCTCTACTGATAATTTGCAGTATTCAAATTTATTTTGGTATCTACTGGGAGGAGTAGTTGTTAGGGAGAATTCTCTGTTTAGGCTGAATTTCCCTACCTAGTGAGTCCCCCAGCAGCTTTGCTGGATTTCTGGGGTTTAATTTTTTCTCCTGCCAAGAGTGAGACTCTTTTACCCTCACTCTTGGACATGTTGAAGTGTGTTTTCTTGGTTAAACCTTGTGTTGAATGGGCTATGGGGTCTTTTACTCCATAGGGCCTCATGTATTTTTGTGATGTGGGTCACACAGCACCCTCTGTGCCGTGACCCAGGGGTGTCCTAGGGACTCCCCAACATAGACTCCATACCCTGGGACTGACTACTGTCTCCCAGGGCATGTAAAGTCACCAAAGACTTTGCTAGTCTTGAATCCTGAACAGAACCAGTACAAACCATCATATTGTGGACGTACTGGCTGGGGCAATTCGATTGCCCCAGGGTCTGTTAGTCGAGGGGGCACGTCTCCGTCCCCCCTGATCGAGTTTTGGCTGGTGGCAGTGGAAACTACTTTTTATATTCGACCGCGAATATTTCCCTATGGGATTTCCCATTGTTTTAGGCTAACACATTTAATTATTTATTTACGGTAGCCTTAAACATACCGCCGGTTTATATATTTATTTTTATAACTCCGGTTGGGACTTTTTGCCAAAACTTGATTCTAAAATGGCGTTGGTGTTCGCCTCTGTAACTCTGACCCAAAGTGGAGCCCTTTGTTCCACTTTTGGCGGGCTTCTCCACAGAAGCCCTCCAAAGTGGTGCCACTCTGTCTGGGGTACTTAGGAGGGGTGGAGGGGGATTTAGGCACCCTGGACTGAGTTACCTTGGTAACTCAAGTCGCACTCCGTCCTGATTGGCCCAAGTGGTGAGCCGCCCGGCTCACCACTTAGCATGTTTGAGTGACAGCTAGGCTGGGTGAATGGGGGTTTGCTGCATAAAAGCAGGGCTTTGGGGACTGGGACTTCAGAAGTCGCCACAGGACCAAGAATCCGACGAGGGAAGAGCTGAGCCGACCTGCTTCGACGACACCACCCGGTGGAGCCCTGCTGAACCGTCTCACCACTTTTTCCCGACGACCGAGGAGAACTCTTAACGGAGTGGCTCCTTCCCTTGACTGGTGGGGACAACCAGTTTTCGCCTTCTTTCCGTTCTTTGAGGTATCTCGTGGTCGCCTTGCCTGTGCCAAGCACCCCGGCAACCGGAATACCACACTTTACCCCCATACCGCGAAAGTCGGTACCAACCCTTTAACCGGAGGACTCCGCGGCTGGTTTCTTCCCGGGCAGTGCAACGACCCTCTTCTTCTGCTCTTCAGCGAGAACTTCTTCTCCCCTGACCGACGTCGAGCCCTGCTGCCACTGCCTGGAACAACTGCCACCGCTGGAGGATCCTTTCCGCTTAAGGTACTGTGTTCCGCCTGGCTTCCCTTGCTACCGACTGTACGGGGTAGATTTAGTCCCCGGCTTTCGAACCTGGGAGTGCCTGGGACACTTTGGCTAAACTTTCTGAGCCACTCTAAACTCTTTTTGACTCTTTGCAAGACTTTGAATCTCTAACTAACAGTGTGATCTTGGGCACATTTTCGCTCCGGCTACTCTAAGAGTGGGCCCTGCCTAGTGACTTTTGCTCACCTGTGACTTTATTCTTCTTTAAGCCTATTGCAAGTGTTCTGGACCTTAGAGTGGTGTGTCTAACCTATTTCTGCTTTTTCTCTCCCTTTCTTGGAAACTACTAGAGTGTCATCTAACGTTAAGCACTCACCTCTGTTTTAATTAAGTGGTGTTTACCTAGAGTTGTCTAGATAGGAGAAAGGATTGAATCTACTTTCATTATAACTGTGTTGAAGTGCTTTTACTATATTTTTGCTAGAGTGTTTTTAACTTATGTGTGTTTTTAAATAAATAACAATATTCTTTTGAAACCAAGCTCTGGTCAGTGTTTGCTTGTGCTATTGTGTTTTGGTACATATTGTGTATACTTTGCATACTGCCTAACTCTTCTTGAGGGAAGTCTGACTGCTCAGCCACAGCTACCAGGTAAATCTGGGTGGTACAGACTGCTACCAAAGGGGTTTACTGCTCTACCTGTAGTCTTAAATCTTTTGCAGTGTTCCCCAAGGGAACTGCACAGGTTTCTGCCTAACACTGGTGTACAGCGGTGGGATTTGTATTGAGTATACACTTTATTGTGCTTTAGATACCTTAGTGCAACTAACCACAAAGCTTAGCACTGAAACAGTAAAACCTCTAACATGTCAGTTATAGAAAGCTATAGTCAAGAGTCCCTTGCAGCCAAAACTGCTGATTGTTTAAGAGTGCTCTGTAAACATAAGGATCTCCTGACTAAGGGCAAGAAAATGGAGCTGATTGAAAGATTGTTAGCTAACCAAAGTCTGGGTGATGGTTCAGAGGAACCTACCACTCCAGCAACTGTAGATGACAGTGTTGAAGTTAACATGGAGCAAAATGTTGATGATTCTGAGGAAGAGTCAGAAGAGGAGGGTGAGGCTGTTGTAACTGTCCCCCCTAGGCCTCTGCCTGCTCTACCTGCTGTGCCTACTGGACCTTTACCAGGTCCCACATTTAGTCCTCAGTACTTTGAACTGGAGAAAATGAAGCTAGAATTGGAGTATAAGAAACTTAATGCTCAAACTGACAAAGAACTAAGGCTAAGGGAAATGGAGCTCAAGTATGACTTAGAAATGAAGAAATTATCTGTTGAGAATGTTTCTCTCTCTGGCTCCTCTAGAAGTTCCAGTCCTAAAAGACCCCGGATGCCTAAAGAATTGGTTGGTATGTATGAGCCTAAGTTGGATGTGTTGGATTGGTTGTCTCTGTTTGAATATAATCATGGGCTCCAGAACATCACAGGAAATGACTTACTCACCTGGTTGTTCTCTAGGCTTCCCCCTGTTGCAACTGATGTGGTAATGGAGATGGGGGAGGAGGATAGGAAGGACTATGAATGTGTGAAACTAGCTTTGATAGCTAGGTTTGGGAAAACCCCTTCCCAGTATCTTAAGAGGTTTAGGAACCTCAAAAAGCATGATGGTACCCCTTGGGCTACCTGGGTGAGTGAATGTTTGAAAAACTTAGAGGGATGGATTAAGGGTTACAAGGTGAACACTTATGAAGGTATGAAGAATTTGTTTATGTTGGAGACTATTTATGATGCCTGCTCTCCTGAGCTCAGACAACACTTGGCTGATTCCAAGGAATTAGATTCCCGGAAACTGGCTAGGGCTGCTGACTTGTGGGTTGCCAACAGGGCCACTCACAAGGATTCTGGGGTAACTCAGAAGAAGGATGGGGAGAAACAGCCAAAAACAGACTCCAAAGAGAATTCTAATAATTCCTATCCCAAAGAGGGCCCCAAACCACAAAATAACCAGGGTAAGCCACATGGGAAACCTAGTCAGGCTACTGTACCTTCTGGCCACAAGCCAGAAGGAGGTCAGAACAAGCCACCCTTCCAGAGAGCATTTGGACAATGCTATGTCTGTCAGGGTACTGACCATATCAAAGGAGATCCCAAGTGCAAGGGTAAACCTGCAGGGATCAGCACAGTCTCCTTAGCCTTCACTCCTGAGGATGAAGTACAGATGGCTAGTGCCCACTTTGAACTCTTTGCTGAAGAACCCTTGGGTCTTCAAGCAACTGTAAACTTAGAGCCTATGGGTCTGGTTAGTCCCCAGAATAGGGTTGTGTATAACTCCCTACCTGTTAACTCTAAGGTGTATTATGTGGACAGTGTTCTTGTCAATGGCCAGGATACTCCTGCCAGGAGAGACACTGGGGCCAGCAGAACAGTAGTGGATGAAAGCTTCTTTCAACCTGAGGATGTGGCCAAAGCACCCAAAGGTCCCACTAAGATGTCTGGAGGCCCTGTCCAAATGGTTCCTATTCTACCAGCCCTCATTCAGTGTAACAACATGACAGTGAGGATCCCTGTCAGTGTTCAGACTGAGGTACCTGGGAAGGTCCTGTTAGGGAATGACCTAAGAACTCTAGGAGTAGTGTCACATACCCCCAGGCCTCCCAGTATGGAGAAGCAGAACTTAACCAAATTGGCTAGACAGGCTACCTTGAAGGACCCTTCTAAGCCTGTGGGACCCTCTACTGAGAACCCCCCTACAAGCCCTGGTGTTAGTAAGTTGACCTCTAACCCAGGCACATTTCAGGATAGTATGCTAGGAACATGGGCGCCCCAACCAAGCTCCATCATTGTTCCCCTAGTCTCAGAGTCTCTGACTCCCCCTGCTTCTGAGGAAGAGGTGGATAGACCAACTAGGCCCCTATCTAGACCCGAGAGAACTGGTAATTCTCAGTGCTGGTGGAAAACCAGAAAAGAAAAGTCTAAGGCCAAAAACCTTCAGACTGTTGGACCTTCTACTGAAGACCCCAACTCAAATCCTAATATTAGGGGGGAAACTCCTAAAATAGGTAAGGGTAGATCTAAGAGGAAGGGGAAGCAGGTACATTGCCTAACCCCAACCCCTCCAACCAAGAGGCCTAAGACCCAACCTGCTCCCACAAGAGAGGTGGTGAGGAACCTTGGAGGCCCCTCTAGATCTAAGGGAATCCTTTATAAGGACCCCTTCAAAAAGCCTAACATAGGTTCAGAAGTTGTCCCAACTTCTGAGGGACTGGTCAACCAGATCCCCTATAACAAAAAGACTGATGTTCCTCAAAGGGTTTGTAGGTCCTTTAGCTTGCAAAAGAAAACCTTTGAGTTCTCCCTTAAGCAAAGGTCAAGGTGTCACCATCAAAATGCTGATGGACTCTCTAGGATGTATATCATCGACTAGAGGTATGAGGTTCATCCAGGAGTGGATTAAATCCTCCTGTCCCTTAGTCTGGGGGGGGCGAGTGTTAGGGAGAATTCTCTGTTTAGGCTGAATTTCCCTACCTAGTGAGTCCCCCAGCAGCTTTGCTGGATTTCTGGGGTTTAATTTTTTCTCCTGCCAAGAGTGAGACTCTTTTACCCTCACTCTTGGACATGTTGAAGTGTGTTTTCTTGGTTAAACCTTGTGTTGAATGGGCTATGGGGTCTTTTACTCCATAGGGCCTCATGTATTTTTGTGATGTGGGTCACACAGCACCCTCTGTGCCGTGACCCAGGGGTGTCCTAGGGACTCCCCAACATAGACTCCATACCCTGGGACTGACTACTGTCTCCCAGGGCATGTAAAGTCACCAAAGACTTTGCTAGTCTTGAATCCTGAACAGAACCAGTACAAACCATCATATTGTGGACGTACTGGCTGGGGCAATTCGATTGCCCCAGGGTCTGTTAGTCGAGGGGGCACGTCTCCGTCCCCCCTGATCGAGTTTTGGCTGGTGGCAGTGGAAACTACTTTTTATATTCGACCGCGAATATTTCCCTATGGGATTTCCCATTGTTTTAGGCTAACACATTTAATTATTTATTTACGGTAGCCTTAAACATACCGCCGGTTTATATATTTATTTTTATAACTCCGGTTGGGACTTTTTGCCAAAACTTGATTCTAAAATGGCGTTGGTGTTCGCCTCTGTAACTCTGACCCAAAGTGGAGCCCTTTGTTCCACTTTTGGCGGGCTTCTCCACAGAAGCCCTCCAAAGTGGTGCCACTCTGTCTGGGGTACTTAGGAGGGGTGGAGGGGGATTTAGGCACCCTGGACTGAGTTACCTTGGTAACTCAAGTCGCACTCCGTCCTGATTGGCCCAAGTGGTGAGCCGCCCGGCTCACCACTTAGCATGTTTGAGTGACAGCTAGGCTGGGTGAATGGGGGTTTGCTGCATAAAAGCAGGGCTTTGGGGACTGGGACTTCAGAAGTCGCCACAGGACCAAGAATCCGACGAGGGAAGAGCTGAGCCGACCTGCTTCGACGACACCACCCGGTGGAGCCCTGCTGAACCGTCTCACCACTTTTTCCCGACGACCGAGGAGAACTCTTAACGGAGTGGCTCCTTCCCTTGACTGGTGGGGACAACCAGTTTTCGCCTTCTTTCCGTTCTTTGAGGTATCTCGTGGTCGCCTTGCCTGTGCCAAGCACCCCGGCAACCGGAATACCACACTTTACCCCCATACCGCGAAAGTCGGTACCAACCCTTTAACCGGAGGACTCCGCGGCTGGTTTCTTCCCGGGCAGTGCAACGACCCTCTTCTTCTGCTCTTCAGCGAGAACTTCTTCTCCCCTGACCGACGTCGAGCCCTGCTGCCACTGCCTGGAACAACTGCCACCGCTGGAGGATCCTTTCCGCTTAAGGTACTGTGTTCCGCCTGGCTTCCCTTGCTACCGACTGTACGGGGTAGATTTAGTCCCCGGCTTTCGAACCTGGGAGTGCCTGGGACACTTTGGCTAAACTTTCTGAGCCACTCTAAACTCTTTTTGACTCTTTGCAAGACTTTGAATCTCTAACTAACAGTGTGATCTTGGGCACATTTTCGCTCCGGCTACTCTAAGAGTGGGCCCTGCCTAGTGACTTTTGCTCACCTGTGACTTTATTCTTCTTTAAGCCTATTGCAAGTGTTCTGGACCTTAGAGTGGTGTGTCTAACCTATTTCTGCTTTTTCTCTCCCTTTCTTGGAAACTACTAGAGTGTCATCTAACGTTAAGCACTCACCTCTGTTTTAATTAAGTGGTGTTTACCTAGAGTTGTCTAGATAGGAGAAAGGATTGAATCTACTTTCATTATAACTGTGTTGAAGTGCTTTTACTATATTTTTGCTAGAGTGTTTTTAACTTATGTGTGTTTTTAAATAAATAACAATATTCTTTTGAAACCAAGCTCTGGTCAGTGTTTGCTTGTGCTATTGTGTTTTGGTACATATTGTGTATACTTTGCATACTGCCTAACTCTTCTTGAGGGAAGTCTGACTGCTCAGCCACAGCTACCAGGTAAATCTGGGTGGTACAGACTGCTACCAAAGGGGTTTACTGCTCTACCTGTAGTCTTAAATCTTTTGCAGTGTTCCCCAAGGGAACTGCACAGGTTTCTGCCTAACAGTAGTCAGTGTAAATTTACACCTTCTTTGTTGTAGGCAGCTATACCTGTGGCGGCTATTACAACAGCTGAAAGGTTGTTGTTTGTTAAGGTTTGTAGAAATGGGCTGATTATTTTAATGAAATTTTTTTTACAAGAACCAGCTTCACCACTTACATACAGAAGAAAAACGTTATCATTCTTACAGCTACATGTTTTAGTTTCACCTTTAAAACCATGTTCACTTTCTTTAGTGACTTCTAGATAAATGGTGAGTTGTTAATTATTTACAGGGTAATTCATAGAATTTCGCAGAAAAGTGTCGCAAGCGGCTGGCGCAGAGTGTCCGCGTGCGATTGTCTGCGCCAGGCACGTGCGCTAAAACCGATTTCCGCGCACAGCGTATTCATGGATTTTAGGCTCCCAAACCAGCCGTGGCGCAGAGTATCGCAGCGACCCTGCAGCAGCGCCAGTAACGCCCCCAAGAACGCCCTCGCGCAAGGAAAAGCCATCAAAATCGCTAAATCATCGCAAAGGGCTGCGCTAACCCTGGACCAGTTTACAGGGCTGCCAAACAAGGAACGCAAAGCGGGTAACGTTCATATCAGGGGTACGGGGGAAGTTTTACACGCGATTAGCCAGAGTACGTGTATTACAGGGGTACGCGGGCAGTTTTACACGCGATTGCCCAGGGTACGTGTATTACAGGGGTACGCGGGAATTATCAAACGCGATTTGGCTGGGTACGTGTATAACAGGGGTGCGCGGGAATTATCACACGCGATTTGGCCAGGTACGTGTATTACAGGGGTGCGCGGGAATTATCACATGCGATTTGGCTGGGTACGTGTATTACAGGGGTGCGTGGGAAGTTACACACGCGATTAGGCTGGGTGGGTCCTCACAGGTGTTCCCTGTACACCCTCCACGGCCCCTGCAGGCAGCCCACAAAACAGGGGACTACCCTGCACACCTGCTCATGTCCCCTTGCACCCCCACCCCCCAGCAACCAGGGGCAGCCTCCACCAGGCCCCCACCCATGTCTCCCACCACCCCCACCCCCCAGCAGTGCAGGGGCAGCCTCCACCAGGCCCCCACCCATGTCTCCCACCACCCCCACCCCCCAGCAGTGCAGGGGCAGCCTCCACCAGGCCCCCACCCATGTCTCCCACCCCCCCCCACCCCCAGCAGTGCAGGGGCAGCCTCCACCAGGCCCCCACTCATGTCCCCTTGCACACCCACCCCCAGCAACCAGGGGCAGCCTCCACCAGGCCCCCACCCATGTCTCCCACCACCCCCACCCCCCAGCAGTGCAGGGGCAGCCTCCACCAGGCCCCCACCCATGTCTCCCACCACCCCCACCCCCCTGCAGTGCAGGGGCAGCCTCCACCAGGCCCCCACTCATGTCCCCTTGCACCCCCACCCCCCAGCAACCAGGGGCAGCCTCCACCAGGCCCCCACCCATGTCTCCCACCACCCCCACCCCCCAGCAGTGCAGGGGCAGCCTCCACCAGGCCCCCACCCATGTCTCCCACCACCCCCACCCCCCAGCAGTGCAGGGGCAGCCTCCACCAGGCCCCCACTCATGTCCCCTTGCACCCCCACCCCCCAGCAACCAGGGGCAGCCTCCACCAGGCCCCCACTCATGTCTCCCACCACCCCCACCCCCCCAGTCACCAGGGGCACCCTCCACCAGGCCCCCACTCATGTCTCCCACCACCCCCACCCCTCCAGTCACCAGGGGCACCCTCCACCAGGCCCCCACTCATGTCTCCCACCACCCCCACCCCCCAGCAGTTCAGGGGCAGCCTCCACCAGGCCCCCACCCATGTCTCCCACCACCCCCACCGCCCAGCAGTGCAGGGGCAGCCCCCACCAGGCCCCCACTCATGTCCCCTATCACCCCCACCCCCCCAGTCACCAGGGGCACCCTCCACCAGGCCCCCACTCATGTCTCCCACCACCCCCACCCCCCCAGTCACCAGGGGTACCCTCCACCAGGCCCCCACTCATGTCTCCCACCACCCCCACCCCCCAGCAGTGCAGGGGCAGCCTCCACCAGGCACCCACTCATGTCCCCTATCACCCCCACCCCCCGCCACCAGGGGCACCCTCCACCAGGCCCCCACTCATGTCTCCCACCACCCCCACCCCCCAGCAGTGCAGGGGCACCCTCCACCAGGCCCCCACTCATGTCCCCTATCACCCCCACCCCCCCAGTCACCAGGGGCACCCTCCACCAGGCCCCCACTCATGTCTCCCACCACCCCCCAGTCACCAGGGGCACCCTCCACCAGGCCCCCACTCATGTCTCCCACCACCCCCACAGTCACCAGGGGCACCCTCCACCAGGCTCCCACTCATGTCTCCCACCACCCCCACCCCCCACCATCCAGGGGCACCCTCCACCAGGCCCCCACCCATGTCACCCACCACCCCCACCCCCCAGCATCCAGGGGCAGCCCCCACCAGGCCCCCACTCATGTCCCCTTGCACCCCCACCCCCCAGCAACCAGGGCCAGCCTCCACCAGGCCCCCACCCATGTCACCCACCACCCTCACCCCCCAGCAGTGCAGGGGCACCCTCCACCAGGCCCCCACTCATGTCCCCTATCACCCCCAACCCCCCAGTCACCAGGGGCACCCTCCACCAGGCCCCCACTCATGTCTCCCACCACCCCCACCCCCCCAGTCACCAGGGGCACCCTCCACCAGGCCCCCACTCATGTCTCCCACCACCCCCACCCCCCAGCAGTGCAGGGGCAGCCTCCACCAGGCACCCACTCATGTCCCCTATCACCCCCACCCCCCCAGTCACCAGGGGCACCCTCCACCAGGCCCCCACTCATGTCTCCCACCACCCCCACCCCCAGTCACCAGGGGCACCCTCCACCAGGCCCCCACTCATGTCTCCCACCACCCCCACCCCCCAGCAGTGCAGGGGCACCCTCCACCAGGCCCCCACTCATGTCCCCTATCACCCCCACCCCCCCAGTCACCAGGGGCACCCTCCACCAGGCCCCCACTCATGTCTCCCACCACCCCCACCCCCCCAGCCACCAGGGGCACCCTCCACCAGGCCCCCACTCATGTCTCCCACCACCCCCACCCCCCAGCAGTGCAGGGGCAGCCTCCACCAGGCACCCACTCATGTCCCCTATCACCCCCACCCCCCCGCCACCAGGGGCACCCTCCACCAGGCCCCCACTCATGTCTCCCACCACCCCCACCCCCCAGCAGTGCAGGGGCACCCTCCACCAGGCCCCCACTCATGCCTCCCACCACCCCCACCCCCCAGCAGTGCAGGGGCAGCCTCCACCAGGCACCCACTCATGTCCCCTATCACCCCCACCCCCCCAGTCACCAGGGGCACCCTCCACCAGGCCCCCACTCATGTCTCCCACCACCCCCACACCCCCAGCAACCAGGGCCAGCCTCCACCAGGCCCCCACCCATGTCACCCACCACCCTCACCCCCCAGCATTGCAGGGGCACCCTCCACCAGGCCCCCACTCATGTCCCCTATCACCCCCACACCCCCAGTCACCAGGGGCACCCTCCACCAGGCCCCCACCCATGTCTCCCACCACCCCCACCCCCCCAGTCACCAGGGGCACCCTCCACCAGGCCCCCACTCATGTCCGCTATCACCCCTACCCCCCAGCCACCCTGGGCAGCCCCCACCAGGCCCCCACCCATGTCCAACCCATGTCTCCCACCACCCCCAGCCCCCAGCAGTGCAGGGGCAGCCTCCACCACGACACCAACTTCCCTGGCACTGAAGCTGGTGCCCCTCTGCCTCCTTGGCCGGGGGTTGGCACTGGTGCCACCTGTTGTAGTGGCCGACATGGCAACCCCAGAGGCAGGAGTGGGTGGGCAACTGGGTCCTGGGGCAGGGCTGTGGGGCGACGGAAAAGCAGTCGGGAGCCTTTGGTTCCAGCAGGGGTGGTCACAGCAACAGCACCCCTGGCTGATGTGCAGGCAGCAAATGGCAGGGCACGTGGCCAGCAGGCAGTCAGGCAGCAGCAGATGGCAGGTGGGAGCGTGCTCAGGGCTCTGGGGGGCAGTAATTTGGCCCCCTGGGCAGGAGCGTGGTCTTCCGTGTGTGAACGCGTGGCCAGCTTGATACGAGTGATTTGGCACGCAAAAATCAAACACGTCTGCGTGTAAATCGACGTGCACGCGTAGGAAAATGTTGCGTGACACGTCCCAGTGTCAAAGCGTGTAATAGTTGAAAATGGACCTACACGCAGAAGTGACAAAGTGTGTGATTGGTGAAAAAGGACCTACACGCAGAAGTGACAAAGCGTGTGATTGGTGAAAAAGGACCTACACGCAGAAGTGACAAAGCGTGTGATTGGTGAAAAAGGACCTACACGCAGAAGTGACAAAGCGTGTGATTGGTGGCAATGGCCCTAGCACGTACACGCCGTGTAAGTGACGCTGTACGTGTGGGCCTGTATATAAGGTACGTGTAGAACACCATTTCCTTGTACGTGCTTTTCGTGGAGAGCGAGTGGGTGAATTCTGTACTTCTTGTCGTTTCACACGCGATTTACTTCACGGCGTTTCCAGTTCGTACTCCCTGTTACCTCTGACAGCTTTTTCTCTTTTTTCTCTTGTACTGGTTTACCTGGGCCTGTTCCCTCAAACAGTGTTCTCTTCTACTGTTGTTCTGTCTCCTCAGACAGCGTACAAATCTTCTTTTGGCGGGGGTGTTGCCAACCAAACGCGCTCATTTTTCACGCTCTTTTACCTGGCAGACGGTGAGTCACGCACATATCTAACTTCTGTGCTTGCCCCGTGTGTAGCCTACCCCTTCAGAGGTCATTCTAGGCTGCGTGTGACACGCATACGTTCATTCTTGTGTTACTGGGTGCCACAGCGTAGTGCAGGTTTTTCTTTCTGCACATGTGGTCTAGGAGGGGTTGCGTGCACGTCATCTCCCTTTTTTGGGCCTCCTGTGCGTTGCGTGACCCGTCATCTTTCCCCAGGGGTTACATTCAGCCTTGCTAGAGCACTAGGGTACAATTACCATCTGGTACCCAACCCCTTTGACCCCCAATTGCCCAGGACAATAGTCTACATCCACTCCCATACGCACATTAATATCAGTGCCATGGCTGGGAGGCGAGGATTCCGTAAGGGTGGCAAAGGTGGAAGAGCCACAAGTGGTGGCCGTGGTGGATCCGGTAGGGGACGTGGTCGTAACTTGCAGGGTGAGCCTGTGCCCCCATGTGTGGAGGACCAGTCAAGGGCACCCATAATCCCCCCCTCCCCCCCTCCCGTTGAGGCTGATGTGGCTGACACCATCCATGCTCAGCCCTTGTTGGACCAGCCCATTGTGGCACCAGACCTGGCTGACTCCATGGCTGACTTCCAGGTCAGCAGGGCTACGACACGTGCGCTGGTGCACGTTGATGCCATCATGCCACGTGGATCTGGGGCAGCAAGGTCATCTGCTGCCCCAAGTAGGCAGGGCGGAGAGGCTGCAGGGGCAGCTGCGGCTCCATCCACCCCAGCTCTCACACACCCAGCCAGGACAGTGTCGGTCCTAGTCCATCCTGCTGACATTCCCCCTGACACCATTACACTAGAGCCAATGCCTGCACCAACTCCCATGCTGAGTGTGCAATCCCACACACCTGATACAGAGCCCACCAGGGCTCCTGCCCCTAGTGTTCAGAGCGGCGCAGGACACTCAGGATCACCACCACCTTCCAAGCGGAAGAGGAAGAGTGCTCGTCCGGCACAGGCTGATGCCCCAGACACGGCTACACAGTCCGGCCCGTCCAGGAAGCCCAGCTTCACGGATGACAAACTGAAGGCACTTGTCGAGTATGTGTCCGGACATGATAACGAGATGGTCATTGTTGCAGGATCCAAGACCACACCTGCACAACGCCAGGCACAATGGCAGACCGTTGCGGACATCGTAAGTGCCCTTGGAATCGTGAGGCGCACAGCCAATGATTGCTATAAGCGCTGGAATGACCTAAAGCGCAGGGCAAAGAAGAAGCTGGCCTCAAGTCATGCCGCAACTCTAGTGACTGGAGGTGGGTCTCCAGTATTAGACATGGAACTCACTCCACATGAGTCAGTCGCTGGGACCTACGTCACGGTGGAACAGATCCAAGGCGTGGGAGATCTGCCTGATTACGAGGCATTGTCCGGTGAGTGCACATGCATGTGTGTGTCATCCATGTGCATGGTGTGTGTGTGAGGGCATCTGTTTGTGTGCCAGGTGAGAGTGTGTGCGCCTGAGTCGTATGGGTCAGCCATGTGCTTCATGCAATACATCCTGCGCAGCTGCATTTGGCCATTGCAGTATCCCTTCTGCCAACAGTAGACATCTAGCCCAACAGCACCCCAGTTGCCCTTGTAGTGTCACCTTGCCACAACATTGTTGCTTATTTTTCTATGTTCAATCAGACAGATTGTTTGCATTCCACCACTTATACTAGGCATTCCTCAGTCCTCTGGTCACATGTCTGGCATGGCTATGGTAAAGTGGAGTGACTTTGTTACCTGGATATCATATGTTCACACATGTCCCTGTGCAATTGGACCATATTGGACTGGCAGCTCCAGGTGAAAAATCAGACCTGTTTGAATTAGAAAAGCTATTGCGTGCGGGAACTGGACTGAATGAATAAGTGCTGCCCTCCTCTCCATCTACACTCAATAGCAATGGTACATGCCAGCTGTGTGATGGCATGTGTGTGTCACCTGGCAATCACAGGCCAATGTGTGATGCCACTGCCAGGCAGCATGCAGAAAATGTGTTCATCTTCCATCTTTGTGTCATGAGTGTGTGCCATTTGCCTGCCCTTCATACGCAGTGAGGGTGCATGCATGGGAGGGTCTTAGTCATGTGGGACATGTGTCAATCAAGTACTGGTTCTCTTGCTTCTCAGCCCTCATTGTGTGCCATGGTGCTAATGCGTGTTTCCATTTCTTTGTCATTATGTCATTGCAGGGGAAGACGCACCTGATACTGCTGGGGTTGTGGAGATGGTGCAGAGCCAGGAGGGGTCCGAGGGCCGACCAACCACCAGTGAGGGACGTGGTGTGCTGGTGGGTGAGAACCCACAAGTGCTGCAGGTCGTGCTCTCAAGGGGTGTCTGTGGCTGCACCTCCCCCGAGCTGTACTCAGCTGTTGACTCGGATGATGAGACCTACGTGCCGTCGCAGGTGAGTGTTCCAGGGAGGGATACTGTTCTGTCCCACCCACCTGCACCAGGGTCAGGACCCTCAATGGGGATGTCAGTGTTGGCAGCTAGGCCTTTGGTGGTTACGGATGCAGGGTCACACTCCGCGACATCTGATCCTGTTCCTGGGCCAGCAGATCAGAGGGGGAATGCAGTCCTGCAGCCTCAGGCAGTGCCGGCACAGCAAGGCGCAGTCCGCCTTGCCCCAGACAGGTGTGGTGCCCGCCGACGTGGTGGCCGTACGCCACCTGGCAATACCGCATGGGAGCAATCCATTTACGGTATGGCTACCCAAAAGGCAGCATCATCCGAGATGATGGCTCAGGCCATGGATAGGGTGGCCACTTCCATTGTCCCCCCTGAAAGGCTGATGGAGCGACTAGAGCAGGCAACCAACTCCATCTGCCAGTCACACAGGGAGGACATGTTGGCGTCCAACAGGGACAGGCGGGCGGCACTGGCGACTCTGCAGGAGGCCATCTCCATAGAGTCCCAGGGCCACAGGGAAGCCCTGAGGCAGGAGCTACATCAACTCAGGACGACTCTTGTTGAGCTTGAGGCTTCAACACACCAAAGGACAGAACAGCAGCTGGAGCGTCTCACCCGTACGCTCTCAGCTGAGATGCAAGCAACGAGGGCGGAGGTCCGGGCATCCCGTGAGTTGTTGTATGGGGACCTCTGCACCCTCATCCTCCAGAACGAGACCTACCACACCCGCATGCTTGCAGCCATGGAGGAACAGAGTAGGGCCTTGCGTGGGCTGCCTCCCATAGTGCAACCACCTCCGGATGCAGCTGCACAGGGTGATAATAGCGACAGCAGTGATACTCCCACAATAGGGTAGCCGTGTGGGCCATGAGCCCATGGAGGTGTTTTTTTTTCCCAGGATCCACACAGGTGGGTTTTGGTGTGCACCCTGACCTCGGACCTGCTGGGTGGCCTCCCCAACCCCCCGGGGCCCTTTAATGGCCATTTTTGATTTTTATTTATTTTTATTTTTATTTTTAATTTTAATTTTATATTTTTCCCAATTTTTTTGGGACAATTTGTCGGCTTCCGTGGTTCCTGTGGGCATACGCTGCATTGTGGCTGGGCACATGCAGGCTTGTCATGTATTAGGTTCAGATGCCTGGGTTTGAGTCACACACACCCCTCCTGCTTCTCGTTTCCATGGGCTTGCAAAGGGTGTGCCCAAGTGACATTGAAGTACATGGTGACATTGGACTCCCACTACATGTGTGGGTAGTCTAGTCAATACTGTGTATACATTCCTAGTGCATATTGCTGTTGTGTTGTACACTGCATGTTGCATTGATGTATAACTCATCATCTGTGTCTGCCTCCCAATTTGCAGGTCCCTACCTCATGTCTACACAAGGCCCTCTAGTCTGGAGATGGGGTCCTTGTTGGCAGCAGTGCACCTACAACTCTACATGGCGCCAACACTGTTCAGTTGGAAGTGGTGGGAGTGCAGGCATTTCCAGGTGGTGAGACTACTGATTTATCACATTAGTGAAGTCATGTCAATGGTAGTACCTGCTCAAGTTTGTTGTTGGTCCTGCATTACAGTGAGTATTTCAGGTGTAGCAAGTTTCAATTGGGGACACTGTACATCGCAACACTTGTCATGTTGTGGGGATTACTTTGTTTACCTGCACATAGCATGACATGGCACGGTGTGTTGTGTGGCGGTGCTGGGGATGGGTTGGGTGACATGGCACTGTCCTCTTGTTGCATTTAGCAAGTGGGTATTCATTTTAGCTGCTTGAATGTGTTTCTTCACAACACTGCATTGGTGGTGTGTGTGGGTAGGGATGCACACATTGTAACACTTCCAGGTGAACAATCTCAGGCTGATATGCTTTTCACGGTTGAATCTCCAGACATTCAGGATCAGTGTAAGGTTGAGTCATCATTGACTGTCAGATGGAATGTGCCAGGCCAGTGTGCAGTCCACAGGGGTGTGATTACTATGTGAAGTAATTAGCCACTAGCTGTGTACGGGCTGCCTCCCCCCGTGCCCTTTCCCCTCCCATGCGCAGCGGCTGTGCATGTGGTTGGGGATGTGGGGCCACCACCATGTCCACGGCCAGGCCCCGGCGTGTTGCAACGTTGTGCAGGACACATGCTGCCACTATGATCCTGCACACTACTGGGGGAGCGTATAACAGCTGCCCGCCAGAACGGTCAAGGGAGCGAAAGCGTGACTTTAGCACTCCGAATGTGCGCTCCACTATGCCCCGGGTTGTAATGTGGGCTGTGTTATATCTTACCTCGGGTGGCGTGGTGGGGTTCCGAATTGGCGTCATCATGTGGGGGCTGAGAGGGTAGGCACTGTCCCCTGTGGAGGTGGTGATTGGTATCATTGGTGGGGTTGTGATCTTGCTCAGTATCCAACATGCATGCATGTGCAGTGGCATACATACTCACCAAGCAGCCATGTATCGCCATGCCGCCCAGCATCTAGGTCCCGGCATAGGGTGGACATTCGGTAAATGAAGCTGTCGTGGGTGGAGCCGGGATAGTTGGCATATACTGAGGTGATGATTCCCTTGGCATTACATACTACCTGCACGTTGATGGAATGCCAGTGCTTGCGGTTCCTATAGATGTGCTCAGATGCCCTGGGGGGACGTAGAGCCACATGGGTGCAGTCGATGGCACCTAGCACTTTGGGGAATCGTGCCACACCGTAAAAATCCAGGGCGGCAGCATGCCTTTCTGCAGGTGTTCTGGGCAGGTATATGTGCCTGCGGACTGATGGGCGTGCAGTGATGATGTTCAAGACCTGGTGTAGGCAGCGTGACTGGGTGGCCTGTGACACCCCACCCACTATGGCACTTGTCCGCTGAAATGATCCAGTGGCTAAGAAGTGCAGTACATTGAGGACCTTCTCCAGGGGGCTGAGTGCTTGGGAGCACAGGGTGGGTGATGTGAGGTCATCCTCCCACTCACTCACCAGGTCCAGTATTATGTGTGGTGGAAACCTGTACCTTCCATACACCTGGTCATCAGGCATCCCGAAAAGGCTGGTTCTGGGTGTGAATATTCTGGCCCTGACTATCCTCCTCCTCCTCCTTTGGTAGCCCACTGCCACTGCTGCTAGGAACGGTATGTTCATCCTGGCGTCTGGCTTGTTATTGTTAAAGTGCGCAAATTCATGCTTTGCGCGTGTTCTAGGCGAGCGTGTGACCCGCGCACCCCTGGAATCCAGTTCCCAGTCCAATAGCGTGTGGAAATTCACACGCACAACGGGATACAGGTGCGCTGACGTACTTGCGTGTGTAAGTGCCCGCGCACCCCTGAAATACACGTACATAGGCCAATCGCGTGTACGCGCACTTTTGTCCAATTACACGCGATGACACTCTGACGTGCAGTATTTACACGTGTGCTCCGTCATCACGTGCTGGGTGGGGAACACCCGTGCGGGTCACGTCACATACGCGCTTACGCGCTGAGGGACTCTGGACCAATAGAATCGCGTATGCGTGCTTATGCGCTTACGCGCTAAGGGCCTTTCCTCGGATTTCACGCTGACGTGCCAAATTTTCACGTGCCAAATCACTCCGTATCAAGCTGGCCACACGAAAACACACGGAAGACCACGCTCCTGCCCAGAAGGCCGAGTTACTGCCCCCCGTGCCCCGAGCAGCCTCCCACGTGCCATCTGCTGCTGCCTGCCTGCCTGCCTGCTGCCACCGTGCCCTGCCATTTGGTGCCTGCACATCAGCCATCTGCAGGGGTCCAGTTGCTGTGTCCACCCCTGCTGGAACTGAAGACTCCCGACTGGGATTACATCGCTCCACAGCCCAGCCCCAGGACCCAGTTGCCCACCCACACCTTCCTCTGGGGTTGCCATGTCGGGCACTTCCACATCTGGCACCAGTGGCAACCCCAGGCCAGAGGGGCAGAGGGGCACCAGCTTCACTGCCACCGAAGTTGGTGTCCTGGTGGAGCATGTCCTGGGGCAGTATGATGCCCTCTTTGGATCGTCCCGCGCCAGCAAGGATGGACGGGAGAGGATCTGGGCCGACTGTGTGGTTGCCATCAACGCGGAGGGGGTGGCAACCCGCAACATCCAGAAGATCAAGAAGCGCTGGGAGGACTTGAGGTCCAGGACCCTTGTGAAGGCCCGGCGCCTCGTGGAGGGGGGCCGGGGCCGCATGAGTTCCATCCAGATGAGGGTCCTGGAACGCGTACGCCCAGCGCTCCACGCCCAGATCCTTGAGAGGGAGGCCCGTCTGGAGTTGAGCGGTAAGTGTCCAAGCATTACTGTGTGACACAGGGCATGTTGCTGTGTGCTGGGTCTATGATACTTGCCTGTATGTGTGCCATAGGCCATGTATGCATGTATGTGTGCATGGACATCATGGTAATGCATGTGCAACCTGTGATGTGTGACCCACATGGTTGTTGCATGTGTTCAAATGCCGCATGGGGACCCCTATGCAGATTTTGAACATGAGAGCATGCCAGTCTCTGTACCGGGACATGGGTGGGGGTGAGGGATGGGTGCTGATGCCAGGTACATATGTGGTAGCCATGTCTGTGTGGCTGACCTGCGTGTCTGTGACTTGTGCATGCCATGGATGCATGACACGTGTGTGACAATGCACAGATTCAGTGAAGCAGCCAAATTGCCCTTGTATCCGCTGTGTTTGTTGTGTTTGGGGCCAGATGGATGTGACTGAGGTGAAGTGTGTGCATGTGAAAGGCATGAGCCATGATGCATGTGAGTTCCATATCATTGAATGTTTCAAGAGTCCATTGGACATGCATGGAAATGTCCATGGCATGCAGCATGCCTGTTACTGTGTGTGTTTTGCCTGGACTGACCCATGTGTTGTGGAGGGACATGATGGAAGTGTACTTTGACAGCGGTGGTCATCTGCTATTGCTTCCTGTCTAGGGGACCATTGTACAGTACCCTGATGCTTGTGTTCTTTGTCTCCCTCTACGCAGCGGCTAGTGAAGAAGAGGGCGGAGACGGCGCTGTGGAGCAAGGCGGCGGGGATGCCCCCACGGCTGCAGCGGAAGGGGTGGGTGAGCCCCCACAGGGGCCTGCTACGGTGCGAGACGGTGAGGAGCCATCCAGGTTGGTGGTTTGCACAGAGGAGGAGGAGGCCGCCACTGGGGCACACATGGGGCCTGGTGGGGGCATCCCTGCTGGTGCAAGTGGTGCAGTCCAGGGCCAGGGGCAGGAGGCAGCACAGGTCACCGTGGAGGGGCCTGTGCATGTCGCTGTCCCTGACCCTGTGAGTGCACCACCATGCACCAGCAGGGATGCCCCGTCCCAGGCCCGTCCGCAGGTAGAGGGGATGTCCATATCACCTGACTCCCCTCCACCTGCGGACGTGGGAACCCCTGGCCGTGCGGAGAAGGTCCTGATTGGGGTCGCGATGCGCACGGCTGTGATTCGTGATGCCGTGCGTGCTTCCCGGGAGGAGCTCGCACGTCATCACGAAGTGCACCGTGCCGACGTGGCCCAATTGGGATCGGCCATGTTCGGGGGTTTCCTGCATGTGTTGGCCAATGTGGCGGCCCTCTCCTCCTCTGTGCAGGCTATACACCAGTCGTTCTCCTTGCCGTCTTCCAGCCCAGATGCCACCACGGCCCCCTGTGGACCTGCCCCGACCAATGCAGCCAGCTCGGTGGGGATCCCATCCCTGCCACAGTTGGGAGTCGGAGGTCCAGCAGGGGTGGACAACACAGCAACTGGACCCCAGCAGATGGAAGATGTGACAGCATCATCAGACAGGGCACGTGCACGACCGCGTCGGTGGTTTCCATCAGCCTGGATGCCGTCGTGCTGGCAGAGGCAGTGGCGTCGGAGGCAGCAGCGGGCTCGACGTGGGAGGCATCATGGCTCGGGGCCATCAAGATCAGAGGGGCAGGCATCGGCCGGAGGGCAGGGCAACCCTGGGATGGTGGTGTCTTCCGTGTGGGAGCAGTTGGTCCAGCGGATAGGTGCGGAGCGGCAGCGGGCGGAAGAGGAGCGGCTCGCCATGGTCAGGGCGGAGTTCTCCATGCGTCGGGCGTTGAGGCGGGCTGAGTGCCTCGAGGAAGCTCGCAGGGAGTTTGAGCTGAACATGGGGTTATCCCTGCGAGACCTCGGGGCCAGGACAGAGTTCCGCCTCCAGGACATCGACATGGAGTTCGATGATGCCCTGGCCAGCAACATCAACAAGTGAGCCGCAGGACTTGCCCGCTGCCTTTGTATATAGTTATATAGTTAGTTAGTGTTAGGTTTCCTTTATTTGTTTTTATTATTTTGGACCGCTCGGACAATGGCCACTTTTTTGTATATATTTTTTTCATTAGGTAGTAGTAGGTTTCCTTTATGGTGTTGGGCTCATGGACCCTGGTACATTCCTGTATTTAGTTTGTTTTTTGAAGGAACATTTTCTTTTTTTCATTATTGTGTTCACCATGTGGAAATGGTTTTTCATTCTTTTCCTTCTACTTGATATTGCTTTGGTCAACATTTGTTTTTGTATTCCTTTTTATTTTTTTGATTTTTACTTTTGTTCTCCGACATGGACCATTTATTTTGTTATCCACATAGTTGTATGTTTGATTTGTTTACTTATTTTTAATCTTTAATACATTTTTTATTTTTACTTCCACTTGTGTTATTTTGTCTTTGGTTTCATACATGTCATGATATGGGTTTTGACATTCACTTGCAGCCATTGTGTATGTGTGTGTGACGGACATGTGTTCATTTACATACTTGCCTTTGGGGTTGTGTCATGTAATTGCATTCACTATGTGGGTGGATGCAATCCTTGCCTGGGTCTTTGTGCTGGGTATGCTGCCCATTACTGCCATGATTGTGTATCGTCAGGACCTGGGGGCAGGGGGACATGGGTGGGGGCCTGGTGGAGGCTGCCCCTGGTTGCTGGGGGTGGGGGGGGTGGGAGACATGGGTGGGGGCCTGGTGGAGGCTGCCCCTGGATGCTGGGGGGTGGGGGTGGTGGGTGACATGGGTGGGGGCCTGCTGGCAGGTGCCCCACAGTGCTGGGTGGTGGGGGTGGCGGGAGACATGAGTGGGGGCCTGGTGGAGGGTGCCCCTGGTGACTGGGGGGGTGGGGGTGGTGGGAGACATGAGTGGGGGCCTGGTGGAGGGTGCCCCTGGTGACTGGGGGGTGGGGGTGATAGGGGACATGAGTGGGGGCCTGGTGGAGGGTGCCCCTGCACTGCTGGGGGGTGGGGGTGGTGGGAGACATGAGTGGGGGCCTGGTGGAGGGTGCCCCTGGTGGCGGGGGGGTGGGGGTGATAGGGGACATGAGTGGGTGCCTGGTGGAGGCTGCCCCTGCACTGCTGGGGGGTGGGGGTGGTGGGAGACATGAGTGGGGGCCTGGTGGAGGGTGCCCCTGGTGACTGGGGGGGTGGGGGTGGTGGGAGACATGAGTAGGGGCCTGGTGGAGGGTGCCCCTCGTGACTGGGGGGGTGGGGGTGATAGGGGACATGAGTGGGGGCCTGGTGGAGGGTGCCCCTGCACTGCTGGGGGGTGGGGGTGGTGGGAGACATGAGTGGGGGCCTGGTGGAGGGTGCCCCTGGTGGCGGGGGGGGTGGGGGTGATAGGGGACATGAGTGGGTGCCTGGTGGAGGCTGCCCCTGCACTGCTGGGGGGTGGGGGTGGTGGGAGACATGAGTGGGGGCCTGGTGGAGGGTGCCCCTGGTGACTGGAGGGGTGGGGGTGATAGGGGACATGAGTGGGGGCCTGGTGGGGGCTGCCCCTGCACTGCTGGGGGGTGGGGGTGGTGGGAGACATGGGTGGGGGCCTGGTGGAGGGTGCCCCTGCACTGCTGGGGGGTGGGGGTGGTGGGAGACATGAGTGGGGGCCTGGTGGAGGCTGCCCCTGGTGACTGGGGGGGTGGGGGTGGTGGGAGACATGAGTGGGGGCCTGGTGGAGGGTGCCCCTGGATGGTGGGGGGTGGGGGTGGTGGGAGACATGAGCAGGTGTGCAGGGTAGTCCCCTGTTTTGTGGGCTGCCTGCAGGGGCCGTGGAGGGTGTACAGGGAACACCTGTGAGGAACCACCCAGCCTAATCGCGTGTGTAACTTCCCACGCACCCCTGTAATACACGTACCAAGCCAAATCGCGTGTGATAATTCCCGCGCACCCCTGAAATACACGCGCCCAGGCTATTCGCGTGTGGAAATTCCCACGCACCCCTGAAATACACGTACCCTGCTGTAATCGCGTGTGGGACTTCCTGCGCACCCCTGAAATACACGCGCCCAGGCTATTCGCGTGTGGAAATTCCCGCGCACCCCTGAAATACACGTACCCTGCTGTAATCGCGTGTGGGACTTCCCGCGCACCCCTGAAATACACGCGCCCAGGCTATTCGCGTGTGGAACTTCCAGCGCACCCCTGAAATACACGCGCCCAGGCTATTCGCGTGTGGAACTTCCCGCGCACCCCTGAAATACACGCGCCCAGGCTATTCGCGTGTGGAACTTCCCGCGCACCCCTGAAATGCACGCGCCCAGGCTATTCGCGTGTGGAACTTCCCGCGCACCCCTGAAATACACGTACCCTGCTGTAATCGCGTGTGGGACTTCCCGCGCACCCCTGAAATACACGTACCCTGATGGAATCGCGTGTGGATCTTCCCGCGCACCCCTGAAATACACCTACCCTGATGGAATCGCGTGTGGAACTTCCCGCGCACCCCTGAAATCCACGTACCCGGCCAAATCGCGTGTGAGACTTCCCGCGCACCCCGGTATACATGCACACGTATTTTTTGTCAGCGTGTCCGTGTTTGTGGGTACCCCTTTGCACGTCATTTGTCCAGGAGGGCCACAGTATAGGACATTCATCATGGCAGTATATGGGTGCTATTTGTTGGCGCACCTTTTGGCGCACATTTCTTACAGCCGCAGAGACGCTACCGCCTGCTTTCTTGTGGCGGTCGTGTTTGTGCCTATGCGCTGGTTTGAGCGTGCGCTTTTTTGCCCTATTCTATTCCATGAATACGTGTTGTAGGCGAGCGTGTGGGCGTTCCGCGCACTTGTGCCCTGTACTTCCCCCGTGACGCCCACGTTTTTGCAAGTTGTTCCCCATTCCGAGTGTTACGCCCGTGTTCCGCCTACTTTTGTTGCGTGCGCCGCGCTATGTGCGAATTTCGCTGTGGCCTGTGCGATTTTCGCGGTGACCTGGCGCACGCTGTTAGATGGCCTGTGCGCCAACGTGCGCGGCGCACTTTTTATCGCACATCCGCTGGTTTTCTCGCGCACGGACTTCCATGAATCGACGTGCGCTGCTTTTCGTGCGATTTTCGCACTTGCACTGCGATTTTCGCTATTCCACTGCGATTCGCACGTTTTTGCCCACTTGCGCCGCGCTAATTATTCCATGAATCAGCCTGTAAGCTGTTACTTGAGCACTGAGAAGTCTTCTTTAGATTGTTTATATTGACACATGGTATTTTCTATCTCAGTCATGACTATTTCTGCTTCATTTAGAATGAGTGGTTCTTGGCTTCCTGTAAGGGAAGGTTGGCTGCCCTCGGGAGTGTCTTTATCTAGTTGAGCTTCATAGTCGTCCTCTTGTTGTCGTTCATTGTCCAGGAAAAAGTCTCCCACAGGGAGAGGTACAAAGGAGAATGGTTGTCACTTGTTAATGTCAGCACATAATCAGTTCCTCAATTAGGTGTTTAATGCATAGTGGTCTGATGTTAGAAAGCAAGGAGGAATACAAAGGTGACAGAAGTTTCTATCTGCCCCTACCTCTCTAAGTCACTTTCCCTAGGCATCGCTGGTGGGCTGCTTATCTAAAGGTGGATAGAATAAGGAGGTGCAGAGAATTGCTTCAGAATGCTTTTACTATAATTAGACTATAGATGTTTATCTTGTCTTTAGTTAGTCTTTCAAATGACTAATAATATGCAAGACTATTGCAGTTGTGGCCCGAAGAAGGGCTGGTGTTAGTTGTGTAACCAAGAGCTAGCAATATGATCAACTAAAAACAGGGCAGGACGCCCCCCACCCACAGATATTGTGGCAATGATTTCTTTATTAGCCTGTACTGTGGCTGAGTGTGCCATGGTAAAAAGGGAGGAAAAGAGCCCTCTCAATAGAGCAGTTTAAAAAAGGATGTTGCCTAGGGAAAGTGATTTGTGCTAATACACTTCGCTTGGCATAACCCAGTCATAAATATTGATAAGCATTTAACCCTCCTTTTGTGTGAACCCAGCGTTCATTGTCCAACATTTCTTTGTATTGTTTGAAATTGGCATTTGTTATACTCCTATCATTTGCTTTGAATGCAGTTTCAAATTAGTCATAATCATCTAATGATTCTTCTTTTCTCCAAGGTTTAAAAAGTTGCAGTAGGACCATGTAATACAGTTCTCTGTTTTACTGGGCTTCCTTCACAAGTTGAGACTGAATATTTGCTGGTTGTCTCATCTGATGTGACATTGGGCCTCATTATAAGTTTGCCGGTCCGGTATTAAAGGCACCGGTAAGCTACCAGCGCTGTTACTACCGTACTGGCAAACTACGAGTTCTGCTCGCGGGTGACTTTTTCCCCGCCAGGTCTGACACCCGCGAGCAGAGCACGTTGGATGCAACGGCACCATTCACAAATGGGTCCGGTGCATCCGACCTACCCATTCCCATCCAGCCCTTGGGGCTCGATGGGAATGGGGAGTAATTACCGGCACTCGGTAATGGGGATGTACCGGGTCAGCTGGTGCTGGAATGCCCAGGTACAGCCCCATTGCCGGTTCCCAGTAAAAAATTACTCTGGTACCGCCGTAGTCATAATGAGGCCCATTGTTTTTATAGGAGTCGTTTTGGCTACATCGTACAAGCACATGTTCTCCAAAGCAGTACTTCTGTTTGGGTAGTATGTGTCAATTACATTGTTTTTTAAAATGTCCTGGCTGTTGGGATCATTTGTGGCTATTGTTTCGATCTCTTGGTAGGATTTGAGTACTTTTTTTTTTTTTTTGGGATGAAGCTGGACCAAGGTTTAGCCAGACACTGTGTTCCGATTTGCCATATAAGGCTGTACCTGTTAAACGGCCTGCAGCCTCGTAGCACCTGCATTCTCTATAAGAGAGCATTATTATACTGAAGCTGTACAATTTTTCTGATAGTGTTTTGTCAGATGATCTGTCATACCAGAGGTCTTTTAGCTCTGTTTTCTCAGCTTTGGTGAGATCGGTTGTGAAATATCTTGCAACTGCAGTGGGATTGTCTGCAATGTATAATATGTCTATGTTTGCATTCCATAAGAGGGCAATGATTGTATTGTAATCATTGATGTACTTGGATGCTTTGTCCCTTTTAGTGTTGTATGTGTTTTTAGAGGATTTGACTTTTACGCTGTGTCTAACAGAAGATATGAAGCTATTTACTTATTTTGCAAACGGGTCTAGGGAAGCCAAAGTGACATTTGGTATAGTATTTATCTTTGTTTTTATATGTACGTCTGCAGTATTTGCCACACGTATCTTTTTGGAAGCATAAGACTTGTGTACGTAGGTCACCATCTGTGGTTTCTGAAGGGATATCGCAGTTAGTGTATTTTTCAATAAACTGTAAAACAGTGGTGTCGCTGTCGTGGCCAAATTTGGGTGACAATAGCAAAACAAAAGAGTTGATGGCTGGAAGGTTTAGAATAAATCTTGACCTCTGGCATTGCTCTGGGCAACCCTCCAGACCATCGTTCTTCGCCTGCCAAGCCATTACAAAAGGGGAAAAACCATATGCAAATCAGGCTTGGTCCCACCCCCAAAGGGGTAGTCCAGCCCGAACTGCTAGGTCACATCCCTTTTGCACGAGACCACAAGCATCCCCAGACATGTTTCAGCCTTGTTGGGCGTCATCAGTGAGGAGTAGCTTGGGTCTCTAGGCCCAGCAGGCAAGGGACCCACGTCTGGGCATACCCTTCCCACTCGGGGTGACAATAGCAAAACAAAAGAGTTGATGGCTGGAAGGTTTAGAATAAATCTTGACCTCTGGCATTGCTCTGGGCAACCCTCCAGACCATCGTTCTTCGCCTGCCAAGCCATTACAAAAGGGGAAAAACCATATGCAAATCAGGCTTGGTCCCACCCCCAAAGGGGTAGTCCAGCCCGAACTGCTAGGTCACATCCCTTTTGCACGAGACCACAAGCATCCCCAGACATGTTTCAGCCTTGTTGGGCGTCATCAGTGAGGAGTAGCTTGGGTCTCTAGGCCCAGCAGGCAAGGGACCCACGTCTGGGCATACCCTTCCCACTCGGGGTGACAATAGCAAAACAAAAGAGTTGATGGCTGGAAGGTTTAGAATAAATCTTGACCTCTGGCATTGCTCTGGGCAACCCTCCAGACCATCGTTCTTCGCCTGCCAAGCCATTACAAAAGGGGAAAAACCATATGCAAATCAGGCTTGGTCCCACCCCCAAAGGGGTAGTCCAGCCCGAACTGCTAGGTCACATCCCTTTTGCACGAGACCACAAGCATCCCCAGACATGTTTCAGCCTTGTTGGGCGTCATCAGTGAGGAGTAGCTTGGGTCTCTAGGCCCAGCAGGCAAGGGACCCACGTCTGGGCATACCCTTCCCACTCGGGGTGACAATAGCAAAACAAAAGAGTTGATGGCTGGAAGGTTTAGAATAAATCTTGACCTCTGGCATTGCTCTGGGCAACCCTCCAGACCATCGTTCTTCGCCTGCCAAGCCATTACAAAAGGGGAAAAACCATATGCAAATCAGGCTTGGTCCCACCCCCAAAGGGGTAGTCCAGCCCGAACTGCTAGGTCACATCCCTTTTGCACGAGACCACAAGCATCCCCAGACATGCCAAGCCTGATTTGCATATGGTCTTTCCCTTCTGTAATGGCTTGGCAGGCGAAGAACGGTGGTCTGGAGGGTTGCCCAGAGCATTGCCAGTGGTTAAGATTAATTCTAAACCTTCCAGCCATCACCTCTTTGTTTTTGCTATGTCACCCCGAGTGGGACGGGTATGCCCAGACGTGGGTCCCGTGCCTGCTGGGCCTAGAGACCCAAGCTACTCCTCACTGATGAGCCCCAACAAGGGCGAAACATGTTTGGGGATGCTTGTGGTCTCGTGCAGAAGGGATGTGGCCTAGCAGTTCGGGCTGGACTGCCCCTTTTGGGGTGGGGCCAAGCCTGATTTGCATATGGTCTTTCCCTTCTGTAATGGCTTGGCAGGCGAAGAACGGTGGTCTGGAGGGTTGCCCAGAGCATTGCCAGTGGTTAAGATTAATTCTAAACCTTCCAGCCATCACCTCTTTGTTTTTGCTATGTCACCCCGAGTGGGACGGGTATGCCCAGACGTGGGTCCCGTGCCTGCTGGGCCTAGAGACCCAAGCTACTCCTCACTGATGAGCCCCAACAAGGGCGAAACATGTTTGGGGATGCTTGTGGTCTCGTGCAGAAGGGATGTGGCCTAGCAGTTCGGGCTGGACTGCCCCTTTTGGGGTGGGGCCAAGCCTGATTTGCATATGGTCTTTCCCTTCTGTAATGGCTTGGCAGGCGAAGAACGGTGGTCTGGAGGGTTGCCCAGAGCATTGCCAGTGGTTAAGATTAATTCTAAACCTTCCAGCCATCACCTCTTTGTTTTTGCTATGTCACCCCGAGTGGGACGGGTATGCCCAGACGTGGGTCCCGTGCCTGCTGGGCCTAGAGACCCAAGCTACTCCTCACTGATGAGCCCCAACAAGGGCGAAACATGTTTGGGGATGCTTGTGGTCTCGTGCAGAAGGGATGTGGCCTAGCAGTTCGGGCTGGACTGCCCCTTTTGGGGTGGGGCCAAGCCTGATTTGCATATGGTCTTTCCCTTCTGTAATGGCTTGGCAGGCGAAGAACGGTGGTCTGGAGGGTTGCCCAGAGCATTGCCAGTGGTTAAGATTAATTCTAAACCTTCCAGCCATCACCTCTTTGTTTTTGCTATGTCACCCCGAGTGGGACGGGTATGCCCAGACGTGGGTCCCGTGCCTGCTGGGCCTAGAGACCCAAGCTACTCCTCACTGATGAGCCCCAACAAGGGCGAAACATGTTTGGGGATGCTTGTGGTCTCGTGCAGAAGGGATGTGGCCTAGCAGTTCCGGCTGGACTGCCCCTTTTGGGGTGGGGCCAAGCCTGATTTGCATATGGTCTTTCCCTTCTGTAATGGCTTGGCAGGCGAAGAACGGTGGTCTGGAGGGTTTCCCAGAGCATTGCCAGTGGTTAAGATTAATTCTAAACCTTCCAGCCATCACCTCTTTGTTTTTGCTATGTCACCCCGAGTGGGACGGGTATGCCCAGACGTGGGTCCCGTGCCTGCTGGGCCTAGAGACCCAAGCTACTCCTCACTGATGAGCCCCAACAAGGGCGAAACATGTTTGGGGATGCTTGTGGTCTCGTGCAGAAGGGATGTGGCCTAGCAGTTCGGGCTGGACTGCCCCTTTTGGGGTGGGGCCAAGCCTGATTTGCATATGGTCTTTCCCTTCTGTAATGGCTTGGCAGGCGAAGAACGGTGGTCTGGAGGGTTGCCCAGAGCATTGCCAGTGGTTAAGATTAATTCTAAACCTTCCAGCCATCACCTCTTTGTTTTTGCTGTGGCCAAATTTGGGATCATCTTTTATCCACACAAGAATGTGGATGTGTGGTGCTCCTCTGGATTGATAATCTTTTCTCCAAAATAAGTGTTGTACTTCTCTGAGCGGAGGGTTAGTTTTATTGCAGATGAAGTGCAGCATGGCAATTAAGCGATGGTGAATGTACCTTGATACATTGACAGTCAATAGAACAGAGTTCTCCTGGTGTTTTTATATCTATTCCCTCTTTATTTTGGTTTACAGTGTGTAAGAAGTTGTGCAAGTCATTACATGCGTACTCTGCACAGCTTAAAGTAACAAACCGTGTGGGTGGGCCTAGGTTACTTAGCATACAACGTACATTAGCGTGACGTTGGAACCAGTATTCTTTTGTACCCTGCATGTTTGCCAAGAGATCTGTGATAATTGAATGCAAAACTTCATCTTTGTCTTTATTTTTTTAAGCAGTTGGGTAGCGGACGTGGTTAAAAAATGTGAGCCTGATTTTAATATGTTCCGCACCATAACATGGAGTTGCTAGTTCACTTTCAAACAGGAGGCGCAAAATGTATTTTACATTTTGTCTGAATCTGCTGTCTTCAGAATACAATTGTAAAGATAGATATTCTAATGCACTAATTTGTGTGGACCTTTTGTCATATCTTTCTCCTTTATCTGTCAGAAAGAGTAGAGGAAACGAACGTGCTTCTACACTGTTTTACCTTATGCTGATTGGGGCTTCTTTGGATTGACGCATTTGATATGTTTCTAATGCATCTGCGATGGTGTCTTTGGAGTGTGGTGGGTGAATTGTATACCGGTCTAAAATGTTGGCTGCAGTAACAGGATCTACATGTTCAAATTGGCCAGTTGCTGGTGAATCTTGAACTATTAGGGTAGTTTCTTTTAAGTTTTCCTGTTTATATTTTTGTAGTATTCATTGTTTTCTTTCAGATATTGCAGGGCTTGACTAACTTTGTTCAAGTCTACTAGTTGCCAATTTTTGTTGTCTTTTGTTGGTACACCTTGAACTAGTACAATCAAAGATTGAACTATTGGTCATTGCACTCCTAGAGTTTCTACATTTTCATTAAGATTTAATGGCAAATATATATTACTTTGCTACTGATGCCCTTTAGTAACTCAGATGGAGGCAATTTGGCTGTTTCCGACTGAAAGCGTATTATTTATTTAAATGGTGTACTGTTTGGATTATAATGCTCTCATACAAGTTAAGTTGTTAGAGACGCTTTGGAAGTGGGAATATTAGTGATAGCATTTGAGGGCATTTGGTTATTGTCAAGCTTTGTGTTGTGAGTATGTGCAAACTATTGAGGGGTGAGTTATTTTGTGTTTATTTTCTGCTGTTAGATATAAAGCTAATTGGAACCATTGTGATTCTTTATTGTCTTCTATTTTGTAGGCCATATCTACTGTTTTTATGCTCTTTTTATAAAAAAAGTTCTCCAACAACAGACATACTTGGTCTGGTGTTTCAGCAGATGTGTTTGGAAACTTAACTATTTCTTTTTTGTATTTGTGTGAGGTTTTCGGTAATGTTATTGAAGTTACTGAATTGTCTAAGTCAACTTCAGTTCCAAAGTGCTTACTTTGGATGTGCTCTATTTTTAAAGGAGTTCTTTGGCTGTCCCATGTAGGGGAATGTTATTTTGTAGTTCTATAGCAGGAGATTTTGCATAGTATAGTCTATGCACAAGATTCTGTATAGCAGAATGTTGTGTTGCTAATATTTTGATGTGGTGGAATGTGCTTGTGAAAGCAGATCCCGAAATGCAGACTGATGAATTTCCTTGCAGACCAGAGTGGCTGTGCACTGAACAGGAGCCCATGGTTTTCATTCTACTTCTGTCTTTTAGTTTCATATAGTGATTGAGGAATTGTCGTAAACATTTGAAGGAGTATTGCCTTATGTTCCACATGGAGCTGTATGTACATTTGTACAATGGATGGTTTGTTTGGGGCGAAAGGAACATTTGGTTGAAATTTTGTTGGGGAGGTTTTTTCTATAAGGGTTCATTTACCATAATGGTGTCTCCTGATATTCACGGTCAATGGCAATTGTTTCTTTTTTGTGTGTTTCTATAAGCCTGCTAACTGAAATATGGTTCTGTGCTGTTTGTGTGAATCCATTCACCTTCACAGAAATTTGAAAAGGTATCAATATTGACATTGGGCATGTTTAGAAGCAGTGTGCAATGCAATAATGCATTTAGTTAGTGGTTTCATTCTCTTTAAAATCAATATAAACTATTTTTCCTTTAGTAGAAATGCGTTGTCAATTAGAGCTTGAAGGATAAGTCTCCTGCACTCATTTTTTAAGGGTAGATCGTGACTTTTCAGCTTTTGTGATAAGATTTTAAGGTTTTCTACAGTGGAAAATGTTTTGTAACATTCATTATTTGGATTGCTTTACAGTGGCTATGTTAACACTGGTAGATATAGTGTTAGGATCATTAGTAGGTCTGCTTTTCTTTGTTCATCTTTTTTTACTTTTAGTTTCTTTAGGAGGGGCCTTACCTTTTTCAGTCATGGCTGGTTTCATTTTTTTGAGTCAGGTGAATGAGTATATGGTTTGCTTTTATTTTGATCTGCTCTATTTTTTCTTTCTTTTCTACAGAGTCGCTTTTTAGTAGGCATTGTGTTGTGTCTGTTGGAAAAAAAGAAAGGTTGGGTTTGAAAGTTGTGGAATGCATATGAAAGTATTTTGCATGGGTGTGTCGGTGTGATTGTAGAGATGAATAGCGTGTTGTGTGATTGTGTAGTGGAATTATAGTTGTGCTTGGAAAGGTTGTAAGAGGAAAAATGTGTACAGGTGTGATGGGTTTGGGTTGGTGAGTAAGAGAGTGGTAGTGTGAATGAATAAGCAGGGACATTGTGATGTTTTGAGGAAAACAGTGGGTGTTGTACCCATGGTGTTGCGATGGGAATAGAAAGAGTGTGCATGTTACAATATGGGTAAGGGTAAAATAAATGTTGATTTGTAAAAATACTCAAAGAACTCTCCCCTTTAATCACATCCTTGATCAATGCCTCATTCGCAACGGGCATTGCTCCAGCTAATCTCAAGGATGCCCAGGTCCTCCCACTACTGAAGAAACCTACTCTAGACCCATTAACGCCTCCTTCGCCACTAGCACCATCCCGCTCTCCCTTAAGGAAGCTTGGATTCGGCCTCGTCTAAAAAAACCTACCCTTGACCCAGACTCCCCTAACAACTACCGCCCAATCACCACCATGCTATTCCTTCTGAAAATACTAAACAAGGATGCATATCTTCAGATCCAGGCCTACCTAGAAGCGCACAACATCTTGGGAAAAACAATCTGGCTTCCGCCCTCGGCATGGCACAGAGTCAGCCCTACTTGACCTCAAGAACCAACTACACAAGCCCATGGACAAAGCCAAGTCCTCACTCCTCCAACTCTTAGATCTCTCAGCGGCCTTTGACTTGGTTGACCAGAAGATCCTATGTAAATATCTTACTGATACAGCCCACTTCTCCCAAGAAGCTACTGCCTGGATCACATCATTCCTGAATGGTCGAGTCATGAGAGTCTTTTCTGATCAGGCATCTGTCTCTTCATCACCCATCGGTTGTGGAGTCCCACAGGTCTCGTGCACCTCCCCTTCCCCCTATAATCTATTCACTCTCCCCTTATTCGGCGACCTAGAAGATTTCGGCATTGCCTTTCTCCAGCATTGGATCTTTCATGGATTCACATGCTTAGAATATTCCCCGTCGTCAGGCTGGGAATCCTCGGTAAATTATATAGACATTTTCCATAAGAAAACTTCCTACACTTTTGTGTCCTATCTATGTCGTTTTGGGCCACGTACGGCAGCGCCACTAGGACATAGAGGTATAAATAGCCCTGCCCCGCGGCTCCCTCAGATGTCAATCGTCTTCCAAAGTAGTGGGATTACCTCGAGTATCTACTATTTTATTAGGTTGTGCGTTCTTCTTCTACGACTGTTTATTTTCGAAGAATGTCTGGAAAGGCGTTATTTTGTCCGTGTGCTACATGCGGTCTTAAGAAAGTGTATGAAGGAGACGGGCATATGGACTGTATTTACTGTCTTCACCCTCATCATAAGGCGGACATGTGTGAGATCTATCAGGGCTTCTCACAAAAGACCCTAAAAGATCGCAACAGACGCCTGGTTACTTGGCTCAATGATGGAGCGGGTGCGTACCCGGCATCGGAGGTAGGCTCCACAGCCTCGAGATCTAAGTCTCCTGTGCCCCCTCATTGCTCAGTGTCGGCGGAGCCTCCGGCGAAGAAATCACGTTCATCTGAAAAACGCCCCTCGGAGAAACATCCTGCGCGGTCCTCCTCTTCACATAAGGCTTCGTCTTCTTCCTCCTCATCTAAAAAGGAGAGAAAAGACTCATCGAAATCCTCCTCAGGAGACCGTCATAAGTCTACCTCGAGTCGAGAGTCCTCGTCCCACAAGTCGAATTCAAAAACGATGGGAACGCCTCAAGGCCCTGCGCCACAGACTTCATCGACGACGGTCCGATCGTCGACGCCGGCTTTGTCTTCGGCGACGGCTCTTCCTACGGCTATTTCGTCAGGTCAAACAGCGCCTATGGAAAAGATGTCATCGTCAGTGGGATGGCAACCAGAGGTTTTCGATCCGATCCCGCCTGAGGCCTTGCTACAACCAGAAGCGGCTTTCTCCATCTCATCCGCGGAGGATGACCATGGTCCGGTCGCACATCCAACTGATCTGGGATTACAACCAACTGGTTCGGTGTCGCTCTCGAGTGGAAGTGCCATTCAAGTTACCTCTTCCTTACTGAATCCCCAGACAGTTCTGTCCCTGGAGGTGTTGAACACGTTACAGAAGCTGTTGGAGCTGTTGGACACACAGTTGCCTCAGCCTAGTGTTCCGACAGTGTTACAGCCAGTCGTCGACGAGCCAGGCCCGGCTCCTCGCCCTCCATCCAGAATTCCTACCGCTTACCCGGTTGAGGAAGATCGTTCTCGTCCACAGGAAGAAGGAGAACTGTCAGAGTCGGAACGTGAAGGGTCGGGTTCAGACATCTCGTTATCTCCCTCAAGGGACCCGACATGGGACTCTGAAGCGGAGATGGAAATGCCAAAGAGTCCGGCGCAGCCATCACCACCTGATGACGTGGGTGCTTTCCATGCCATGATGGGTAAGGCATGTGCGGAGTTTGGCCTAGTCCCAGAAGAAGAGAAAAAAGATTGTTTGCTGTTCGATCATATGGGCAAGAGTAGAAAGTCGATATTTGCTATCCCCATTTTAGACCAGTCTGGCAGGAGGGACTAAAAACCATGTGTCATCCTTTTTCGGAACCGGCAGTAAAAGGTCGATTGGAAAAGAAATTCAAGGCTCCGGAAACGACTCCCAAGTGCTTGACGTCTCAACCTTCGCCGGAATCAGTGGTATCCTCCGCGACGGCCAGAAAGGCAAGGTCGCAACACAAATGCACGACCCCACCAGACAACGAAGCCAGGAGACAAGATGCTTTTGGAAGATAGTGCTATCGGTAGGAAATATGCCATGCTGCTCGTACGTGAGGGAGAAGAGGCTTCCAATCATTCCATTAACATTGCTGTCGACCTGGCGGAATCAGGCTTTAAGCAAATCAACAATGGCGTAGTGTTGCGAAGGCAAGCTTGGCTGAAGTGCACGACGTTCAGACCAGAGGTACAATATAAGGTAATGCATATGCCGTGCAAAGGAGAACACCTGTTTGGGGAGAAAGTGGATGAGGCCTTGAAGGGCATGAAAGAAGATTCTGACACGGCTCGTTCCCTTGGAGCCCTCCAGAGTGGTAGGAATTTTCGTTCCTTTCGTCCTTTCAGAGGAGCATCAGGTAACTCCCGGTTTGGATCGTCTACAGACCGAGGTTTCAGCAGACCCTCCTACTCTTCCCAAGGCTACATACGTGCAGCACAAGCTACTCGTGAAGGCAGAGATTACCAAACCTCCAGACGACGAGGCGCCTACTCCTCGTCGACGAAGGATAAACAGGCCAAAAGCCAGCGATGACAATTTACAGGATGTCCTGGGGGCAGAGTGTCTCGTCACGTCGACGAGTGGGCGCGCATAACAGACCAATGGGTTTTGGACACAATACATCTGGGCCATTCTCTACAGTTCAAGGGCAAGCCACCACGCATTCCACCAGTGTTCTCGACGCAGCCCCACCTTCAAATACTAATGCAAGAGGTGGCGCTTATGCTGCAGAAAGGGGCTATAGAACTGGTCCCAGTGGCAGAAAGAGGACAGGGAGTGTACTCCCGTTACTTTGTCGTCAAGAAACCCAATGGAAAATGGCGTCCCATTCTAGACCTACGAGCTCTCAACAAACTGCTCAAGAATCTAAAATTCAAGATGCTGACACTCCAAGAGGTGATCCGTTCGATACAACCGGGAGATTATTTGTCGTCGCTAGACCTTCAGGACGCATACTTCCATATCCCGATGCGTCGACGACACAAAAGATTTCTACGGTTCATCGTCGGACGAACCCACTATCAGTTCAAGGTCCTCCCGTTAGGAATGAAATCGTCTCCCAGGCTCCAGTAGCAGCCTAGTTAAGGAAAGAAGGTCATCATGTGTACACTTATCTGGACGATTGGCTAGTGAGGGGATTGTCTCCGGAAAGGGCACAGGAAAGTCTAAATGCCACCATGTGCCTCCTACAACGTCTGGGCTTCGCAACAAACTTCGAAAAGTCCTCCTTATCGCCATCAAGGACCTTGGTCTTTCTGGGGGCGGAGTTCCAGACGCAGTCAGGACTGGTAAAGCCATCCATCGAAAGGGTTCTGAAACTACAGCAAAAAGCATCAGATTGGAAAGTCGACACCAGAGTGTCAGTGCGAAAGTACATGTCCCTACTGGGGACCATGTTGTCCTGCATACCCTTAATCAACAATTGTCATCTCTTGATGAGGCCGATTCAGGAATTCTTGGTGGATCGATGGGCACAGAGTCAAGGGCGTTGGTCGGACAAATTGACCATCAACAGCAAACTCGTGCAGCGCTTCAATGGTGGAGAGTTTCCATAAATCTGACAAAGGGAATGCCCTTGCTGGAACCGGTGGTCCAGATGACAGTAGTGACGGATGCTTCTCTAACTGGATGGGGAGCTCATCTGGATTCCCTACAGGTTCAGGGTCGTTGGTCATCGGAGGAGTCCGGCCTTCATATCAATGTGCTAGAGTTAAGGGCGGTGCGTTGGGCCCTGAAATCCTTTCTTCCATGGATAAAGGGATCAGTTGTACGGATTATGACAGACAACACAACAACAATGTTTTATCTAAGAAAACAGGGAGGAACTCACTCCAGAACTCTGTCGACAGAAGCCCACGAGATCTGGCATTGGGCCCTTCAGCAGAAGATATATCTATTGGTGTTCCACTTGCCAGGAGTCAAAAACGTGCAAGCAGACTCTCTCAGCAGGGAGATGAATCGACTACACGAATGGGAACTGAACGACCAACAACTACACCGTGTCTTCGAGAAATGGGGTCGTCAGGCCCTCGATCTCTTTGCGACGAGAGACAACAGGAAATGTCCACAATACGTGAGCAGGTGGCCACAGCAATACTCACTAGGGGAAGCGTTCTCTTTCCCGTGGACGGACAAGTTTCTGTATGCCTTTCCCACGTTTCCGCTCATACGTCGGACGCTGCAATGGATCCACAGATATCCATGTTGGGTGATCCTGGTGGACCCGTACTGGGCCAGACAAGTGTGGTTCTCCGATCTACTCCATCTTTCAGCGGCAGAACCAGTGAGGTTCCAGAAAATCCCGAACCTTCTGTCTCAAGAGAAAGGGGTTGTTTGGCATCACGACCCAGACAGCCTCAGTCTGACAGCCTGGCTCCTGATTTCTCCGAGTTTGGTACGTTAGCGATTCCAGCGGACTGTCGTCGCATTTTGCAAGCTGCGAGGGCGCCGTCCACGAACGCTTCGTATTCATACAAATGGAAGAGATTCTGCATATGGTGCGCAGGTCAACCAGGTTTGATCCCGCTTAATATCACACCGGAACAGCTTCTACCATACTTGCTACTCCTAGCTCAAAAAGACTTGTCTGTTTCATCCATAAAAGTGCATCTGGCTGCCATTTCGAGATTTACTCGGAAGAGACATTCAACTCCGTTATTTAGTGACCGGCTGATTAAACATTTCCTTAAAGGATTGTTCCAAACCTTTCCTCCCACGAAAAAGATTCCTCCAATCTGGATTCTTAACCTGGTTCTGGCAGCGCTGATGAAGGCCCCTTTTGAGCCGATGTCATCGTCATCATTGAAATTTTTGTCGTGGAAATTGGCTTTTCTGGTGACTATTACTTCGGCTCGACGACTGTCTAAATACAAGCTTTAGTGATCGATCCACGGTACTTGAGGTTTTTCAATAATAAAGTCGTGTTGGCTACTAATCCTCCGTTTCATTCCTAAAGTGCCTACCATGTTCCATAAGCACTCTTCTATAGTGCTGCCGACCTTTTTTCCAACACCTTCGTCGGTTGCGGAGAAGACTCTCCATACATTGGACGTGAAAAGAGCTTTAAAATTTTACCTCCATCGCACTCAAAGCTTCAGAGACACGAGACAACTATTTGTGGCTTATGGCCCTTCGGCTAAAGGTAAACCGATCTCAAAACAAGGACTAGCCCGATGGGTGTCGTCTGCGATTTCCTTTTGTCACTCAAAAGCCGGCAAATCACTGGAAAAGCGTCCAAGGGCCCATTCGGCGAGATCCACTTCTTCGTCGACGGCATTGTGGTCCGGAATTCCGCTGGGAGATATCTGTCAGGCGGCTTCCTGGTCGGTACCACACACGTTTACCCGGCATTATTGCCTCGAACAGCAACATGCTGAGGTTACACAGATGGGTCGTGCAGTCCTACGGCACCTGTTTCAATAAGGTAAACCCCAATTAAGGGGTCACATCCTTCGGCTAATGTACTTTTAAGTGTGGTGTTTTCACTGTTAACATACTATAATGTGATGTTTTGCCATGATAAATATGCATTATGGTTATTGTGATATTGGTTTGCATACACACCTCCAACGTTGGGGGATACTGCTATACAATCTATTCTAAGCATGTGAATTCCTGAAAGATCCAATGCTGGAGAAGGGAATAGTTTCATACCTGTAACTCCATTTCTCCAGCATTGGTATCTTTCATGGATTCTCATGCGCCCGCCAGCCTCCCCTACGCATGCAAACCAGAGATCCCCCCATACTACTTTGGGGGCCGAAATCTGAGGGAGCCGCGGCAGCGGGGCTATTTATACCTCTACATCCTAGTGGCGCTGCCGTACGCAGCCCAAAACGACGTAGATAGGACACAAAAGTGTCGGAAGATTTCCTATGGAAAATGTTTATATAACTTACCGAGGATTCCCAGCCTGACGACAGGAATATTCTAAGAATGTGAATCCATGAAAGATACCAATGCTGGAGAAATGGAGATACAGGTAAGAAACTATTCCCTTCTGACGGAATGAGCCTTCTTTTCAAACATTTTGGTTTTTGAGGAATACGGTACATTTTTAGATGGGGTGTGTACAGTGCACGTAGTCTATTGTACTCTATGATGCAAGGAATTTCTGCACTGACTGCAGTTGCATCAAAATTAACTAGATGGTCCTTCCAGTGTACGTACTCGTGACAGTGCTACGTAACTCATGCCTTCTTTGAAGACTGTGTTGCCAATATCAATCAATGCTTGATCTAAGGTTAGACCTTGCGATTTATGAATAGTTGCTGCATAAGGTAGCGACAGAGAAGACTGTTCTCCGCGCACATACATGTCCTTGAAAAGAAGGAATCTTGCAGTTGTGCGTCCCATATTTTTGATTTCTGAAAGTTTATCAAACTTGATGTTTACAAACTGAATGCTGTTGTCCCGTGGGGATGTCTGAAAGCTAACAACTGTACCAAATGCTCCATTAACTAAACCTTGCTCTACATCAATGTTACGCTTCAGCATATGTCTGGCAGAGGGACTCCCAGGACCCCCATTGGTAACTCTACAGTTGATACATAAAGTAAACATTTTCTCCAAACCAACTGTGTTGGAGATGGAGTTCTCCAAAGCTTGTAGTCGTGCTATGCCTTGTTGACACATAGGTATTGTAGTGCATTAAATTGTGCACAGCTTGCTAGAGTTGGCATTAAGGACATACAGCTGACATTTTTCTGAGCTAATTGTTCCATGACATCAGTAGCACATATGTTACACCCGTAAAGCTCATGGATGCGTCTATTATTGAGGGTAGACTGAGCCTCCTTTGAGAGTACACCAAGCTGTATGTTTTTTAAAATTTTGGCATAGGTGAGGTCTGCAGACTGATGCATGTTTTGAGTTAATGTTATGTTAATGTTGCCAAAGATTTACATTCCTGATGCTTCCAAGACTTTTACGGCACTGTTTGTGTCCTAAGGTTTTGAAGATAGGTTCACCTTTGACTGGTGTCAATTGAAGGAGATCTCCGAAAACAATGACATTCTTTCCTAGAAAGAGTTCTTCGTAGTCTATTTTAAGTACCTATAGCAATCTGAGGTGAATCAAATCCAACATTAGGTTGGAGACCATGCTCACCTCATCTATTAGGAGCATTTTCATTTGTTTCAAAACTCTGCGTAGCTCCATAGCAGATTCTGCTGAAAGTTTAAAGTACTCTAATTTGTTTTGGTGTTGTACTGGTAGGAGTACCAATCGGTGTAGTGACTCCACCTATGTTGTAGGCAGCCAAACCTGTAGGGGTGGTTATAACCGCAGAAAGGTTGTTTGTTAATTGTTGGAGGTATTTACTGGTAATTTTTATTAAGAATGTTTTACCTGACCCAGCTTCACCACTTACATACAGCAGTACGGGTTTGTAGTTGTCACAGGTTCAAGTTCTACTTTCGTGCTTACTTTTACAAGAATGGTACGCTGTTCATCGTTTAGTTGGGATTTAAGTGCTGCCAACTCTTCTGTAGAGTGCTCATACTGAAGCATAGTGGTAGTTGCCTTTGTCATGGCTAATCCTGCCTCATTTGCTAGGAGTGGCTCTCCAAGTGGTTCTTGGCTGCCTGTTTGCGAAGGTTCACTGCTCTTAGAAGTGTCTAAAGTTAGTTGTACTTCAAGTTCTTTTTGGCGTTCACTGTCCAATATGGCTTTGTACCGTGTAACATTTTCATATGTAATTGTACTTTCAGTGGCTTTGAATGCATCTTCATAGGAGGTGTAGGTGGCTAGGAAATCTTCTTCTTTTATCCATGGTTTGAAAAGTTGCAGTAGAGCCATGTAGTGCAGTTCTTTGTGTTGAGGAGTTTTTAAGGACAACTTCATATGATTAATTAGGCTGCATTTGGTAAGTATCACTAGGCTGCCTTCACAACCTTCCACTCTGTATCTACCTTTTTACTCATTTGGTGTAATGTTTTTGTATGAGAAGTTTTGGGCTACCTGGTACAAGCGCAAGGCTTCCAAAGTACTTCTGTTTGGGTAGTATGTGTCCAATAAGTTGTTCTTCAAAATGTCCTGGCTCTTGGGATCACTTTTGGCTATTGTTTGTATGTCTTCGTACGATTTAAGTACTCTTCTTCTGGATGCAGCATGCCCAAGGTTTAGCCACACTATGTTGTCAGATTTCCCATATAAGGCTGTGCCGGTTAAGTGGTCAGCGGCTTCGTAGCTGTCCCATTCTCTATGGGACAGCATTGTAATGCCAAAGCTGTACAATTGTGGTGCCAGTTTTGGTTAAGTAGGCGGTGACATATCATGCAACAGCAGTGAAATTGTCTGCAATGTACTGTACATCAACATTGGCATTCCATAAGAGGGCAATAATTGCATTGTAATCATTGATGTACTTTGATGCTTTGCTCCTTTTTATGCAGTATGTGTTTTTAGGAGATATTCCTTTCACACTGTGTCGAACCAAAGACATAAAGTTGTTTACTTGGCCTGTTGTTGAAACTGGTCTAGGGAAACCAAAGCAGCATTTGGTGTAGTTTACCTCTGTTCTTACATTTGTGTCGACAATACTTACCACACTTGTGTCTTTGGAATTGCAAAATGTGTGGTAGTAGGTCACTATGGGTACTTTCCGAAGGGATTTCGCAAGTGACATATTTGTGAATGAACTGCAAAACCATTTAATCAATTTCCTCACCAAATTTAGGAGCATGTTTAATTCACAAAAGCATGTGGATGTTTGGTGCTTTTGATATTCTTTTCTTCAAAAGAAGTGTTCCACTTCTCCGAGGGGAGGAAGTGCTTTATTGCAAATGAAGTGCAGCATGGCAAGGAAGCGATGATGAAAGTAGCGTGAAACATTTACTGGATCGAGAGAGCACAGCTCTCCTGGTGTTTTCATGTCTACACCTGTTTTTGTTTGCTATGCGTAGGAAAGTGTGCAAGTCTTCCCTTGCATACTCAGCACAACTTAAAGTGACCCACCATGTGGGAGGGCCAAGGTTGCGTAGCATACACCGTACATCTGCGTGACGTCGGAACCAGTACTCTTTCGTACCACGCATGTTTGCCAAGAGATTTGTAACACTTGACTTTAAAACTTCATCCTTCTCTTGCACCTTTTGAAGTAGTTGTGTAGCAGACATAATGGGAACCTGTTTTTAATGTGTGGGCAACTCCATAACATAGCGTTGCTAGTTCACTTTCAAAGACCTTGTAGAATATGTACTCCACGTTCTGTCTAAATCTAGGGTCTTCAGAATACATTCGTAAATAGCAGTATTCTGATGCTGGTATTTGTGTGCTGCTTTCATCATATCTTCCACCTTTTCCAGTGGTGAAGAGTAGAGGAAAGGCTCGAGCTTTGACAATTTTTTTCCCATATACTGATTGGCGCTCCTTTGGCTTGCCGCATTTGATATGTTTCTAGTGCGTCATCTATGCATCGTCTATGGTGTCTTTGGAGTGCAGTGGGTGAATTGTATAGTGGTCGAAAATACTGGAGGCTGCAGTAGGATCTAGACATTCAAATTGGCCCCTTGTTGAGGAGTACTGAATTATTTTGGTTGTTTCAGGTTTTCTTGAACGTTTATTTCCTTCTAGTATTCATTGTTTTCTTTAAGGTACTACAACGCCTCTCTAACTTTGGTTAAGTTCACTAGGTGTTGCCAAATTTCTTTGTCTTTTGTAGGTACACCATTTACCAGGATAATCAACTATTCGTGTATTGGCCTTTGCACACAGTGTCAAAATTTTCTTTGAGATCTAACTAACATGTATGCCTTTCAGTAATTCGGTGGGAGGTAATTTTGCAGTTTTTGGTTGAAGACGTATTATTGCTTGAAATGGGTGCACTGTTTGTATTATAATGCTCTCATACAAATTAAGCTGCTGCAGTGCGTTTGGCAGTGTAAATAGTTCCAAATTATTACTAATTAACCAAAGGCCTTCACGGGCATTGTCAAGTTTTGCGGTGCAATATGTGCACAGTATGGAGGTGTTTATAAATTCGTACTTGTTTTCTGCTAGAAGGTCCAGAGTTCATTGAAACCATTGGGATTCTTCATTGCCTTCTATTTTATGCATTATATCTACTGTTTTGATTCTCTTTTTATAGAAAGTTCTACGACAACACACACATTCTTGGTTTGGCATTTCATCAGAAGTGCTTTTGAACTTTTGTATTTCTTTTCTGTATGTGTGATATAAAAAGTTGATAGCGGCACTGTTGTCAGTACTGTTGCCTGAAAATGTTGAAGTGTGTAAGTGCTCTTCAGTTCCACAGTATTTACTTTGGATGTGCTCAATTTCATCGAGCACTTGTTTGGCTGTACTATGTAGGAGAATATCATTTCAATGTTGGAGTGCTAAAGCTGGAGTTTTTGCATAGTACAGCTTGTAAACTAGATTTCTGACTGTTGAATGGAGGGTTGCTAACATTTTTATACAGTGGAAGGTGCTTTTGCAAGGTGGTCCAGAAATACAGGCTAAGGAATGTCCATGTATTGCAGTGTAGTTGAACACTGGACCTGAGTCCATAGTTTGTAGTATTTTCATTTTTATTTTGTTGTTGCTTTTGACATACTGATTGAGGAATTGCTGCACATTTTTGATTAGGCATTGGCGAACGTTGCACATTGGTGGGCAAGGCCATTTATAGGTGCAGTGTGTTGGTTTGGTGGATTGGAGAGTGACATCCAAGTTTGTTGGAGATATTTCAGTTTCCTCTTCCATTATGGTATTGTGTATCTTTTCATACCCTCGTCCACTCCGATGTAAGGCAGTTTGGTTAGTTTGTTGTTGTTTGTATGATTCTTCATTGAAGTATGGCTCTGTGTTGGTGGTGGGACTCCACTCACCTGTACAGATGTGGCCAAAGGTATCTATGCTCACATTGCGTTTGTTTCGAAGTAGTGCTTGCAATTTACCAATTAATCTTGTTAGTGGTTTCATTTTCTTCAAAATTACTGTAAACAATTTCTGCTTCACGCTTATAGCACTGTCTACAAGAGCTTCTAGGATGACTTTTCTGCGGTAGGTTTTGAGGGTTGAGCGTAATTTCTGCCCTCTACTTGTAAGGTTCTGAAGGACTCTGTGGTGGAATTTCTTTTTGTAAAATTACTTTTTTAGAATGCTTGCTTGTGATTACATTCCCCTTTGTAGTGCTCTCTTAGCAGTAATGTGCGTTGCACTGTATTTAGTGGGTTTCTTTACATTCACATTTTGACAGATCACCTACACTGTCTTTACTGATAGAGGCATCCGTTTTCCTTAATGACTGAATTACCTCTTCTCCTTAACCTTTCTGTTCACGGTGAGCTTGCTGTGGATGGCTACTTTCTGTGTTTGTAGGTTGCGTGGCTCTCTTTCTGTGTTGCTTTCTACAGAATTGCCGTTTGGTAGGCATTATCTAGTAGCTGTTGGCGAAGAAAGGGAAGTGTAGGTGTGCACATTTTCACATGTATATGTGTGCAATGTTCGGCTGTGCAGTGGTGTGTAAGGTTAGGTTGGGGATACTATTTTAGTATGTGGGCGTTATTCTAATGGTGTCGACATAACAAACATGTAGAGGATTGATCAGTAACAATGAAGTACATAGTGCTGCATGGGCACACATCTATATGCTACAGTACAACACTAGTGCACTCGTTTAGTAAGACAAACAAGAGTATGCTGGTATTGTACTTACTTTCTTGATTGCAGAGAGTAGGTTTATTGTAGGCTGTATTTTGAAGTGCACACTCCAGTGGCTTTCCAGAGACAGGTGGGCACTGCTCCTGTATAAGAAGATGGTAAGAAAATATGTTGGCTAATGACATAGTGCTTACATTTGTAAATTACATTCTTCAAAAGTATAGGGGGATGTCTTGGCAGGAAGACAAAGTGTGTGTGTGTGTCTATAAATGGAAGGTGTACAATATGAAGGGCGCATGGGAGCATAAGCATGTTTGTTAAGGGAGTAGGTGGGCTATTTGGGAGTTTAGTGTATCACTTGTTATGAAAAACGTGTGTGTATTAGTGTAGGCCTATTTACTTGAAAAATGCAAGATTTACACGTTGTGGAGGATGAGACAAAAGGTGCAGAAGGATGTACAGAGTGCAAACCACTGTAGGAGCGATTTAATGGTAGGTAATGGGAGACATAACAGTACAAATTTTGAGTACGTTATGGAGATTTACTGCTACGTACACCGTTGCTACGCACGTATAACACAGTTGGCACTGTACTGTAGAAAACATAGTAATACCTACTGGATGTGGTGATGGGTAGCGATGCTGATGTTTGTGGGTGCAGAACGCGTAGTTCATTGTACAGTACTTTCTAGTGCAGGTGCTTTTGATTTACAGGATATTTCACCTGTGTGTTTAACGGCTGTTATGCACTGTTCAATAGATGTGATAGCATTACATGCACAGTCCTTGGATGTAATTGGTGGATGTGTATGTAATACTTTAACAGTAGCCAATCAGGGAGCGCTGCTGAAAGAGTACTTGAAAGGGAAGAAGGACTGGCCCTGCTTTACTGGGCCGCAGCCCTCGTGGTAGTTGGGGAAATCACATGTGCTACATGCTGTCCTTCGTAATGTGCTTGCTATGGAAATGGGAATACAGTTTAGCGATTCATGTGTATGTCTGATTTTGTGTTCCATGGTAGGATGTTCTTTTGTGCCCATGACAACGTTGGTGCTTGGGGTGTGACGTTTGTCAATGGCCGTGACTCCTCCTCCCCTATTGCAATTAGTAATCTGTTGCACTATGTACAATGTACGCTGCAGACACACGTGTAGTAATCTACAGAGGACAAGCCGAGAGCAACCCCTAACAAGGAGCACACAAAAAGGTGTTTCTTTACATGTCCCTTTAGCAAAATTAGAAAAACACTTTGCACAACTTATACGAAGACGCCCACTTTCTATGATGCTTAAAATGTGTTTGTGCAGGCCCGTACAAAGGGCAATATGTTGGTGAAAGCCGTGCCTTTTGGGGGTGCGCACGTGCTACATCTGGGTCTTTTGAGGGTGGCTGCAATGGAAATGGTACTGTGCAGGAGTTGGGATTGGTCAATGTGAATTTGTGACAACAGTTGTGCCAGAACATCTTTTTGCCAATAGGAGTGGACATGGCTACGGGGACAAGTGTGTTGTTCAGTAGGCGGACTATATGGCTGTTGCGCGACTCATGGATACATTGGGTGCAAGTTTATGCAGAACGTTGTACACTAGCAGCACACCTTGGTTTCCATAATGTTGATGTGTACTGATACGTGGGATGCAGTGGTTCCATATGGGTCCTCTTTTTTTGTGCCAGTTTGGTGACGCTTGCTCATCCAGACATTATTATTGTTCATTTTGGAGGGAACAGTTTGGGGCATGTTACCGGCATTTCACTGCAGTTTGCAATGAAGGAGACATTTCGGCAACTCATGCATGGAAATGTTTCCAAAATCACACCATTTATTTATTGCATTGCCCAGAGACAGATGTGGCTGCGTTCTTCCTTCTGTGGCCTACAAATGAAGAAAGCGCGGCGCAATGTGAACAAGGCTGTTTGCGCTTTCTTTGCCCGGCGTTTGCATGTTCTCCTTCCACAATGAAAACATTGTTTTTCGTAGTAGGAACATTTTTCGTTCAGATGGAGTTCATCCGACTGATGCTGGCAATGAGATCTTTCTGCATAATATCCAAAATGCTGCACAGCGCTTCCTGCAAGTGTAGGAAGCATTTTCCCTTTGGTTGTTCACCATTTTTAACGTTGAACATACAAAAAGCACAAAAAAGGCTCTTTTCAGAGCCACCCCTTTTTGCAAATGCGTACAATGCTTTTGACGGCGTACAGCCGCCCATTGTTGCCATCTCTGTACACTGCGCTTATAGGCAGCGTCACCGCTTGCATGCTTGCATTCAACTTCTATTTTTGAACAGTGCAAGGTGGCTCTGAAAAGAGCCTTTTTGTTCCCCACACCTTCTGGCTGTGTAGCATTTTTCTTGTTATAAAACACACCAGAAAAATCCAGCAGTGGAAGGGAGATTTGGCAAAGGGTATCAACCACAGGGATAAGAAATTGTACGTGGAGAGCAGAAGATGTGGGGTGCACCTTACGTGGGTAGGGGGCAGTGTCTGTCATGCTCACAGACCAAAGCCTCAAAAGCACTTAGCAAATGTTCTCCCATACACAGTACCACGTCGCAATATATGCACAATACAGTGACCTTTGAAAGGTAGGGTTCTGTTGCACTGCGTATGTCCTCCAAGGCTGCTTGCGGGACGCAGTGGCCCACTGGAGTGTCCCTAGTGGTAGCAGGAGCAGATGCAGAGGATGCTGTAGAGCACAATAACCTACTGCCTGCTTGGAAGGGGATAGCCTTCCGAAGAGCAGCCTGGTGGTTCGCTTTCAGGTGCCCGCTGCATGGAGGTGGTGCCATATCTGCACAAGCCAGGTTTTCTGCGACTGAGTTGCACTCAGCGCATTGCACCTGGTTTGCATGAGATTTTGGCACATCTCCAACGGTCCTAAATAGTTTCCACACCCAGGATTGACGCTGGCTGTAGGCAATGGGGATTCCTTCTACTTTATTCTCGTTTCCTTTTCGATGTCCCTCCACATTATGATGCCTGTCCCCTTGCTCAGGACGTTCAGAAGGAGGTGTTGGTCGTGAGGGTGTGGGTGTTCCTGAGTCAGAGGTAGTAGCAGAAGCTCTGGTGGCCATTACTTGGAGAAGTAGTTTGCAGGCACACAATTGGTGAGAAAGCAATTTCTACCCCAGCCAATGTGCATCAGTGCTATTTGTTAGAAAGCCTAAAAGAGAACTTGTGGGGTGTGCCCTTTTATCGGTCTGATGTGGAGCACGTGACACCGCAAAGTGGCACTAACTCTTTCCCTACAATATCTACATGTAGAAGAAAGAGTGGAGGATCTCTTTAAGGGCGCACTATCACTGTAACACTACATGCATTGCAGAAAAATGTCCTCTTTCGATGTGTTACGGATCTGGGTTGTATCCGCCAAATAAGGGACCGCACGCACCGTTGATCCAATACCATGATGATGTCGCCATACTTCTCTATTTGCAAGCTTGTCTGCCGGACGTATATTGGCGGTTATACTTTGTGGCCATGTGCATAGTTCTCCTACCGATACTCTTGCCAACCCTGGACTACTTTAACATATGGCACACGTACATTGCACATTTCTACCTACGCTTGCTGTGAGCATGATACAATAGGTGGAATGTTTATGTGCAAAAATACTAGCAGGACGTGGGTGGACGCTTCCAGCTAGTACAACTACATCACACGTCTATTCACATGAGTCTAGGCAGATAGAACCATCAGAAATGCTTTTACGGTAAGAAATGCATGTCATTGAGCACATCAGTGTTTGGCCTCTATTGTAGTCTACTGAACACTGCTAAAGTTAACGCCGAAAAAGCGCTTCCGAGTGTTACGGCTGTCTGACTCCATGGCGTGAAAAAGATACAGAGGTGCACCTCAAATTTCGCGATTGAAAATCAGTGACCTTCTTCTCATATTAAGGAAGACGGATAATCTAATCAATTTGGTCATCCCTAATGTGGATTTTGAATCTAGGCAGAGAGTCAGAAAAGACTTGACGTTTGCACAGGCATTTGCCGCTAGCACATGGGTGTTGGGAGATCATCTTCTTAGTTGGCTTTGTAGGTCACCAAGATGTAAGTTTGCTCACTTTCTTTCAGTTTTTGTGCACCTTGTCCTGCATATCATTTTCTGCAGGGGCATATTTGGCAGAAAGTCACAAATGTTACCTCTAGTTGTATGGTCTGAAAAATGTGCAGCTTTGCTTGTTATTATGGCATGAACCCGATGAACATGGGAATTGCTCACCTTGGGGGTGAACAGGAATCTTGGAATTGGCAAGGTTTGAATGCAGTCAGCATTCAACAAGTTTGAGGTGGTGGTCCCCAATTCCATTATGGAGTATGTTTAGTGTGAGTGCTTAGGTTCATGCTGTAATAATATAAAGCATTGACTTTTTGTCCATGCGTTAGTGCAATGAATTCTGGAGGTATTGTCCGCATTGGGCTGGGGTTGGAACCAATCTTGTGATAGAGCTGCCATCGGCCAAGTTTTTCCTATTACATCGATCGTGTTTCATGAACTGTTTAGTTGAAATAAGGACCGCCTTATCATTGCTCACTCTTGAAAATGGGATACATTGTAGTCCTTTTTTTGGTGTCTCTTGGATTAATGGACCTGCTCTTGGGTGCATGCAATTTGCATTAAAAATTGAATTCCTGTCTGAATATATTTTTGACTTTAAAAGTGGCGTTGATGGTGGAAATGATACGTATCCAAAAATCAACTTCGTCTCCAGGTATGCGTAATTTATTACTACTCCTCTCCCCAACCCTCCAGTGAGACGGTAGAGTGTAGCCTAACGGTGAATATCTTCTATATATCAGAAGTACGTTTGTACACTACACTTCCTCTGGAACGGTCCAGCAATGATCTACTAGTGCTAGTCTCCACTTACTCCTCACTTCTTATCTGCCACACTCCTTCAGGAGGCCTCCAGGTCAAGATGCAGACTCCTTGGAGGTCTGCCATCTGCACTGGATCATTAGGAGTAGTCTGACTTTGTCTTGATCATACTCTCTCATGGCACCAGCAACCGCTACAGGTGTCCCCTATATGGTAGATGTATCCAAGCTAGTCTTTTGTCCTACTGTTTTTCAGAATCCAGTGAAGCTCATGCAGTTGCACGCTTTGGCAGGTGGTTGATGGGCATCCTCATTGCCTGTGTTGAGTTCAGTTCCTTCTGAGACAATACGCTTGAACTGCTATAACACTGTTTTCTCATGGTTGCCAAGCATTCCTTTTCCGTGGGTCGGGGTGACTGCTGGGTCTGGGTTTTCTCTGACTTTGACTGGCTGTTACAACTACACAATGAACTCTCAAACTCTTAATTAAGCCACACCTTGCTTGTGATTAGTTTCCAGGATTGCTTACGCCCAGAGTTGACACCACCCAACATACAAGCACAGGGTTCGAAATTGCTATTTGGGTCTTGCGTCTACTGTAGGAGAGCTTGGTTAGCGTAATGCCAATGGCTACCGCGAGCTACTTTTGGTTCCTAGGGACAGCTGGTGCCTTACAAACACCTCTGTAACACTTATTTAATTGTATTTGTAAAGCGCACTAACAGCCCGCAGGCATAGAGGCGCTGTTGCAGAGATTGGGCCTCATTCCGAGTACGGCGCTAACCAATGGCGCTATTAACGCCTTGGTTGACGCCGTACCCGGACCGGCAGCGCCTTGGTGGTTGGCGGAATTACCGCCCCATTCCAAGGTTGGCGGGGCGGTAATTCCCCAATCCCCATTTACCCTTCCCCATTCCCATTCTTGCCCCATAGGGCATAATGGGAGTGGGGAAGGCGTCAATTACGCCACCGTAAATTACGGTGGCGTAATTAACATCAAGGTCCCTTAGCGCCATGGTATTTAACGCCTGCTAAAAGCAGGTGTTAAAAGCACCATGGCGCTAAGGGAACTCGGAGTATGGCGGTAAGGGATTACCGCCACCGCTCTCGTTAGCGGTGGCCGCTATCCCTTACCGCCATACTCGGAATGAGGCCCATTGTCTTATTTGCACATATTTCTTAGTTACACTGGTGTGATTGGCTCTTGGTTACATTGAGCATGAGAACAGTGTTGCCGTAGGTACATGTGGAGATATTGGTACAGGAGACATGCGTTAGCTTTTGGTTACAGAGAACAGCAGTCACGGAAGAGGAGCTTGGGTTCTGTTAGGTAAGTCATTAACTTTCAGTGTTTGAGAATATTAATAAAGAAGAATTAGCTATATCTTATACAGATTTAAACATAATGATCACACATACTGCACAAAAGATAGTGGTCATCTCACGTGAATGTTGCTCCTGGTTGCTCAGTTGTAGATCCCACTTACCGGGTGATGCCGACACCCAGGTGTTGGTTTGGCTCTTGCCCACAGCTCCCGCTTACTGGGTGATGCCCGACACCCAGGCACTGGCTGTAGCTCCTGCCCACAGGATGATGCCTGCCCAGGCTCTGGCTGTAGCTCCCGCCCACAGGGTGATGCCCGATGCCCAGGCGCTGGCTGTAGCTCCCGCCCACAGGGTGATGCCGGACACCCAGGTGCTGGCTGTAGCTCCTGCCCACAGGGTGATGCCCGACAACCAGGCACTGGTATAAGCTCCTGCCCACAGGGTGATGCCCGACACCCAGGCGCTGCTATAAGCTCCTGCCCACAGGGTGATGCCTGACACCCATGCACTGGCGGCTTTAGCTCCCACTTACTGGGTGGTGCCTGACACCCAGGTGCTGCCTGTAGCTCCTGCCCACTGGGTGATGCCCGACACCCAGGCGCTGGTATAAGCTCCTGCCCACTGGGTGCTTATACCAGCGCCTGGGTGTCGGGCATCACCCTGTGGGCAGGAGCTTATACCAGTGCCTGGTTGTCGGGCATCACCCTGTGGGCAGGAGCTACAGCCAGCACCTGGGTGTCCGGCATCATCCTGTGGGCGCTCCCTGTGGGAGCTAATGCCAGACACTCAGGTGCTGGCATTAGCTCCCGCTTACTGAGTGATGCTCCTGCTTATCAAATCTTCATTTTGACCCCTGAAGCGCAGTACAGGTCCAATGCTAAATCGGTTTCTTCAGCATTTTGGTCCAAAATTAATATTTAAGTAACCTCTCGGCCTCTTACATCACACACCCCAGCCCTGCATGTATATTGCCCTCTGTGCTTCATCCTCGGTGATGTGGGTTCGGAGTGCGTTTGGAGCTACTGCTTATGACTGGACACCAGCACTTCTTTGGACCAGGCAAGGCACATGAGCTTTCTAGAATGCAGTATCTAAAAGCTTGTTGACAGCAGGGGAGCAGACTTGCAGCTAATCCTCCCAACTGGCATGAAACGGAACTATACACGCCTGCATCCAACCTTCATTGACTACTTGGCCAAGGCTTCCAGGTACCCGGGGCACAGGAGTTCCTGTGCTTGGTTGTTATTTTAGAAGCCATCTTGCAGGGCTAAAGTGAAGATGGGATGAGCAGAAGCAACAGGCAGCTCCTTGGAATCTGGCATCCCCCAGTAAGCAGGATCTGGTATATGGGGGTGGGGGGCTCAAATTGAACTTAGACTTGTTATGCAAACTATAATCAGGGGGCAAAAACTCGGCTGCAAGCCACTAGGCAGCTATAGCAGTTAGTTGCCATCTAAACTCTATACGTACAGCACACAATTTCTTACTGAGAGTCCAATATCACTAAACAATGTCTAGTGCAGATTTTGCACCCGCTATGTTTTTGTTCCATTAGTATATGTGGCCCATGTGATATACTGTAAACCTCTTCTAGACAGGTCGTCCTTTTCCTTCACACACATTCCGAAACACTGTAGTCACCAAGGCATGTTACACGCCATTTGGCCGTGGGAGTCAAAACTAGGTCCTGGTGACTATTGGTGTCGAGCTCGCTAGACTTTTCTAGGCAGTGCCCAGGAGCTATATAATCTCCCAGCACTTTCAATCCTGGACCTTCTTAACCCATTGCATGTTTGCTCTTTCAGAGTGTTTGATAAATTGGCGAAATTCACTTGTGACTTTGTGGTCTTTGTGCTGACTGTCTGGTACAGTCTAGCAGCTCCCCAGCATGACGGGTGACGCAGTGGTGTTGGAGAGATTTGTTTGCAGAATATTCCACACATTTCTCATTGCAGAATATGAATTAATTTAGTCACCAGAGGGTCAGAAGGAAGATGCAGTCTCTTTTAAGACTTTTTGTGTGTTATTAAAGGAAAGGATAATGCCCATCTCTCCCTGCTTCTTCCCTACCTAACAAGCCAAGGTGCTCGTCAGTGAATCTGTTCACCGTCCACACTGATTATCCCAACTGGCATTGTATGGAACTATACACGTCTGTATCCAACCTTCACAAGGTCTGGCCAAGGCATTCCAGTACCTGGGGCATAGAAGAGGGGAGGAGGAGGGTCCCTCTAGACACATGCTTTTATATGCTCGAAGTGGAACACTTGGGAGTCATTCTCCTGTCCTTTAGTTGAGCGTTGCATGGAGGTCCCTTTCATTCTCCTAGATTGGCTTCTGTAGCTGATTTCCAAGTAGTCTCTTGTGACTTCTTTGACCAGTTCATACAGTTCTCTCAGTACTTCCTTATGTTTTGGGGTGTCCATGACTCCAGACGGATATCTTCTCCCTTGTGAATAGTTTGGGTTTGCTTCTTACTCCCCTCTTTAGTTTTACTACAAAGGGTTATTCTTCCCTTTCCATGTAGTTAACAATCACTGCGCACTGTTGGAGCAGCCCGCTCACCTCCTTCCTGCTACGTAAGCCCTATCGGTCTTTTGGGGGATTGTTGCTTTTTTAAAGGATTTTTTGTCAAAATCAAGTGGAGCGCTCAAACACACTGCTTATTTAATGGGTACCTTAAATTCACCCATCTGCGTTGCACACATGTTCCTGGTGGTGTAACCCCACAGAGGCAACTTGGCCATTGTAAATCAGCATTGTGAACTGCATCCTCAAAAATTGCTGTTTCTTCTTTCCGAGCAACAGCCCACCACCAGAAGCTGCTCTGATTCTATTGGCTGCCACTGCCATCTTTTGGCCAATCCAAATTGCCGGCAGGCTTAAGCCGGCCCCTCACACAAAGGCTATGCAACAAAGTCTCCTGGCGGTGCCTGTCGGGGCCTTGCTGGGCATGGGCCCCGCTCCTCTGTTGCCACTGCCAAAGACATGGATTATGCTGGGCACCCCATCCTAGCACCCTTCAACTGTGGCATCCCTGCTGCCTCACGTGAGTGACTATTGCTCGGTATCTGCTACATCTCTCCTGGACTCTACCCTCCTCCCTCCAGGCATTTAATTGCCCGATATCTACTGTGCCATACTCCCTTTTAAGGTTGATCTACCTCCTCCATGTATTCTTTCCTTCTGGATCTCCCACCTCACTACCCTCGTTTCTGTACTGCTGTGCTGTATCCTGGTGTGCTTTCCTTGTGCATTAATTGTGACTGTTAGTGTGCCCCCATCCTGCATTGGTCTAGTTCTGCTAGTTAGAATTCTACTTACTCCCTCTGTTTTGTTTCTGCCCCTGCTCCCACCACCCCTCCACACCCCGACCACCTTTAGCTTCCACTGTTCCCCCATTCCTCTGGTGTTTCCTTGTTCCCATTCTTATTGTGTCCGCTTATTCTCGTGCACCCTCCTACTAACTCTCTCCTGTGTGCCTCAGCTGCTCAGCCTGGTTAAGTGTAGCACCTCTGTCCCCCTCATTCCGGCGCTCTATCTCTCCTATCTTTATCTCCTACCCTTCACCGCTCACCAATTCGGGCAGGAAGACACTTAAGAAGGACACACTTAGTGTCACCTAGGTGGCCGAGGCCGAACTTGGGTAAGGTTATGAATGTGAGTGGATGCCATGTGGGGAAGGGACTGCAAGTATCGGACGGGCCAGATCAGCACAGAGACGCAGAGATGCTCCCGCAACCCACCTGGAGACAATATGGAAATTCAGCGCCTCACTTCAGCAGTGCCAATGAACCAATCCACTAACCATTTCACCCCTCTGCCTGCACCGCAATCTCTAACCAAACACAACCACGAGCCTACAACACATCAATCCGCACAAACTTCACTACACTGCAACAACAAAACAAACCACACATAGACTTGCACAAGACTACCGACCATAAAACACCCCAAGCTCAGCCAACGGACCCACGGGGCTGAGGCCACCAACAGCACATCACTGCTCTCTTGCACTTCTCCAGTTTATTCACACTAACTCACCCCCACCCTTTTTCAGAGCCACCGGAGGACCACTGCTGTAGTGATAGTTTGAGGTACAAATATCCTTTAACATTAACATCCAACCCGGGCCTTTCTATCACTGACAGCGTCGGTGCTTCCGCCAGAGAGGCTCTTATCGACCTCCTTTTTCTTCGTTCCTTCCCCCGACCTATGGACTCTCCATATGGCCGCTCTGCTCTCTTCCTCCCACACAAATGGTGGCACCTACTGGGAGGCCCTTGCCTCCTCGACCTCAAGGATCATCAGAAATGTCTATCGTAACGGTACCGTCTTGGTACAGGGGCCTCAACTGAACCTCCTTTTTGATAGGCAGCTCCCTTGCCTTATCATTTTCCACCTTCCTCTTCACTGGCACCCTTGCCAAGTGCTCCTTCATCCTTGTCAGCCTCGTCCACGCTAGTTCCCCAGCCACCCTCTGCATGCATCTGGGGCGCCCTTGCCTTCTGAGACCCTTCCTTCACTGGTACCATTGCCATCTATTACCGTCCCGGCTCTCTTGCCTGCACTCCTTTCAGTTCCAATGCTTTCTCTTGCTTCTATCTCTTTGGTGTCCTCACTGCTTACGAGTGGTACCTCTGTCCCCTGCACCCCACCCCGTAAATCCTTAAACATCAATCTGCTCCATGTTGCCACACTAACTCTCGCTCTTCCGTCAAGCACTCCTCCTTGAACACCTGGATCTGGATGTTCTTGCTCTCACTGAGACCTGGTTTAAGGACAGCTATTACAAGTTTTAACACCCTTTTCCCTGAAGGTTACAAGATCACCTCTGAACCCAGGCTTAACCGATCAGGTGGGTGAGTTTCCCCGATATTTCCAGAGTGGATCGCTGTTTCCCCAATTCCAATTCAGGCCTACTCTTCTTTAGAATGCCTAGCCTGTAGGCTCTCTCTCAGGTCTCCTCTTACTCTGGCCACCTTCTATCGGTCGCCGGGCTAGTCCACACTCTTTCTCTCGGAATGGGCTGACCTAGCCTCGTCTCGCCTTTCCTCCTCGCATCTCCTCCTGCTGAGGGATCTCAACATCTCTCTCGACTCCGTTGACGCCTCAGGAGCTTTCTGCAACCTTTGAGACTCACTCTCTCCATTCTACCCTCTGGTCCTACACATACAGCCGACCACACCTTGGATGCTGTCCTCTCCAGACATCCCACTCTATTCCTCTCACTACTTCACTCTCATGGACTGGTCATTCTCTTCTCTTCTCACTTGAAGCTTTCTTCTGCTTTAAGCCCAGCAGACCCTGCACTGCATCCCACCTACAAGGTCTTCCGACCCATGAAGAAAGTGTCAGTGGCTGCCTTTGGCTCCACCTACTCCCCGCCGCCTACTCCTGTGGCTGACTCCCACCCTGACACAGCCCTCTCTAACCTTCATCTCTCCATCTCCAATACTCTTGACATCCTTGCCCCTTTCATCAGGGTCCGACAGAAGCCTCCCAGAAAGTGCCATTCTTGGTACGACTCCGATCTGGCTGACCTTAAATGCAAGTGCACGGCAGCTGAACGGAAATGGGAACTTCAGGTGCATCCTCTGATAAACTGGCCAACCACCTTTGCAAAGGCAATATAGACTCTGCATCCGGGTCAAGAAAAGTCCATATTCAAGCCTGCATCTCTGCAGCATCCAACAACATGGGCAAACTTTTCAAAGTCTGTAAGGAGCTGACCAATCCTACTGCAGCCTCATCCTCTGTTGCACCCACCCAGGCCCTCTGCGGAGCACTGGCAGCACACGTCCCCTCCAACTCAAGACCTCTTGTCCCCTCTCTCCTTCCGCGCCCACTCGAGCACCATCATCTCCTGGGCCCCCTTTCAGCCGCACCCACCACACCCCCTCTTCTCTCCTCCCTGTCATACCCGAGGAGGTTTGCAGACCAGTCCACTCTATGAAAGCTTCGTCCAAACAGGTAGACCCGTTCCCCTCCAAAACCATCAAGGACAACATTGACACTCTTGCTCCAGCCTTGACAATCCTCTGCAACTTCTCCTTTGCCACTGGAGTCTTCCCCACTTCTGTCAACCATTCTCTTGTGCACCCTCTGCTCAAAATACTCACTGCCGACCCTTCTATTCTGGCAAACTGTTAGGCAGAATCCTGTGCAGTGCCCTTAGGGACCAAAACACACAATTAAGACTACGAGTGGTAATACAAGTTCACCTTTGGTACAAGCCTGTACTACTATATTAAAGTGGTAGCAGTAGCGGAGCAGCCAGGCTTATCTCAAGAGTATATGAGCAGTAGCAGAGATTACACAAAGGACCACAATTACTGTGACTCAAGCAAACACTGATTCAAGGTTTCAGGTAAAAAATATAAGTACATTTATTTTTAAACCATCTGTTATAAAACACTTCACTTCTATAGATTGGAAACCACACGTAAAATACACCCCACACAACCAATTCCACTTGTGCCAGTAAATTCAAGGTAAGTACATTAGGATTTGACAGACCGGTGTTGCGATACTAACGCGTACCCGTGGATAGAAATGCTCACAAAGTTAAAACACACTTTGTACTTAAGAATTTAAAACAAGGGAAAAGTGAATAAAAATCAAAGCCAATACTTTTTCAAGGCAGGGAGACTCGAGGAAAAGTTCAAAGATTCAGATTAAAGTCAATAGGCCTGCGCCAGTGTCAGTGGAGCAGATGTCCAGTTGCTGAGGATCACACGTTGAACAGTTCGAGATTCGGGATGCCAAGAGTTCGTAAAGATTGTCAAATGGAAGGAAAAGTTATAAGAAGGAGGGAAGAAAGAACAAATCTCTGTGGAGGAAAAGGGTTTGCCCCGATTCCGGCTGGTCAGACGGAGAGAAAGACCAAGTGTGCATAGTACCTTATTCCATTGGAGAAAAGCTGGTGCCACGGCAGTTGTTCCTGGTATTTCCTGCAGACTCACGCTTCCTGCGGCTTCAGTCTTGGGGACAAGAAGGATGACGTCTGGAGCGATCTGCACTACCCAGGGATGAGGCCAGCAGCAGCGAGAAAGACAATGATGAATAAACGGAGCACTCCTTTAAATCAGGAGAGGGCTCTTCTGATGGCTATCCGGACCACTACAGCACAGCAGTGATTTCGACCCAGGAGAGGATTCTCTGACTGAAGAAAAGACGAGCTGGTTGGTCCCACCAGGCTCAAGGGAAGAAGACTCCAGACTGGATCTTCTCTTAGTCGTTGAAAGGGTAGATAGCTCAGGACTGCAGCAGGGCTTCACTGGGACTCGGGGTTGCAGCAGCCGTCTTCTTCTACGCTTCTCTTTGGTTCCTTGTAGTTCCAGAGGCGACTCTGCCTTCTAGCTCAAGAGTCCTGCCTTTTATGACAAAATCCCCCATTCACACAGCCTGGCTGTCACTCAGCAGGTAGGTTGTCCAGCCCGGTCAACCACCTAAGCCAATCAATACAAAGTGCGACTTGGGTCTCGAAGGAGACCCTGTGCAGGGGGTGACTACACCCCTCCCTCACATTCAGCCCACCTAGACATAGAGACGCCAAAGGAGGGCTTCTGGTCAGAACCCCGCCAAAGGTCGGCGAACAAAGGAGGCAAACCTGGTTTGCCGCGCAAAGAAAGACCCAGGAAGGATGTTAACAACAAAAAAAGGCGATAAAACCCAATCGGAGCCGAAATGAAAAGTATTTGGGGCTAGCAGGTTTAAAGTTCCAGGCTACTAAAATATCCTAAAACAATACCACATTATGTTATATAATTGCGGTAGGAAAATTATGGTAGATACCACTGCCACCAGCCAAGTCTTAATTTTAAGGGAGCGAAACAATGCTCCAGGAGGTAGAGATAAAAAGGGCTAAGAATTAACCCTTTCCAATACTCCATATAAGAGGGGGTGAACTGGTTCTGTGGTTAAATGACTATGTAAAGTTAATGGCAACTTTACCCTTTTCTGGGGGACAGTAGTCAGCCCCAGAAATGGAGTAAGTTGGAAGTCGAAACGACAACCCTCTGTCACTTCACTGAAGGTTCTGTGTAACACACAAGTGTGGGGCTACTGAAGTGGTGTACTCCAGAGTCCACAATCACAAAAACAGATTAAATACACATGGTAAAACACACGTAAGAGTGGGGGAAAAGCTCACACTCTTACCAAGTGGAAAAAATAAACTCCAGAAATCCAGCAAAGCTGCTGAGGGACTCACTAGGCAAGGCGAATTAGCCATAGAATGAGAATCCTTCCTAACACAAACTATCTCCCGATCTCCGTCATTTATTTCCTGGGCAAACTCCTGAAGAAGTTAGCTATTTCAGCTTACTCTCCACACAGAATCCGTTGGCTGTCTGGATTTAGAGCATCCAGAGGCACAGAAACTGCTCTTCTGAACACCCGTTCATACCGGCTTGACATCCTTGATTCTAAATCTTCCTCTGTCCTCATTTTCCTTGACCTTTCCTCTGCTTTTGATACAGTAAACCACAACAATTAATTGCAATTAATTAACAAATGGTAATTTAGTGCCATTTTGTTGTTTTTTGCGGACCCATGTCCTGGGAGAAGGCCCCTTGCTTCCTTGGCCTCCCCGCACCAACTTCCTGAGTCCTGTGCCCTCCCAACCCGCTCTCCACCCTCCCATTGGCTCCCCTCCTGGTCTTAACTGGCCCTCCCAGGGCAGCCCTCTGCCCGGCATCCTCCTTCGGCTAAGGACCCCTAGGCAAAGGGCGGCTCCAACAGAGGCGGCTCCAAGAAGTGTCAGCAGGTGTCCACAGGGGAAGCAAAGGAAGCCAGCAACGAACAGACACAAACAAAACTGTAAGTGTGGCATGGGTGGGGTGTAGAGCAATTACTCCACTCCAGAAAGCCCTCGACACTCTACCTTACCTCTCCATAACATTAATATTGAGTGTGCCCTAATGGCATCACTATAGAAGGTATTCCAACATCATTGAGGGTGCCTAATAGCGCCTCTGTGTTAAAGTTGAACTTGGAAAGTGTGCCCTGATAGCGTAACTATAGAAGGTATTCCAACATTGAGTGTTACCTAATAGCCTCACTGTGTTAGAGTTGAATTTCGAAGGTATTCCCAACATCATTGAGTGTGCCTGGTCGCATACACCTTACTGATTACCACAATATCACACTACTACACTTACTCTCTCCTATATACCACCAGTCAACTAGAACACAGCAGCACTATGACACATTCGGTAAAGCTGTTCTCATACTAACCCGACTCATCAAACCACCCATCATCCTAATAAAACACTGTTAGCTAGCACATACCGGCTCGCTTAGGCGTCTCCTCAGGCCTAACGCAGCCAGAACTCAGTCTGGATGTCCACCCCCCAGACTGAACACATTCAACTGATCTCCTCAGCACCACACTTGCTGCTAAGAAGCAGCTACCATGCAACAACCACACCAGCTGCACACATACCTGGTGCACGCGCACTTTCTCTCTCTCTCTCTCTCTCTCTCTCTCTCTCTCTCTCTCTCTCTCTCTCTCTCTCTCTCTCTCTCTCTCTCTTTCTCTTTCTCTTTCTCTTTCTCTTTCTCTCTCTCTCTCTCTCTCTTCCTCCCAACCCCCCCGCCCCCGGAGGGCGTTCAACCTACCAGCGCCTTGAGATCATACCAATGGTACATAAGACGCTACAATACAAATGCAAAATAACATAACATTCACCAGGGACAGTGTTACCAGGCGTCACAGGATGATATACGCATGTGCGCAGCTGTGCCACAGATAAACGGACGCTCCTGCAACTATTTACTGGCGGAAGAAGGGATTGAGGTCTCATCGAAGCATCTCTCATGACACTCAATTTGCGGCCGGGGGGGCTGGGAAATGGGGAAGGCGGGCATGTGCAAATTGGGCAGTGATATCTTATTTTCCCCATTATATGTTCTTCTACAACATTTCTTAAGGCAGCAAATTGGAAGAGCAACTGATCGATTTTGGCGTCCAGGAGGTCAACTTGTATATGCCCAGTGTTTACTTCAGTTTCGGTGGACGTATGTTCCTTTGGAAAAGGCGCTGCTTCTGGTGTACTGCTTTGCATTCCGGTATGTTCTGTTAAAAGACAACAAATGTGGTTAATTCACATGAAGTATTACATTGTGATTGTGTTCATCTTGGCACCGCATTCCCTACCTATGGGGTTACTATGCTCACTCATTTGGTCATGCAGGAAATTCTCCTCCAGCCATTCAAGGGTGCTTGCCCTTACAGTAGCTTTCCCTTTTCACGGTGCGGCGGGTAACAATGGGCCTATCGTCATCACTCATTTCTTCATGCAGAAAATTCTCCTCCAGCCAATCTAGGGTGGAAGCCATTGCTGCGCACAAACGGAAAACATCACGCTTTGCTACTATTGTACACTACCAGACCTGTGCAATTATAACATAAACTTTTGTGTACTTACCACGTTGCTCTGATGTTCTGTTCTTGGTAGTTGTCTGCTCCTCTGCCTCTTCGTTCTTTGTTTGATTGTGCAGCAGGTGTGCAGCAACATTGATGAAGGCAAACGTCGCTTTTGTTGGTGCTTTCCATTGTGCTGCATACCCTATGCCTTTGGGCACTTTGTTGCGAAAGTACAGATTTTGTACAGCTATGGCATTTTCCCTTCCCATTCACGCACTTGCTGCTGTTTGTGTATGTTTTTTGTCGCTGCTGCATGTTACCACTTTTTATGACCACCCCTCCCTTTCTGGGCACGTTGGACTCCACCCGACCTTTGCAAACGGACACAGTGTTCCCAACCTTTGTGCCTATTACTATAGAGCCACCGGCTTCAGTATGTTGTACAGTACATCTTTACAAACTAAGCGTATCCTATAAAAAACAAATGCAATTCAGTGAAAGACACATTATTACAGGGACGATGTGGTTCACCTGTGCAACTCGCACCCGATCACCTTTCCTCAAAAAATATAATGATGTCATGGATGTAAGTCCTTGCAGTGCACAGTGGTAGCGGGAGTTATGGTTGCGTACCTTACCATAACTTGTGAATTTCTGGGATTTTTAGGTTGTACCTGCAACCATAACATCCCTTTAACAACATTTTTTGTTATATATATATATATATATATATATTTTACACTGCCCGCAGTAGCGGCTGTGTAGTTATGGGTAAGTTGCTAAACCCATAGGAAGACCACTTTTTCTGCGGCTTATAACTGCGCTCCCCTGGACGAATCCGCACCAAACTTTAACTAAAAAAAGTATTTGGCCCGCTCTGAATTTTTTTCAGCAAGTTTGGTGAGGTTTCGTGGAAGTTATAGGTGGGGGGTCCCAAAACATATTTTTTTCCATAGACTGAATGGGCAAAAACTTTGTGCACGGCTAGAGCCCGAACGGCTGGACGGATTTGCACCAAATTTGCAGCAGGAGCGGGGCCTTGGGTCAGAAAGCGTGCTTTTATGTGTTTGGTGGGAATCCGATCAGTACTTTTGTTGCAAACAACTGAAATGTACGTCTCTAAAAATGTGTGATATCTGGGTCCGTTCCACGGACAGGAGTGTCATTGACTTGCGGTATGACATGCTGTCAGAACTTTGGACGCGGGTGGTGGTTGGCTGGAGGGAAGTATGCTGTGCCACCATGGTGTATCAGAGGACAGTGCGCCGGTGGAAGAGTCTGGAAAATATACTGTATGCCATGTGTTGGCGGCAAGAAGGGAGGGAATGGGTGGGAGAGTGAGAAGTGGTTCATGTGACATATAGGTGGAAGAAGACCGAGGAGTGCCTGCAGTATTTGTGCGTATTGCACCATTTCGCGGGTAGCTAGACAGGCGACTACTTTGTGTGGTGATTGGAGACAGCTGTCGTAACGGCCCAATAGCTTGTGCTGCAACCTGTTTGCGGCAACCTCTTTCCTTGAGGAGTGGTGGCAGGGGAATTTCAGAAGGGGAGTGAATTGCACATGACATAGGTTGGGTGGGAGCACAGGTGTCTGTGCTCTGCGCATGGATTGCGGTAGTTGGACACATGGTGGCATGCATGGGTGCATGAAGTAGCAGTGGGTCTGTTGAAGGATTAGACTATTGGGTGCATGGCCGTAGGGCATGTACTCAAGAGCCAAGGGCTTCAGCACACCCACCGCAGCAATGCATGTCTGACTCTGCATCCAGTGCGCGGTGGTGCTTGCATAGTGTGGTGTGTGCAGATTGGTTGGAGGAGGGCCAATGTTGTGAACAGTATGTGGGTAGGTTGGCAGTTACACAGTACTTTGTGAATGGAAGTGGGTATGTCCATAGTATGTGAATGAAAGTGCACAGGGGTGCAGGAGACAGTGTTTTCTTTCTATATTATGGTAACTGTTACAATTTTTTGCTGGATAGCTCCATGGCGGTGTGCAGATTGGGTAGGAGTGCTGGTAGCTGTGGTGTGTATGTGGATTGTCGTAGTTGGTGACATGCATGGTGGCATTATGGTGCAGTGGGTGTGTTCAAGGCCTAGACTATTGGGTGCATGGCCGAAGGGATTAGCCTAGGACTTGAGCACACCCACGGCAGTAATGCATTTTTGCATCAGTTAGAGGGTGGTGACTTGTACAGACTGGTTGTGGAGCACATTTCAGATGCAATAGAGCAGCAGAAGAGAGCTGTCATGCCTGTATGGTTGGTTTAGCAGGTGAGGTCACTGTTAAAACATGATAAAGTTTTTCATGTGTGGTTGGAGATGGTGCAGTGAAAAGTCACGCAGTGTGGGCACTGGGTGCAGTGTTTGCATACTGTCAGAATGGAAGAGGGTATGATTGAAGTGCAGCTTATATGTGCTTGGATAGAGTGCTGTGTGCAGATTGTTTGGAGTAGGGGCAATGTTGTGAAAATGTTGTGGTTAGGTTGGCAGTGACACAGTAATGTCTGAGTGGAAGTGGGTAAGACCATAGTATGTGAATGAAAGGGCGTAGGGGTGCCGAAGACAGTGTGATGTTTGTAGATTATGGTAACTGTTGCATTTTACGCTGTATAGCTCCATTGCAGTGCAGAGGTTGAGTAGGAGTTCTGTTGACAGTGGTGTGTATATGCATAGTGGTAGTTGGTGACATGCTGACATGCATGGTTGCATTACGGTGCAGGGAATGTGTGCAAAGAGCACACCCACTGCAGCAATGCAGATTTGACAGTGCATCAGGAACAGGGTGGTGATATTTGGAGAATGGGTGTGGAGCACATTGTAGATGTGCTACAGATGCACAATTGAGTTGAAAAGCGTATATTGTGCGTTCCATGGTTGTGGTGATAGTTGCAACATGCTACAGTATTTAGTGTATGGAAGGAGATGGTGCAGTGTTTATATAATGTGAGTATGGAAGAGGAGATGGTTGAAGGGCAGCTTATATGTGCTTGTTACTTTGCTGTGTGAAAATGTATTGAAGTAGCCCCAATGTTGTGAAGATGTTGTGCTTAGGTTGCCAGTGACACAATACTTTGTGAATGGCAGTGGGCAGTGGTAGTGCAGGCTGTGGTATGTTTGTGGATTCTGCTAATTGTGACATATTTTCATGAATGGGTGTTTTATGGTGTGGGGGAGCTGGGTAGAAGTGCTGCTTCGTATGTTAAATTTGTGCATAATGTTAGCTGTCCACATGGTCGCATGCATGCATCCATAGTGTTGTATTGGGTGTGTGCAAGGGCTGCACTGTTGTGTGCATGGCCAAAGGTGTGCTGGGTGCACCTCAGGATCTTTGTGGATGCTGCAATCGTGCATTATTTAACAGAGGTTTCTGGTGGAGGCTTTGGAATCAAACGTAACGTTCACTCAAAGTGTTTAACGGTAAATATGGAGTGGTGTCCAGAAATGATAGTGTGCAATGCAGAGGTTTTGTATGTGAGTGCTGCATGTGTGTTTGGAAATTTGACAGCACCCAATGAGGGAGTGCTGCAAAAATTCCAGTGCAAAGGGAAGAAGTATTGTGTCTGCTTTACTAGGCCGTGGCCCTCATTGTAGATGGGGAAAGCGCACGTGCCACATCCTTCCATTATGAGCATGGTGGCCATGGAAACGGAATTGTGGGAAATGGGCAATTGTGTTTAGGATGTGGATGACAGCCAGGGGTGGTACCATTTCTCCCCAATACTGTGTCGTGAGGTTGGTCGAGATGGAGAGACGCACGGTGCTTATTGTCGGTGATACCTTTGTGCGCCATCTGCACAGAGTGTTGTGTGCAAAGAGGCGTTGCTGGTAATTTCGTGTTGGAAGGAGTGGACGCTTTCTGGGGCTGTCGGGGTGACTGCAGCTTCAGCGTGATGGTTCGCCTTTGCAGATATGTGGCCTCCGTCATGAACATTGACTTTGTCGTTGTGCACTATGGAAGTCTACATTTGGGTTACATGTCGTGTGGACTTTTAATCCGTCACCTGAAGAGGTTGCTGAACGCAGTGATGCAGATTTTTCCTACTGCCATTGTCGTTTTCCTCATGCATAAAACCATGCCGGTGTAATTTGTCCCCAGCCAGAGGTCGAAAGGTTTGTTATAAACAGAAGCATGTGTGAATTTAATCATACTGCTGGCCTGTTCTCCACCCACTATGCGATCATGAGGTCACAAAATATGCAGTGGTTCCGTAGAAATGGCTTTTATTCGAGTGCCATTGGCAATGCCGTTTCCTTTTACACTATGCAAGAAGCATGGACCAGAATGTAGTAAAAGAAAACAGTTGCTCACATGCAAATTAAAAAAAAAAACCTTTATACATCTACGATGGAAGACTCAATCCCCGACCCAGCTTGATATTGCTTCCCCCGCCACTCCACTCCCTCACTATCACAAAAAGCTAGCGGATTCTGCAGTACTTTCATGATTATATGTGCCACATCCTGGGTGGCCATGTGGATGGAGAAATCGTGCATACTTTTACTGAACTTTGTAGTGGACGTGCTTTGGAATGGCACACTTGTACTGTAAATGTGGAACGGTACATTTAAAGTGTTGTACAGGAGTGACAGTGTTGGATGATGGTGGCTTCAATGCAAATGGTGTATGCTTGTGTGCCTATTTACGCGTAACCCAATGAGGTAGTGCTGCAGAGAAGATAGTGAAAAGGGAAGAAGGACTGCTCCAGCTTTACAGGGGTACGGCCCTTGCAATACTTTGGGAAGCACACAAGCCACAATCTGCCCTTGGCACCATGCTGCCCAATTGACATGGCACTGTGGGGATTATTCAATCAGGTACGGTGGGTGTGGTTCACAGGATGGGCCGGTCAAACTGTTGATTATACTCTGCGTACTGAGGGTGGCTGACATGGCAAAACTCATTGTGTTGACTGTAGGTAATCCTTTTGTCATAGATCTGCACAACTATGCCCTGGAAAGACACTTTGACAGCAATTTCGGTTTGGAAGGAGTGGATGCATTGTGGAACGCTGTGTATGTGGGCAATTTCGCCAAAATGCATGCACTTTGCGATGACCTGGCCACTTTTGCTACTGTGGATGTTATTGTCCTCCAGTGCGGCGTCATGCATATGGGTGACGTGGCTTGCTTAGATTTGTTCCGTCGACACAGGAGATTGCTGGATGTCGTGAAGACGCTTTTTCCCACTGCCAAGGTGCTTTTCTCATCACTAATACCACGAAGAGTATGGGCTACTGCTCATGGATGTTGTTCTGAGCCAGACGCAGGAACAGAAGCATGTATACTTTTTTGTCCGCTCGTGTAATGCTCTTCTGCAACAATGACCTCATTACTTGTGGAAATGCAGACTTTTTCCAAGAAAGTGGCATTTTGTTGTCACTCATTGGCAATGCAGTTTTGTTTGCCCGTCTTGGGGATGTGGTGAAGAGTTTACTATAATGTGAGCACAAGAAAACACAAAAACAAATAAAAACCAGAAAAAAAGTGTTTCTCTGGAAGTATCTAACAAAAACCAAAAAAAGGCTTTTTTAAGAGCCACCCCTTACCACGAACTCCCCCTTCCCTGGTTGCAAGTTATTCCCCCACACCCGTACGCAGCACGAAAGCCACATCCGGGGATGTTGAGGCTGATGGAAATGGGACTGTGGGGATAGGGGATTGTCCAATCAGGTGAGTAGGGTGTGCGGCAATAGGAAGGACTCCTGCTTCACTCTGGCCTGGCCTTCGCAGTACTTGGGAAGCGCACAAGCCACATTCTGTGCTTCTCACCATGCCAGCCTATGGAAATGGGACTGTAGGGATTGTCCTATCACGTGCTTACGGTGTGCGGCACAGGAAAGCGCGCCAATAGGAAGTACGACTCTTGCTTTACTGGGGCGTGGCCCTCGCAGTACTTGGGAAAGCATAAATGCCACAATCTGCGCTTTTCACCATGGCGGCCAATAGAAATGGGACTGTGGGGATTGTCCAATCAGGTGCTCAGAGTGTGCGTCACAGGAAAGGGCGGCAATATATTTTCCCATTACTCTGTGTACTGACAGTAGCAGGCAGAGATGGAGAGACGCACTGTCTTGATAGTCGGTGATGCCTTTGTGGAAAATCTGTTCCAGTATGCCGTCAAAAAAGGCTTTCATGGCAATTTTGATTTGGAGGGAGTGGAGGTTTTGTGGTGCTGTGGCGATGTGTACAGCTTCGGCCCTGTGCTTGCAGTATGTCGACGAGTGGCCACTTTAGCTACTGTACATAGTGTGGGCGTGCACTATGGAGCGTTGCATTTGGGTTCCATGCCTTGTTCCCGTCTGTACCATCAACTGAAGAAGGTGATGAAAGTAGTGCAGCGTATTTTTCCCACTGTCAAGGTGCTTTTCTCATGTGTACCACCAAGATTACTATGCACCTATTCCAATGATTGCTGCCGCCAGCTAGATGTCGGAAGGGGTCTCATCAACAGACACATGTATACTTTTTTGTCCGTTCATGGGATGTTCTTCTGCAACAATGACCCCATCAGGTGTGGAAATGCAGAGTTGTTCCAAGCAAATGGCATTTTGTTGTTGTCCATTGGTAATGCAGTTTTCTTTGCTCGTGTACAGGATGAAGAATTTATTGTGATAATGTGAGCACAAAAAAACACAAAATCACATACAAACTGAAAAAAAGGTGTTTCTCTAGAAGCATCTACAAAAAAAACTCTTTTCAGAGCTTCCCCTTACAACGAACTCCCCCCTACTCTGGTCGCAATTTATTCCCCCACGCCCACATGCAGCACGAAAGCCACATCCGGGGATTTTCAGGATGGCGGTAATAGAAATGAGACTGGAGGCAGAGGGATTGCGCAATAATGTTTCTGGCTGTGGTGTGTATACAGAGGACTGTTGTACAGAAATGATACTGTTACATGGGGAGCTCTTCAATGTTATTGGTGGATGCATGTGGAAGTTTTTAACTGTACGCAATGATGGTTTGCTGGAAAGACAGTAGAAAGGGAAGAAGGAATGTTTCTGCTTTATTGGGGCACGACCCTCGCCGTCTTTGGGGAAACGCACGTGTGCATACTCCTAGGTTCAGCTTGCTACCCATGACATTGGGACAGTGGCGACTATCACACCTGCGGGTGTGGGTCACAGGAAGGGCCATTCTTAATTTTCTACATTACTGTGCACACTGAGCCGGACTGATATGGTTGCAATTACTTGCAAACGCAATTTATCACACCCCATTTGGTCCAACATCACTTACATGCCAAACCTATGTGGCCTGCTACTGTGTTCTGAAAAGCTGCAAACAGATTGCGGAGCAGCTCTGAGGTGTGGCCTTTTGTTCAAAAAAACTACACACATGTACATCGGCCCATTGTGGTGTGTTTGTAAGCATGTACTTTCCGAAAAACACTTCCTACGTTCCTCAACACTGTACTTTGCTGCTGTCTATGGGTCCGGATCATGTCACCGAAATAAGGGCCCACGCGAAGCCTGGGTGCGGTCGCATGGTGACATCGCCACTGCTCTCCTTTCGAACTACTGTCCACAAGACGCATTTTGGGCAGAATACGTTGTCCGCATGTGCACACCGTTGCCACTTCTATACTTAATAATAGGGCGCCATATGTGTGCTGAGCATTTTGGGAGACGCTGGCTGTTTATAGGGTATAGCAGGTGGGATGTTTATCTGTATAGGTACCTGTAGACCGTGGGTGGGCGCTGCAACCTAATTAACTTTCGTTCGCATATGCTGCACAGTGGCAGTGTTACCAGGACACAGGAACAGATACACATGCGTGTACTTGCACAATACCCAAATGTCCCCTCCCACATGCCTTCATAGGTGGAGGACAACATGCAGACATGAGAGCATGCTGGCGTCGTACGGATGTCTCCATTGTCACTGTGGATAGGCTGGGCAACTGCAGCGTCCATAGGACACCTACCTTTTCCTTAATTGCTGTCATTCCAATGAGCAATGTGCTGCAAAGTGAGAACAGCATTTCAACAAAAAAAAGGTATCACATATACACTCAACAACCTTTCACTTATTAACGTTTACTTGTACACATTCATACACACCATTAGGAAAGGGAAGTGGTAGCATAAGTGGATACTTACTGTGGGGAATTGAGGATTTCCTCAAGTTGGTTGTGAGGAGAGGAAGACATTGGGCCTCATTCCGAGTACGGCGCTAACCAATGGCGCTATTAACGCCTTGGTTGACGCCGTACCCGGACCGGCAGCGTCTTGGTGGATGGCGGAATCACCGCCCCATTCCAAGGTTGGCGGGGTGGTAATTCCCCATTCCCCAAGGCTCTTCCCCATTCCCAAATGAGCCCCCATAGGGCTCAATGGGAATGGGGAAGATGCAAATAACGGTGACCGTTCATTACGGTCACCGTTATTGGCTTGGAGGCCCCTTTGCGCCCTCGACTTTAACACCTGCTCAAAGCAGGCGTTAAGGGCGAGGGCGCAGAGGGAACTCGGAGTATGGCGGTAAGGGATTACCGCCACCGGTCTCGTTACCGGTGGCCGCTATCCCTTACCGCCATACTCTGAATGAGGCCCATTGAGGTCTTACCTTTAACATCTGCCATCACACAGATTTTGAGGGGATGGCGCCTTTTGAGATGGAGGAAGTGGTACACGTCTGCTAGAGCTGTTTCATTTTGTCAATAACACACCCTTGTACGCAACCTTTCAGCCGGCACAATTGTTCACCAATTTTTCCACTTTGGCTTCCAGGCTGTCCTTTTTGCTATGCACAGAGTTTCTTTCCTTTGCTATGGCCGTATGCTGTTGTGGAAGGTTTGCCGCTTGTGCTGCCTTGCTTTCCTTTCCAATATGTTTTCTCACAGAAAAGAAAATATGTTTGGTGTACATATAGCAATATATATTACATAATGTACACTTCACAGTGCTGTGCGTATCAATAGGTTTAGTAGTGTAAGCCGCTGCGTCACTGGGGGAATTTTCTTCTAGCCACTCTAAGGTGCTTGCCATTGCTCTGTAATAAATGAGAAAGTATGCTTCTCTACTATTGTTTACTGCAGCACCTATGCAATTAGTAAATAAACTTCAGTGTGCTTACTACATTGTAGTGACGTTCTGGTCTTGGTACTTTCCAGTCTGTACTCTCTGAAAACACGTTGTTAAAGAGAAGTTATGGTAAAGTTGCACTAGCAAAAACCTATGAAATTCAATGGAAAAACGTTGTTACAGGGACGTTATGGTTGCAGATCAAACCGAAACCGCTGAAATTCGCCAGTTATGGTAAGCTAAGCAGCGATAACTCGTGCCACCAGTGTGCACTGCAAGGACTAACACCCATGACATCAAAGATGCCATCACAAATCTCATAGATGACATCACATGTGCATTTAGATTTCATGGAACGCCTCCACAAGGGTTTGTTATTGTAATGGTGGCAGAAAACTATCAAAGATCATTGGAAGAACTATCATGAGATAAGTAGTTCATTGCGCAATGCATTGCCATGCACACCATTGTATTAGAGACTTCTTTGCAGTACATGAAACAACTTACGTGGAAATGTAGCCATTGTCTGCACCATGCCCCATAGAACTGTAATCTTCAAAATCTTCCCATGTTACATAGTGCAATCATGAATGCTTTCGTTTTAGAGTGTCAGGTACTGTGAAACATGTAAGAAGTAGCTACCATTGCCTTAATAACTACATAATTACACTAATGCACAGAAAACATAGACCCCACAATGCATACAAATATGAGCATACAGGGAAATTACAGTAAGCAAAAAAGGAGCAGTATTACTAGAAACTGTTCATAACATAACTGCTTATCTTCATGCACCAAAATGATTGCTGGGTTTTACGCTTTCTTCTTCCCCTATATGTATCATATGATGTGAGTGAACCCTAAGGAAAGTAGTGCAGGAACATATGAGAAGGGTTCTGTACACATAGATAGAACCTTTTGAATTGTTAGTTCCTGACTGTTGGTGAAGAAAAGCACCTGCCCTACTTATGGCAGTGAACAAAAAAGAGGCAGCCACATATGTGATGTCATCAATGAGATTTGTGATGGCATCTTTGATGTCATGGGTGTAAGTCCTTGCAGTGCACACTGGTGGTGCAAGTTTTTTTTTTTCAGTTTTACCTGTAACTATAACGTCCCTATAACGTTTCTCCATTGCATTTCATAGGTTTTTGCTAGTACAACTTAAAACTTAAGCTATATATATATATATATATTACTTTCCATAATGTATATTATATACTTGGCTGCGGTAGTTATGGTTAAATTGCTAAACCCACAGGAAGAGCACTTGTTTGGGCAGCTTATAACTTTGCTCCCCCTGGACGAATCCTCACCAAACTTTGCAAACAAACGATATGGCCCACTCTAAATTGTTTTGCAAAGTTTGGTGAGGTTTGGTCAAGGGTGGGAAAAGTTATAGGGGGTCCCAACATTTATTTTTTAGACTGAATGAAGAAAAAAATTTGCTCATGTCTACAGCCCAAACCGCTGGATGGATTTTCACCAAATTTGCAGCAGGAGCGGTGGCTTAGTCCCGAAAGCGTGCTTTTGTAAATGTGGTGGAAATCCATCCAGTAGTGTTTTTTTTTTTTAAACAACCAAAAAGTAGGTCCCAAAAAATTAGTGATATCTATGTCCGCTCCCTGGACACACTTCTCTGTTCGCTCTGCGGACAGGACACTGATTGGCTAGGGGCCTATGTCATGTTCGCAGACAATCAACATGTTTGCAGATTGGTTGGAGTGAAGCGTGAGGTGCATCACATTTTCTCGATGCGCCCGCCATCTTGGATTCGCGGTCATCGGCCGCTGTCTGTGGACATCGCGGTAAAACATATAAAAAAACACAACATTGCACTTGTCAAATTTATCAAATAATCTCTGGGGAGGTGAGGGGTGATTAGGATGGGATGGGGATATGGCTGCCAGAAGCAAAAACAAAAAAAACGGGTGTTTTTCACCGCTAAAGTCTGCGAACAGTTCGGGTGTTCGCGAACGAAGTTGGCGGGCACCTCTGCATTACAGGGTGGGTGAAAAGCAGTTTTGGATGGCTTATAACTTTGGTGCAACTTAATGATACTGCATGAAATTTTGCATTCATATTCTTAACCCGATTCTGAATGGGTTTGCAACGTTTGGTGGGATTCTGTCAAGAGGGGGCAAAATTAGAGGGGCAGGTCCCAAAATAATATAAAGGCTTATAAATGAGGTGCCATTTGAATCTACACAAAGGTTTGCAAACTGATAATAGAGCTAGATATAAATGTTTTTGCCACCCTGAGTTACCTGGGGGCAACCAGACGTGGACTCCCTGCTCACTGTGCTCAGAGAGGCACAGCTTCACCTCACTGATGAGGCTCAACAAGGCTAAAACAAGTGTATGGGGTTGCTGTTGGTACTCTTGTTCAGAGAGGAATTGCCATAGCATTTCAGTGCTGGACTGCCCATGTCGGCGGGACAAAGACTGATATGCAAATGGATATTTCCCATCTGTGTAAGGTACAGTGAGCAAAAAGTGTGTGCTGCAAACTCTCATCTCAGAACAGGTCATCATGCCATGTTCTTTCTGGAGAGGAGCGCCTGCTACCTTTTTTGATAGATCTAGATATAAATGTTTTTACAGTCTAGTGGGATTTTGTCAACAGGGGTCAAAATTAGAGGGGGGAGTCCAAAAATATTGTAAAGTCTTAAAAATGTGGTGCAATTTGACGAATCTACACAAGTTTGCAAAAAGATTTGAAATCTAGATATAAATGTTTTTGTGAAGTCTGAATGGATTTTGTCAAGAGGGGGCTAAGTTATATGACTATTGTATGCGCATACATTTGAGACACTTGTGAAAAAATAAAACGTGGGTGGATTTCCAGGAAACATGTGTAAGGAGCATTGGCAAGGACCTTAAAGCATGGTTTTTCAAATGTGTCAGTGTTTTAATGTAGGTACAAAAAATAGTGATATACCTTTGGTGACTGAGGTGTAGCCTGTGGCTATAAGCAGTGGCCACATTGTCTGGGTCATGGAATAAGGTCATGATCCGGACAATATGGCTACTGACCATGACTATGAGGGACAACACATGGGGTTAAAGTGGCCATGTCTACCTGGGACTGGCTTTGTGGTAAAGTTATTCGAAATTGTGATAGTAGGTTTGAAAGGGAAGAAAAATGTGCTTGTGGTAATAACGTCATAGGGTTCTCTTTTCGTCTTCTGCAGGCTGCCATGGAAAGTGAAGAGGGGCCTTGTATGGAACCCCGCCTTCCCTTTCCATGGTGGCCATCTTGGCCACCATGCGGTATCCCGGTGTAGGAGGAAAAATCCTTTTTTTTTTTGTTTTTTTTTAGCGCCCCGGGTTCCCGCTTTGGGAACTTCGGGTGCTAATGGCCTTCATCCCCCATTACACGGGCTGTAATGGGGGATAATGGTCCGGAGACCTCGTTATCCACCCTATCTTCGCTTGGGCTGGTATCCACCGGTTCACTCCCTAGAACGGGGGATGAATGTCGCAATATTCCCATTAGCATAACACAAAATACAAATGGAAATGTTGGAAAATCTTATTGGGTCTATGTACTTCACTGAGAAATGTAAAGTAGATGGAGTCTATGGGCCTCATTATGACTTTACACCATGACTGCCTCCAAAATCATGTCTGGGTTCCCTGAATGGGGAAATACCGGGCCATTCCGACTTTGGAAGGCCCAGTATTTCCTCCTCCAGGGAACCCGGGCCTGGTCCTTCCCCATTCCTATTCGAGCCCCTATAGGGCTCAATGGGGAGGGAGTTTACAATGGGCACGTCAATTATGGGCCCGTTGTTAGCTCCCTGGTCCCCTCACGGGACCCGCTATGGACGTCTGGAAAAACCAGACGTCCAGAGCGGGTCCCGCGAGGGGACCTCGTAATAGTGCGGAGTGGGTTCACTGGCGCCGTTAAACCCATTCTGCACTAGTCTTAATGAGGCCCTATACGTTTAAGTTCTATTTTTTAACTGTGAAAGGTGGCTCCTAAAGGAACATTTCTTTTGTTGTTTTCGGATGTATTTTTTTTTTTTTTTTGGCACGAGAGCTTAGAATTAAATGTGGGG